>NC_091174.1:11343008-11385508 GCF_040958095.1 Procambarus clarkii
GGTCCCCACATTGGCACCAGAGGTGGTACCCTCACAAATTTAAAATATATATATATATATATATATATATATATATATATATATATATATATATATATATATATATATATATATATATTGGATAAATGAGAGGGAAGAATGGAAGTAACTGCAAAGGGCCTATTGGCTCATACTTCCTCTTGATGCTTCTATATTGGTATGGAGTCTTGAAGTGGGTAGAATATAGTTGTGCATTAATTGGCTGTTGATTGCTGGTGTTGACTTTTTGATGTGTAGTGCCTCGCAGATGTCAAGCCGCCTGCTATCGTGGTATCTATCGATGATGTCTGTGTTGTTTGTTAAGATTTCTCTGGTGATGGTTTGGTTGTGGGAAGAGATTATATGTTCCTTAATGGAGCCCTCTTCCATACTGGAGTGTATGGCATGAAGAACTGCAGTAGTAGTAGTACAGATAACTTCACTTGCTCACCAGACATGAGCACTGACTTGTTGCCGACTCCAAACATGACCAGAACTGGATTACTGACAACACTGTACACGTGTCAGAGAGCACCAGCACCTTGCTCTACACGACAGGACATTCTAACTTCCAGTACGCAGCCATGTTCAAATTCCTTCTTACCGACAAATACCGCAATAGTGTGTTACTCTGTCGTTAAGAGAACCGTAGCTGCTTAAAACTACGGTTCGGACCTGAATAAAACGGCTCTTAATGATGACTGGCAGTTGAGCACTGAGCGCTCGGGTGTGAACCCCGAGCGTCAGAAAACTTCGACGACGTCAGAAACTTCGACGTCAGAAAATGGAATGACGATCCCCGGAAATGACGAAAATGGAATGACGTCTTACAATCTCAGGCAGAATTACCTGTGCGCGACGTCACAGGTTACTTGACATTAGCTCCAACAAGCCACAGGTCCTGCAGGGGGGGGGGGGGTGACGACAAATGACATCAGAGGTCTATCGAGTGCCATCGTTTATGCTCCAGAAATAGGTACTAGATACCTGGTTGATGGGGTTCTGGGAGTTCTTCTACTCCCCAAGCCCGGCCCGAGGCCAGGCTTGACTTGTGAGAGTTTGGTCCACCAGGCTGTTACTTGGAACGTACTAAAACAGGTACAGGAAATAGGTACTAGAGCCGTATCAATAGCTACAATGTTCGACGCAGTTCAATCATTGCTATGCAAGGGCATCACACCATTGTCACTCTAAACGCTAAAATCCTCGATGCAGCTCAACATTCACATCTGACGCTGTGAACATAACTCGAACACAGAGTCCTTTGATACACCCCCCCCCCCTCCCCCAGCGACGGTTTCGCTTCATGCAGGTCGGCGTTCAATCCCCGACCGTCCAAGTGGTTGGGGCACCATTCCTTCTCCCCGTCCCATCCCAAATCCTTATCCTGACCCCCCTTCCCAGTGCTATATAGTCGTCATGGCTTGGCGCTTTCCCTTGATAATTCCTTCCTTCCTACTACCCCCCCCCCACCCAACAGGTGGTCACGTGACAACATACACAATTTTAACGTAATAATATTACCATAACACGTGTGTAGGAAGTAGACACGTGTTACACACAGAAATCACAATAGCGTGATGTATCAAATGAACAAATGAACAAGGGCCGTGACGAGGCTCCTCGTCACGGCCCTTGTGGAGTTGTTCATTTGTTCATTTCACTTGTGTTATGATGATGCTTTTCCCTCGGGTGCTCATTTGTTCTACTCTGTGCTCATTTGAGTACTCTGACGAGTCATTCTTCCCAAGAACTCTGAAATCGATTCCATGAAATCGAAGTTGACTGTAACCTCGGTTTTGTTCCTCACCAACGCGGTCGCATTATTAGTATTACAATAATAGATTACAGTATTGCAGGCGACGAGTCACAATAACGTGGCTGAAGTATGTTGACCAGACCACACACTAGAAGGTGAAGGGACGACGACGTTTCGGTCCGTCCTGGACCATTCTCACAATCGACTTGAGAATGGTCCAAGACGGACCGAAACGTCGTCGTCCCTTCACCTTCTAGTGTGTGGTCTGGTCAACATACTTTAGCCACGTTAGTGTGACTCATCGCCTGCACAGGGTCAATATTTACTAGGCTCGGGACACTAACTCCAATTTTATCATAACTTTCATAGGTACGAGGCAGGTATCAAGCAGGTATCAAGCAGGTGGTCTGGTCAACAGCACAGTATTGCTTCACGAAGCTACTGATGATCACTGTAAAGCTACCAGGCCTCCTCCCTCAAGAAAGGTCAGTGATACGACGCAAGATGATTGTAAGAAAACAGAGGACAGCAAACTCAATACCATCTTACCATCAATACCCAATTACCTCGGGCATCTTGACTCTCCCTCTACACAAACATTTATCTTCCAGTTCTCCCTCTCTCCTTCCTTCTCTCCCTTCCTCTCCCAAGTAAATGGAACCCCCTGAAGATTCCTTATATTGCAGTCCTCTTCCACAAACAATAGGTATTCATTTCATCTCGCGGTGAATGGTTAACTTTTCTCTCTTGCAAGGAAAGATGCAAGATAGGACCAGCGTCTTTCATCTGAGTGATAGCAGTCGCCGCTCTTCTCATCCAATTCCCAACCTATTCCAGCATTTAACGGCCAATTTCGTGCCCAACCGTGTGATTATCGGCCAATTTCGTGCCCAACCGTGTGATTATCGGCCAATTTCGTGCCCAACCGTGTGATTATCGGCCAATTTCGTGCCCAACCGTGTGATTATCGGCCAATTTCGTGCCCAACCGTGTGATTATCGGCCAATTTCGTGCCCAACCGTGTGATTATCGGCCAATTTCGTGCTCGTTCCTTGTAATTATCGGCCAATTTCTTGCCCATCTTTGTGATTATTGCTAAATTTCTTGTTCAAACATATGATTATATTAATAAATTTAAGAGTTCATCGCAGTTATCGGAAAACTTCGTCTCGTTCGGAACTTTGCTGACGATTTTAATATATTTATTATTATGTTGCTTCCAAGTTTGACATAACTTCATATATACATATATGTAATGAAGAAATAATTGTCTATGAAGCTCTAAGTTGTGCACTCTCACTGAAGTTGCAGACAGAAGCAAAATGTAATGTCAGTCCTAGTTTATTAATGGCCAAACTTCGCGTCTTTCAAGTAGCCACTTAAGAAAGCATTACAGTCAAGGAAACGAGGCATTAAATCCCACATCCTGCAAGCCACGCAAAACACCAATTTTAAACCCTGAGTTTTGGCTTCAGAAAGATGGTGCCAGTTAACTTAATTGAAATCCTCAGATTAGGCAAAATTGTAATTAATTTTGTCAATAAAGATGTTAGTAATAATAATAAGTTAACGGGCTAGGAAACCAATCACAGGAGGCGGCCGTTTGTCATAACAATTCTATGACTGGTGTTGTACCTGAATATCGCGAGACGCTAATTAAAACATCTGTTTTTTTCAGCTCATTCACGCCACCATGAGAATTTAATCAGATAATGTTCAACTCTTATAAATATTACCTGAATACTGGAACACTTGACCTGTACCCATGATTATACACACACACACACACACACACACACACACACACACACACACACACACACACACACACACACACACACACGCACAAGCACACGCGCACACACACACACACACACACACACACACACACACACACACACACACACACACACACGCACACGCACACGCACACGCACACACACACACACACACATATTACAGAGACGTTAGAAAGAATTACAGAGACGTTAGAAAGAATTTTTTCAGTGTCAGAGTGGTTAATAAATGGAATGCATTAGGCAGTGATGTGGTGGAGGCTGACTCCATAACACAGTTTCAAATGTAGATATGATAGAGCCCAGTAGGCTCACGAATCGGTACACCAGTTGATTGACAGTTGAGAGACGGGACCAAAGAGCCAAAGCTCAACCCCCGCAAGCATAAATAGGTGAGTACAAATAGGTGAGTACACACACACACACACACACACACACACACAGAGACACAGAGATGTTAGGAAGTTTTCTTTTAGCGTGAGAGTAGTAGAAAAATGGAATGCACTTGGGGAACAGGTTGTGGAAGCAAATACTATTCATACTTTTAAAACTAGGTATGATAGGGAAATGGGACAGGAGTCATTGCTGTAAACAACCGATAGCTAGAAAGGCGGGATCCAAGAGTCAATGCTCGATCCTGCAAGCACATATAGGTGAGTACATATAGGTGAGTACACACACACACACACACACACACACACACACACACACACACACACACACACACACACACACACACACACACACACACACACACACGAGAATGTTCAATGTTGGAGGGACCAGACACTTTGGGGTAGCGTCAACCAACTCTTCCAGAAAACACATGGGTGGTATGTAACTGTCACAGGCTAGTCGGGGTCGGCCACATTTCCTTCCTTTCAGAAATATCGGCTACTGCAGCGACCCCCCTGCGATCCACTTTCCCCAGAGGAGTTTCTGAGCAATTTTCATCTTTTTCTAATATTTCGTTTTCTGAGAGAGATAAAGAAAGGGGGGTAGAGAAGTGGGGAGAGAGAGAATGAGGGAGATGGGGTGCGGAGGGGGGGGAGAGGGGATGACACAGAGAGGAAGAGGGAGAGGAAAGAGAGAGAAAGAGAGGGAGAGAGAGAAGATTAAGAGCCCCCCCTCTTTTGTTCTCTCCAGCTGAGCCCTCGCCTCTATCCTTGGATCTTCCACCCCCCCCCACTCCCCCCATCCCCTAACTCCCCCCCCTTCCCCCCACTCCCCCCCCTTCCCCCTCACTCCCCCCCTTCCCCTCACTCCCCCCCCCTTCCCCTCACTCCCCAACGAAGCATCAGCCACATATGGCAGCTCCTCTCAGCTCAAGAGCCCTCGACTTAAGTTATCTCTGTTTGGCAGACACGGGGAATATACCTGCATGATAGCAACTTTTATATATTTAAACATTGTGCGTGTCCTGCGTATGGATAGACATAGGGAGAAATGACATTAAAAGGAGGAAGTAGAGAAAAAAGACCGAGATTTAAATACAGAGTTAACAGACAACGAATGAAGCAGGTTTCCACAAATAAGATTGCTTTCGTGACTTTGAAGGTATTTATAAGAGTAGTAGTATAAGATATAGTATTATTTGTCGGTGCCGTGATTGGTGAAAATCTGTAGGTGGGACAAACTGCTCTCCTGGGGAGTGTTGATCACCTGGGAAGATGCTGCCTGGGTCTTAGTCTTAGCTAGCCTCCTTCCCCACCCACACTTGTACAACTCTCTCTCTCTCTCTCTCTCTCTCACACACACACACACAGACGGTCGAGAGGCGGGACCAAAGAGCCAGAGCTCAACCCCCGCAAACACAACTAGGTGAGTACACACAAAGAGCCCAGTAGGCTCAGGAACCTGTACACCAGTTAATTGACAGTTGAGAGGCGGGACCAAAGAGCCACCAAAGCTCAACCCCCGCAAGCACAACTAGGTGAGTACACACAGAGGTGTGTGCGCGCGCGGGCGCAACTACGCGAGTACACACGCTTCGTCTCTCGCTACTCATCGATAATTCACACGAGGATAGCATCGTTAGTTACGAATGACAGCCAGGAGGACAGCGGCGGTACCCCTCATTCGTTACCCGGTGCGTGCTCACTCACTGACCAAATGTCAGGACCTGCGGATAATTAATTCACCCTAACTGTGAACCACCTCGTTACCATAACCTGGCCCTCAGCGAGCCTGTTAGAGAGAGGTGGTGGGGGGGGGGGGGGGTCGCCATCAGGTCTCTGGAAACACAAACCGAAACTGTCTCTATTTTCCGCTTGTTACAACTTGTAATAAAGTTGTTACATGTTGGCTTAACGTGTTTATGACGGATTAGAACGTTGTTACAACTTGCTATATTGGTTGTTATAACTGGTTAAGAGGGGTTAAAACGTGTTGGAACGTTGTAGCAACGTCGTAGTTTCGGTGTGTGTTTGGAGGGATGTAATACCTGACCTCGTCTTCTCATGCTTCACCCATTCAGTTTCTGTAGCAGTTTTTCGCGCGTAATTAACAGTGGTAATGCCGGTGACAATGCGGTAACAATGGCAAAGGTACAAGTACTGCGCCTTTGCCATTGCAAGCTATTGCTCCCACTCACCCTAACCTGCAACTCGTTGTCTACGTAACTTGCACTCTAGCAACATTAATACCCTGCGTGCGTGTGTGTGTGTGTGTGTGTGTGTGTGTGTGTGTGTGTGTGTGTGTGTGTGTGTATGTGTGTGTGTGTGTGTGTGTGTGTGTGTGTGTGTGTGTGTGTGTGTGTGTGTGTGTGTGTGTGTGTGTGTGTGGGACAATGCAACGCGCTCACTTAATTTCAATACTAAAAAATGAATTGCTTGCAAGGACAATTCAACGTTCAGAACTTGAACATTCGAAGGGCTTAGAGTGCCGTGCTGCCGTGCACCGCATACAGTGCCGTGCACCGCATACAGTGCCGTGCACCGCATACAGTGCCGTGCACCGCATACAGTGCCGTGCACCGCATACAGTGCCGTGCACCGCATACAGTGCCGTGCACCGCATACAGTGCCGTGCACCGCATACAGTGCCGTGCACCGCATACAGTGCCGTGCACCGCAAACAGTGACAACAAGAGATGACCCGAGAGATTAGTCCATTGAACTCAACATGTACAGTTGTGTGCACTTGAAGACCAAAGGCCAAGGACGTGTGATTATTTAAGAAACCCAAGATGCGGACCATGTATGGTACTCAGACGTTATTCTTTTTGTACTTCTTATTCATATCAAAAGTCAGGGCTCTCTTGAGGAGTTCAACGACCGCTTCTATTTTAATTCTTTATTGAAATAAGTTTATTGAGGTAAAATACACACAAAGGGATGAGGTAGCTCAAGCTATTCTCACCCCGTTCAGTACATCGTGTTAATACATACATAGACACACATCACAAACAATAAACATATTACCGAACATTCTGAGAGATAAACATCTACATTTCCTAATTCTTTATTAGTATTTAGCCTCCTCGACGGTCCACAGCCGCAAATAATTTGTCTAAGACTAAATACCTTTAAAGAAATGCAAAACGAATACATGGGAATTCAGATGTAAATAGTCAATGCTTCGAATGTGGTCTTAAGCAGAGGAAACAAATACCTCTTGTACGCGACGTGAATCACGGTGAAGAAGAGCTGAAATGAGAATTGAAAGGAGGAAAACATATTGGAAAGAGGATAGGATAGGAAAGAGGATAGGATAGGATGAGAAGACATGAGGGCAAGATGGCTGGTCTTGTGGGTTACAGCCTCACCAGAGTACCAACACCACTACTCTTATGATGACTGGTACAACACCAGCAGGCTTAGTGACAGCCACATGGAGGCTCTCAGGAGCCGGAAACTCCACAACAGCACCGGGAACAGCACACAACAGCACCGGGAACAGCAGCAGCAGCAGCAACAGAAGGGAGAGTCACCAGCACGAGCGCTGTAAAAATTCAGTAGGTCCTCTGCCGCAGCGGTGTCGCGTTCAGTCACCCTCGTCGGTCCCACTGTGTCTGGATTTGGTAACTTGCTAAGCAACATTGTCCGCGAGGCGCTGTGTGTGTGTGTGTGTGTGTGTGTGTGTGTGTGTGTGTGTGTGTGTGTGTGTGTGTGTGTGTGTGTGTGTGTGTGTGTGTGTGTGTGTGACACCATCCACGTCTTATCAGCGGCTACAACACACACACACAATACGCGGAGAGAATCTTGTGTTCATCTGTCTGGCTTCACTCGAACCCAGACAGCCAGGGGGCACTATGCAACTGGCGTACCTGGTACATTAACCACTTGACCAACCGTGACCGTACAAAAGACATTGGTAACCGAGGTTATATGCCCCATCGTCCCGACGGCATTTGGTGGTAAGCTTGGGCATAGTTATTTCATCGAATCACCTCATTTTGTGGGGCCACGTGGGTTACAGCCTTTATAATATATATATATATATATATATATATATATATATATATATATATATATATATATATATATATATATATATATATATATATATATGTCGTACCTAGTAGCCAGAACGCACTTATCAGCCTACAATGCAAGGCCCGATTTGCCTAATAAGCCAAGTTTTCATGAATTAATGTTTTCTCTAGTTTTTTTCTTACGAAATAATAAAGCTACCCATTTCATTATGTATGAGGTCAATTTTATTTTAATGGAGTTAAAATTAACGTAGATATATGACCGAACCTAACCAACCCTACCTAACCTAACCTAACCTATCTTCATAGGTTAGGTTCGGTTAGGTAGCAGAAAAAGTTAGGTTAGGTTAGGTTAGGTAGGTTAGGTAGTCGAAAAAACATTAATTCATGAAAACTTGGCTTATTAGGCAAATCGGGCCTTGAATAGTAGGCTGATAAGTACGTTCTGGCTATTAGGTACGACATATATATATATATACATATATATATATATATATATATATATATATATATATATATATATATATGTATATTAACAATCAATTATTATACGCTAAAGTTTTATTTTACTACTGAAATGTAATTTGATTTAAAAACAAAGGTTTAAAAATGTTACTGTATTGTAAATTATGTCACATGTACACCTATGATGGCTAATTAAATGTTTTCATTGTTCCTGATTTTTCTGCCTTAGATTAAGAATTTCTTTTTGAGAAAAAGGATTCAGCTGTGTCTAATTGAGCTAGTGTAGCAATATTAACTTGATTTCAAATATGAATACAAATTTTATAGTATATAAAGCATATACGACAAAAATATGTATATTTAATGCAACAAAAATGTTGCATTAAAGCATGTATAATTGAATGTTTTCACTTTTCAGGTTTCTTCCAGAAGATTAAGGCAATTTACGACCGTTTTCTATCCTTAAATATATAACACTGTTAATACATTCGCCAAACTCATATTGTAAATCGTTCAATTGTCCAAACCAAAATACGAAACATTTCAGAAAAAATAACTATCCAACTATATTTTTGAGAAGAATGAGAACGAAGAGTTTTTAGTGGAATTGAGATCGGAAACGTTAGCAATTTTAGTATTGTACCCATCCCAAATACATATGAATGTATATATATATATATATATATATATATATATATATATATATATATATATATATATATATATATATATATATGCAGAATAACCACATATGAAAAATAGAAAATGCTTAACGCGTTTTCGGCTAATTCGCCTTCATCAGAGCAAAGTAGAATCATATTGATTCTACTTTGCTCTGATGAAGGCGAATTAGCCGAAAACGCGTTAAGCATTTTCTATTTTTCATATGTGGTTATTCTGCATACTTGGATCAGTGTTTTTGTGATCATTGTTGCATATATATATATATATATATATATATATATATATATATATATATATATATATATATATATATATATACATATTAACCTAGAAGGGGTACCACCTCTGGTGCAAGTGTAGGGACCCATAGCCTCGGAGAAGAAAATAAAGAGTACCCCGAGAAGACCTTGTGGATCCTCACTGAACACTTTGATATTTTCTTCCCCTACCACCCCTATATATATGTATATTATATTTAATATATGTGTGGTTTCCTCCGAGGCTAAGCGTTCCCTTCTTCCAACCAGAGGTGGTACTCCCTTCTATATATATATATATATATATATATATATATATATATATATATATATATATATATATATATATATATAAACATTTAAACCGGAGAATAAAAGTTTAAACCCCGTAACATCATCTGGATATAAAACCTGACTTAAACCCACATTAAGGGGTTTTATTTTCACTCGGTAATTGCCTATACCAGAGACTTGGATTCATCCAGTCCGGTTTATTATGCCAACTTCAGCGTTCGTGTTCAGGCAGTTCGTACACCCGGATTGTCTGTCTTAACCACTTTTTGCCCCGTCTCTCTCTCTTCTATTATCAATATATGACTTTTCGAACAGCCCACTTATTATCTCAGTGGTTATCATGGTACATGGAAGGATTTTTTTATGGTTTTAAACATGACTGGTGTTCATACATTTTAGAGAAATGTGTGTGTGTGTGTGTGTGTGTGTGTGTATGTGTGTGTGTGTGTGTTGATGAGAGCACCCGCACGTGTACAGGTGTCTAACGGGGGGCACCGCCCCCTTCAGGAGCCTGGGGTTGATAGGTAGGCCTCTGGCAGGTGGCATAGTCTCCTCAGCTCGGTAAGGAGATGAGTAGTTATTGTTATTATTGTTATTGTGTTCTTATTTGTGTTCTTATTGTGTTGGACACTGAGCTCTGTAGCAGGTTTCACCCGCATTATAAATACCTGTTTTGCATACTGAGTTTCTAAAAGTGCCAAGTTGGACCAGGTTATGTCGAGTTGGACTAAGTTATGCCAAGTTGGACTAGGTTATGCCAAGTTGGACTAGGTTATGCCAAGTTGGACTAGGTTATGCCAAGTTGGACTAGGTTATGCCAAGTTGGACTAGGTTATGCCAAGTTGTGCTGGGCTGTGCTGGCTTTTAATAAAATAAAAATTAATAGGAAAACGTCCAATAGACTTTCCTTAAGATCAAATTTCTCCCGTAAAACTTCATCAAATCTTACTTAATTGGTGACACCTGCTCAACAAAGTGTCGACTTTGTGTTCCGCTACACACAAGGATTTACCAAGCATTTAGGCAACCATTCGCGAAACCTGTACATCTTTCTTTAATTGTGCCAGTTTTCTTCATATTTATTAACCAGTGTAAGAGTTTCTAAACTTCACAACCCAAGGTTATTGTTGTTAAACAACCTGCTAGTGCCTCGGAGCTCAAACAGCATAAACAATGTAAACAAAGCCGCCATGATCGAGGAAAGATGTACAGGTTTCGCAAGAGGGGTTGTGTAAATGCTTGATAAAGACTTCAGTAGGAAGCGTGTTATTTTAAGGAGTGTTAGAAGAAAGTATCTATAAACTGCCGGCCGAGCGGACAGCACGCTGGACTTGTGACCCTGTGGTCCCGGGTTCGATCCCAGGCGCCGGCAAGAAACAATGGGCAGAGTTTCTTTCACCCTATGCCCCTGTTACCTAGCAGTAAAATAGGTACCTGGGTGTTAGTCAGCTGTCACGGGCTGCTTCCTGGGGGTGGAGGCCTGGTCGAGGACCGGGCCGCGGGGACACTAAAGCCCCGAAATCATCTCAAGATAACCTCAAGATAAACTACTCAGGGCGACGTAGAGGTGAAGCAACATATAGGAGGTACACAGCTGGTGACACCCTCTCGCCTCGAGTGAAGGTCTTCAATTCAATTCACTTTCTTTCTTTATTATGCACCCCATACCCATCCAGTGAGAGGTAGTGGAAAGGGTTACAGAGGCACATAATCGGTTTAGAAACTGAACCCCATAGTTCGTTTAACAGGGATCAGAAAACCATCTTCTAATAATGTCTACCCGTCAAGGCTGGTTGGCTGGCTGGCTGGCTGGCTGCCTCTCTCTCTCTCTCTCCTGCCCACCCCACCTCCCACGATTAGGTACTTCTCACACAACCCTCAAAGGAATTCTCGGAATGTTAAAAAAAAAACTTCCCTCTGGACTCTAACTGCAGGAGAGAGAGAGAATGCAAGCGTTCCTTTCCTCGTAGGAGAATGTAATGAACTGTAAGAGTGGCCACATTAACATGGGTCAGGTGCCAGGTTACTGCCTACCATCCTACACTTACCCCATCCTTTCCTCTGGTCCACCACACCAACCAGGGGACTCGAACACTGGCCATCAAGGTGGCAGGTACACACTTGTATCCACTACACCATACTTCAGAGCCTTAAGAGGTGGGAATTCCGGGGCATTTAACCAACCAGAATTTCCCATCCTCTCCAGGCAATGAGACAGTGAGGGATCTCTCGCCTTTTTTTCATCAAGCCCTTGTTATATGGGAGAACTCGGTGCCCATGCTTAATGCACAGACTTGCTTATAAACCACAAGTTAGAAGTAGGGGTGTGATATATATATATATATATATATATATATATATATATATATATATATATATATATATATAAAGGGGGTGTAGGAGAAGCGAACACTCTTACGTATTCAGAGTTAAATGGCAAGTTTTTCCCTGAATGCTCTGTGTTCCCTTATCTGAGGCTGTGGGTCCCTATAATTGCACCAGAGGTGGTACCCCATATATATATATATATATATATATATATATATATATATATATATATATATATATATATATATATATATATATAACAGCAAGATTAGAATCTAAGAACTGAAGCCATACTCCCCAGGCTGCTTGTGGTTCATTAATCGCGTCCCGCATCAGTGCCTCTCAATAAATACCAACTAATAATCCAACTACACACACCCCGCAAACTATGCCAACAATAAAATAATCACTATGCAAACCTCAACAAACTCCTAAGGGGTTACTCTTAAACAAACTCTATTAACTCCTAAGAAGCAGTAACGAGATTAATATACATCAGTAATAATCACCAAAAATATAAATGTCCATATATTTAGCCCCCAAATCACAGCCTATCATTAGATAGATTCACCAATACCCGTCAGAGTTATTTAAACAGCTAATAACTAGGTGGTAGTTATCATTCTTAGCCTACGCGGGGCTGCAAATAATTCTAGCTACGATAATCACTACGATAATAAGATGCTTGACGACTCCACGCCAAGACGGGCAGTCCAAGACCCCAGTATTGCTGGACCCCAGTATTGCTGGACCCCAGTATTGCTGGACCCCAGTATTGCTGGACCCCAGTATTGCTGGACCCCAGCAATACCTCAAGACCCCCAGCCAGCCTCGCTGATTAATTATTTGATATAGTGTTCACATGTACAATCGAATAGATTTATAAATGTCTGATAATAATTTAAAAAGTGAATAATTGTTTTGATAAGTAAATGGAAGCTTATCATTCCAGTTATTATTTTAATGTAAATTTATAAATATTTGACATTCGATTGTACAAGCGAACACGATATCAAGTAATCTACGGGATCTGGTTGGGGCTTCAGCCGCCCTTATTGTGGCCCCCAGGGAGATATCTCTGTGTTTAGCTGTCAAACTTCTCTTAATTCTCAGTCATTATCGTAGCATAGCTATTAATGCTTGATATATATATATATATATATATATATATATATATATATATATATATATATATATATATATATATATATATATATATATATATATATATATATTATTAAATATGACCGAAAAAGTAAGATTAATAATTCTAACACGAATTTTCTCAATCTTTCGTACATTACGCTTCACTGTTGGAGGTAAATCAAAAATCACTTCTCCAAAATTCATTTTTATTTCTAGTCTGACGCGACACGGGCGCGTTTCGTAAAACTTATTACATTTTCAAAGACTTCACAAATACACAACTGATTAGAACTTACGTATCTCTGCTATTATATCTACATTTGAGTGAGGTGGGAGGGATGATGTGGCATATAGTGACGTGGCATTAACACAAGACAGAACATGAGGGGATATTAATAGGGTATTAAAAGTATCAACACAAGACAGAACAGAAACAATGGGTATTGAATAGAAGTGTTTGTAGAAAGCCTATTGGTCCATATTTCTTGATGCTTCTATATTGGAGCGGAGTCTTGAGGTGGGTAGAATATAGTTGTGCAATAATTGGCTGTTGATTGCTGGTGTTGACTTCTTGATGTGTAGTGCCTCGCAAACGTCAAGCCGCCTGCTATCGCTGTATCTATCGATGATTTCTGTGTTGTTTACTAGGATTTCTCTGGCGATGGTTTGGTTATGGGAAGAGATTATATGTTCCTTAATGGAGCCCTGTTGCTTATGCATCGTTAAACGCCTAGAAAGAGATGTTGTTGTCTTGCCTATATACTGGGTTTTTTGGAGCTTACAGTCCCCAAGTGGGCATTTGAAGGCATAGACGACGTTAGTCTCTTTTAAAGCGTTCTGTTTTGTGTCTGGAGAGTTTCTCATGAGTAGGCTGGCCGTTTTTCTGGTTTTATAGTAAATCGTCAGTTGTATCCTCTGATTTTTGTCTGTAGGGATAACGTTTCTATTAACAATATCTTTCAGGACCCTTTCCTCCGTTTTATGAGCTGTGGAAAAGAAGTTCCTGTAAAATAGTCTAATAGGGGGTATAGGTGTTGTGTTAGTTGTCTCTTCAGAGGTTGCATGGCTTTTCACTTTCCTTCTTATGATGTCTTCGATGAAACCATTGGAGAAGCCGTTATTGACTAGAACCTGCCTTACCCTACAGAGTTCTTCGTCGACTTGCTTCCATTCTGAGCTGTGGCTGAGAGCACGGTCGACGTATGCGTTAACAACACTCCTCTTGTACCTGTCAGGGCAGTCGCTGTTGGCATTTAGGCACATTCCTATGTTTGTTTCCTTAGTGTAGACTGCAGTGTGGAAACCTCCGCTCTTTTCCATGACTGTTACATCTAGAAAAGGCAGCTTCCCATCCTTTTCCGTCTCGTAAGTGAAACGCAGCACGGAACTCTGCTCAAATGCCTCCTTCAGCTCCTGCAGATGTCTGACATCAGGTACCTGTGTAAAAATGTCGTCAACATACCTGCAGTATATGGCCGGTTTCAAGTTCATGTCGACTAAGACTTTTTGCTCGATGGTACCCATGTAGATGGTACCCATTTTTGATTTACCTCCAACAGTGAAGCGTAATGTACGAAAGATTGAGAAAATTCGTGTTAGAATTATTAATCTTACTTTTTCGGTCATATTTAATAATATATGTCTACAGGAAAGACTGCTACCAAAATATACTAATATATATATATATATATATATATAATCCTTTTATGACTAATATCACCTAAAGAACTTGCCTGTCAAGGCGAGTTCTCAACACTAGTTAATTAAGCCCTTCGCCTCGCCAGACCTGCAGTACATAATTGTATTCAAGTCAAGTCAGAGATCGACCAATACTCATTTGATCTGTCCGGCTTCTCTGGTAAAATTTGGTTTTGACTATCTTCACTACTGCGAAAGGTTGAAATATAAGCTTATTTTTCCCCCTGAAGTTGAATATTGAAGTTTGTTAGACGTGTTCCATCGCCACGAAACAATCGAGTCACAATTCCAGGATTCGACTTCAAACCCAGAAAACTGTCTTGGTTCTTGTTGTGAGAATTTGGCGACTTCTTCTATCATAGTAACGTAACGCTGGCTCACCATCCTCGCCTCAACCCTATCACTTCAGGAGCCCCGCTCCTGTGCCAGGTAAGTCCACTACGGGCTCACCATAGCCCGTGCTACTTGCAACTTGTTCCGAGTAGCTGAATTTGCAACAACAACATATCACTTAGGGTGTGGTAAAGCAGGCGGCTGCACTCTGCGTCAACACACTACACTACACACACAAATCAGAATTGCGTGATGCATCAAATGAACAAATCCACAAGGGCCGTGACGAGGATTCGAACCTGCGTCCGAGAGGATCCCAGATGATTTCCAGATGAGATGATTTTGGGGCTTTAGTGTCCCCGCGGCCCGGTCCTCGACCAGGCCTCCACCCCCAGGAAGCAGCCCGTGACAGCTGACAAACTCCCAGGTACCTATTTTACTGCTAGGTAACAGGGGCATGGGGTGAAAGAAACTCTGCCCATTGTTTCTCGCCGGCGCCCGGTATCGAACCCGGGACCACAGGATCACGTGTATAGTGTGCTGTCCGCTCGGCCGACCGGCTCCCTACATCACAAATTCATCACAGAGATTGGTGCAAACGTCCGCTATCCTATTCTGTATACTCATGCCTGACAAATTGACATTTTCAAATGTTCCCCACTTTTTTGTTCAGGATGGGGGGGGGGGGGGGGGGGGGGACCAAAAACCGCATTCATTTTGTATAAGTCACCTTCAGTATAACTTTTTCAGCAGCCGTTCATTTCCCTCGAAAAAGTTTACCTTAGTGGGCTTCACACATTTCGCTTTCATTTTCTTTTCGTGTGTGGAATGTTTAGCCTCAGAATGGCATACAATACTATGCCCGACAGACCACTGGAACATTATCTAACACAGTGCACAGTTACAGCCACAACAGACCTCTGGAACATTATCTAACACAGTGCACAGTTACAAACCCATTAAGATTTCAACTTAGATTCAACAGAGCAGAAGTTGTTAAACACATATGGCAAAATCTTACTGAAGCGACCATACGAGTCATAAATACTCATACTCCGCCCAAGTAAAACAGAAACAAGCAACACTTAGTGGGCCAGCCAGAGGCTTAGGGCCCGCGCAGGAATATCCCTGCAAAAAAAAAAAAAAAAAAAAAAAAAAATACAATACTATATTCCTTGGGATTGGATACCTTTTTGGGACACACATGAGGTATACGACACAGGAAACAAGTATTCATCTATTCAGCTTTAAAATTTCCTTTTTCCAATTCCAATCATTTTTGCCAATCGATTAATTCATGTTTGGAACTATAATTGTTTTTATAAAGTATGCACTTTCGCAAATTATGTCTGATTTAGGCCATTTACCCGTATGGCCGAAAATGGACGTAATTTGAAAATTAAAAGTGTTTGAAAATAAAATTGAGATTTTTTTCTCCAAAACAGTAAGTTAAGAGTCCTCTGGTAGGTTAGGTGGGCAGGAAATTCTCCTAAAATTTTCAAAACTTCATGAAAAACGTTAATTGAAAGTTTCCTCTACTAACCTTACCGAGTAAGCCGGACGACTCAAACAGAAAACGGGACAGTACATGACTTTCGTGAGTAACTGAACATGCAACTACCCCTTAACAAAGCACTGTCGGGTAAACACACTACTACCCTTAGCAAAGTACTATTAAGTTAGGTAAGCACGCCACTACCCTACTTACCTAACTCTAAGAAGAGAGCCGCAAGAGCTCTAAGCTCTGTGTTACCAGTATGAGCCAATTCTTGATTGATTGATGAAGATTAAGCCACCCAAAAGGTGGCACGGGCATGAATAGCCCGTAAGTGGTGGTCCTTTTGAGCCATTACCAGTATCAATAGATGATACTGGAGATCTGTGGAGGTGCGACTGCACCCTGCGCGACGGGAGATGTCTCCCGTCCCAATTCTTGAAATTTTCCAAACATTATATTTTACAATTTTCTTCTTTGCAAATTTACAAATACAAAAATCATTTCTTTGTAAATACAGAATTTCAGTCATTAAATCTGATACTGATACAAGTTCCTGAAATGTTGAGAGTTGCACCTTAATATTACGTTTTTTTATAATATTTTGAACTTAATATTATAAATATATTATAATATATTTTTTATAATATTTTGAACTTAATATTTTGAATATATATTTGTTAAAGTAATGCTGCTACATTAAATATCTAGTGAGAACCCTCACAACATATGGCGGAAAGAATCCGGATGAACCGAAATACGTCGTATTGAACCGTAATACGTCGTATTGAACCATAATACGTCGTATTGAACCATAATACGTCGTATTGAACCATAATACGTCGTATTGAACCATAATACGTCGTATTGAACCGCAATACGTCGTACTGAACCATAATACGTCGTATTGAACCGAAATACGTCGTATTGAACCATAATACGTCGTATTGAACCGTAATACGTCGTATTGAACCGAAATACGTCGTACTGAACCGTAATACGTCGTATTGAACCATAATACGTCGTATTGAACCGTAATACGTCGTACTGAACCGTAATACGTCGTATTGAACCATAATACGTCGTATTGAACCGTAATACGTCGTATTGAACCGTAATACGTCGTATTGAACCGAAATACGTCGTACTGAACCGTAATACGTCGTATTGAACCGTAATACGTCGTATTGAACCGTAATACGTCGTATTGAACCGTAATACGTCGTATTGAACCGTAATACGTCGTATTGAACCATAATACGTCGTATTGAACCGCAATACGTCGTACTGAACCATAATACGTCGTATTGAACTGAAATACGTCGTATTGAACCGGAATACGTTTTATGACGTATCGTCTAAGGGTTACGTCTGCTGATGCTGACCTGACCCAGGCTTCACGTGTCCACGTACTAGAGCTGTGCCTCTCGTCTCAATTACGGCGTCTTAATCAGTATTTATTACACAATTTACGAGCTCCGAAACGTTACGAGGTTCGTCCATAACGATATTTAGCCTCGAGTTAGGAGGACCTCGTAGTGCCCCGAGTTAGGAGGACCTCGTAGTGCCCCGAGTTAGGAGGACCTCGTAGTGCCCCGAGTTAGGAGGACCTCGTAGTGCCCCGAGTTAGGAGGACCTCGTAGTGCCCCGAGTTAGGAGGACCTCGTAGTGCCCCGAGTTAGGAGGACCTCGTAGTGCCCCGAGTTAGGAGGACCTCGTAGTGCCCCGAGTTAGGAGGACCTCGTAGTGCCCCGAGTTAGGAGGACCTCGTAGTGCCCCGAGTTAGGAGGACCTCGTAGTGCCCCGAGTTAGGAGGACCTCGTAGTGCCCCGAGTTAGGAGGACCTCGTAGTGCCCCGAGTTAGGAGGACCTCGTAGTGCCCCGAGCGCGTATAATGTGTCGTGAATACCGATCAAGTCGCCATGACTGAGTACCAATGCAGTTTCATCCTTATTTAGCATGATACCGCTGGTGGTATTGTGGCAGTGATGGTGATTGATGATGATAGCGAGAACATTAACGATTAAGATAGATTGTGCATGATGACACCAAGAAGGGGAGGGGTAACGATTTAACTACCGCCCAACTACGATAGCAGCGATACTAACGAACGACTTTAACGATTACGATGAGGCCGAAAAAAACTTTAACCGGCCACTTAGCCAAGCAACATCAAAACACCGCTTACGTTAATGGTGTAACTACACGATCGCACGTAATAACGAGCCTCGAAGCAAGCCACTTGATATAAACTTCGCTATTAATACATAATTTGAAGAATCTCCAATAGATCACGAAAAATCTATAAGCATCGTAATCTATGGAGCCGGTCGGCCGAGCGGACAGCACGTTGGACTTGTGATCCTGTGGTCCTGGGTTCGATCCCAGGCGCCGGCGAGAAAAAATGGCCAGAGTTTCTTTCACCCTATGCCCCTGTTACCTAGCAGTAAAATAGGTACCTGGGTGTTAGTCAACTGTCACGGGCTGCTTCTTGAGGTGGAGGCCTGGTCGAGGACCGGGCCGCGGGGACACTAAAGCCCCGAAATCATCTCAAGATAACCTCAAGATAACCTCAAGAAGATCGTCACTCTACCACCTCGCCTCTGCAGCCTATTATCAGTAAAGATTTTCATCAAATCTTCCAGTTTTCTTGACAATTTTCTCACGGAAACTGTAATATGTTGAATATTAATTTGATATAAAATTATTAATTTAATTTGTTACACGTGTTTTTTTGTTTTGTTTTTAATATTACAGTAAAATTTTGTCCTCACATTTTCAAAACATGATTCTATAATTTTTTAACAATTTTATGACAACATTAACAACCGATAACTTTATGAAAACATCGACAATCTTCATGACAACATTACCAATCATCACAACATTACCAATCATCACAACCTTCATCACAACATTACCAATTCTCATCACAACATTACCAATCATCATCACAACATTACCAATCCTCATCACAACATTACCAATCATCATCACAACATTACCAATCATCACAACTTTCATCACAACATTACCAATCCTCATCACAACCTTCATCACAACATTACCAATCCTCATCACAACATTACCAACCTTCATCACAACATTCATCACAACATTACCAATCCTCATCACAACATTACCAATCCTCATCACAACATTACCAATCCTCATCACAACATTACCAATCCTCATCACAACATTACCAATCCTCATCACAACATTACCAATCATCACAACATTACCAAACAACAAAAGCCTTACAAACTGACACTGATCCAAATTATTTACAATCTTGAAGACTGAATTAATATCTCCCCGACGCCTAGCCCACAGATTTCCTTACCAATTTGAATGAGTTTACAAATATTACAAAAATTTCACGAGTTGCACAAAATTTCAGGAATAGGTTACAGAAGTTGAGTTATTAACGCTTTAAAACTTCGTTACTTGATAATTGACCATAATTACAGAATAAAACAGGAAATAATGTGTGCCAAATAAAAGCCTTTACCCCTCCAATTAGCAAACTCGTGAACTATGCCAAATACGTCACAGGTAAAAACAGGTTCATGTTAATTACAGCACTCGATTAATACGCCTTCGATTTCCAGATATACTTCGCCAAATAAGCTGGTGTGTGGTTGAAGACGACCAATTCAAGACCCAGACAATTCTCTAATTAAATCTTAATACCCAAACATATAACTGGTAACTTCTACTGTCCAAGCTTGGACAATGAGGATAATGACCAACACAGACGAGGCATCATTGTAGCCGGCTCTCAATGAGCGGCGATTGCTATCCGGCTGGTAGCTCTGTGGAGCCAGTGGCTCTCTTGAGGTTAAGGGGCTCTGTCTAGGCAGTGGTTTTGTGGGGTTAGGGGCTCTATCTAGACAGTGGTTTTGTGGGGTTAGGGGCTCTATCTAGACAGTGGTTTTGTGGGGTTAGGGGCTCTATCTAGCCAGTGGTTTTGTGGGGTTAGGGGCTCTATCTAGCCAGTGGTTTTGTGGGGTTACGGGGCTCTATCTGGCCAGTGGTTCCGTGGGATTAGGGGCTCTATCTAGGCAGTGGTTCTGTGGGGTTAGGGGCTCTATCTGGCCAGTGGTTCTGTGGGGTTAGGGGCTCTATCTGGCCAGTGGTTCTGTGGGGTTAGGGGCTCTATCTGGCCAGTGGTTCTGTGGGGTTAGGGGCTCTATCTAGCCAGTGGTTTTGTGGGGTTACGGGGCTCTATCTGGCCAGTGGTTCCGTGGGATTAGGGGCTCTATCTGGCCAGTGGTTCCGTGGGGTTACGGGGCTCTATCTAGGCAGTGGTTCTGTGGGGTTAGGGGCTCTATCTAGCCAGTGGTTCCGTGAGGTTAGGGGCTCTATCTGGCCAGTGGTTCCGTGGGGTTACGGGGCTCTATCTGGCCAGTGGTTCTGTGAGGCAAGGGTCTCTGAGATCGGGGGCTCAACCCGACCCGGGGCTCTTGCCCCGCTCTCTCTCTCTCTTGCTGGCTGGCAAACTTGTTCTCGCAGAGTGTCCGGCTGATGATAACACATTTCAGCCGCAGATATCCTGAAATTTTATAGCCGAGAGACCTGTTATCACGGCCGTAGAGGAGCGTCCAAGTTGCTATTAGTGTCAGAAGCAAACCGTAAGCTCCGGGAAGCAACAAGATGGTCGTCGGTGAACATACACGTTGAACGAGCAGTTCGTTGAACGTCTTCCCGTCTAGTATCTACGTCGTTGGAGATCGTGAACATTGACAGGAACGACGTCTCCGCCCCCCGATATTTCCGTCATCTTCATCACCAATAACAAACATTTGTACCGTCTTAATACTGTCTCGTTGTGGCTTTCGTGTGCTGTTGTTAAAGATTAGCTACTTGGAACAAACAGTTCCAAGTAGTACGGGCTATGGTGAGCCCGTAGGTACTATGTATATATATATATATATATCTTTCGTGTGCGTCTAGTGGCTGGCAATAGTCTCGTGAGCCGGGTTATTCGTGCCTTTACCTGGTCGAGTTTATTCGACTCTGTTGCAGTTTGGGTGGAGTCTCCTGGACGCCATCGTCTTATATCGTTCTACGCCACTTTCCATCACCATATTCAACACCATCATCATCATAACCCATATTTGTGTCCATCTTTACCGGCTCCATCTTGACCTCTCATTATCCTCCTCCTTCTTCTCCCTTCTCCTGCTGCTGCTAATGCTTGTGACTAGCGTCTTAAAGCAAGTTGGTGTACTCCTGGTACAGCCACCAACTGTAACCCCCCCCCCCACACACACCTGGTACACCCACCCCTGTACTACTCCTCCCCCAAACCTGGTACAGCACCCCTGTATCCCCCCCCCACTACACGTTGTGAGAGAGGTCTGATAGCCCCCACCAAGCGCCCCTAACGAGATGGAGCTCGCTACCCCCGGGGTCAATACGTGAGATTCAGATCGCTGCGATCAGGCAAGGAGAGCAGTATTTCCCCACTGATTCTACCGGGCGACTTCGTTCAGGAGGCCGGCGGGTTACATCGTTGTCCTGGTGGTGGGTGTGATGGCGTCAGAGAGCGGTGATGGCAGTGGAGGAGGAGGAAATGAAGGCAGTGGACAAGAGGGGAAATGAATGCAATGGGCAAGAGGGCCAACGAATGCAGTGGACAAGAGGGCCAACGAATGCAGTGGGCAAGAGGGCCAAGGAATGCAGTGGACAAGAGGGCCAAGGAATGCAGTGGACAAGAGGGCCAACGAATGCAGTGGACAAGAGGGCCAACGAATGCAGTGGACAAGAGGGCCAACGAATGCAGTGGACAAGAGGGCCAACGAATGCAGTGGACAAGAGGGCCAACGAATGCAGTGGACAAGAGGGCCAATGAATGCAGTGGACAAGAGGGCCAACGAATGCAGTGGACAAGAGGGCCAACGAATGCAGTGAACAAGAGGGCCAACGAATGCAGTGAACAAGAGGGGGGAAACGATGCTGAGAGGACTAACATATGGTTCAAAGCTGAAGGATCTAGACCTTATCACATCTGGAAGAAGAAATGAAGCAATGGTAACGACATGCACGATACTTTTGGGTATTGAGAAAGTAAACACAAAGGAAATCTAAACATCAGAAACGGTAGAAAATGGCATGGAAACCAAAGGGAGAAATGAGCCACAAATGTCAGGAAGACCTTCCAGGGGTAAGGCTGATGAACCTCAGGATAATAGAGAGAGAGAGAGAGAGAGAGAGAGAGAGAGAGAGAGAGAGAGAGAGAGAGAGAGAGAGAGAGAGAGAGAGAGAGAGAGAGAGAGAGAGAGAGAGTGTGTGTGTGTATTTGACACGAGAAAAACATGAACGAGGAGTCATGTATGAAAACTAAATACCCGAATGAGTTACATATTCTAAAGTAACATCTTCAGTGTATAGGTAGTGAAGAAGTGGAGTTAAGTAGGGAAGTAGTTTAGGAAGGCGGGGCCCAGGTGCTGAAGTTCAACTACTTCAACAAACACAGATAGTGAAGTACACGCGCCTCCCACAGCCACAATGAGCCATAGAGCCATACGAAAGAATTTGTTCAAACATATGTAATGCACTAAGAAGTGAATAGGCACTGGAACCTATACACCAGTCGATTATGTATCGAGAGGCGGGACCCAAGAGCCGTAGCTCATACCCTGCATATACATTTAGGCGAGAACAGCTCAACAGCCCGCACTGAATGGCCTCCGACTGACATAATTTCGTCTCATAAAATACTTTAAAGCTCGTTAAAATCCACTTTTGCTTCTAAAAAAAATTGCATTTAGGAGCCGTGTCTTAGCAATCCATCTTGAAGGGGTTCTTGCACCGAGAAGACACCCAGAATTTAAAACTGTTTCTTCCACTACACTTGCTGTCCAAGTTCGTAAAAGATATTAGTAATGTTGTCTCAGTTCCACTACATTCTTTTGTGTAAAGAAAGTGAAGATCATTTTTAAGTTGAGAGCAGCAACAGTCAAGACTCAAATAGATAATTTGATGTGTGGTTGAGTGAGCACTTTAATGAATGGTGTGCTGCTTGGTCATTAACTTTAACACACACACGGCGCACGTGCGTGCGTGTACGTGCACACACACACACACACACACACACACACACACACACACACACACACACACACACACACACACACACACACACACACACACACACACACTACTCAGTGTCAGAGTAGTAGACAAATGGAATGCATCAGGCAGTGATATGGTGGAGGCTGACTCCATACACAGTTTCAAATGTAGATATGATAGAGCCTAGTAGGCTCAGGAACCTGTACATTAGTTGACTGACAGTTGAGAGGCGGGACCAAAGAGCCAGAGCTCAACAGGCCCAATTAGAAGAATATTAGGTGAGTACACACACACACAGGCAGTGGATTTTACCGAAATGGAAACTAACTGAAGGAATGTGAAGTATTCTTGGAAGCAATTTCTGAATATCACGGCTCTTATGACCACAGGTGAAGTTACATTTGAGCAGGCCAACACAGCTTCTGTCTCCTTAGGAATTCGACTAGAAATAACAAAAAGTGGAACAAGACAGGAATTAAGAGACAGACAGAGATCTGCATCACCCAAGCAACAGCCTAGTGGACCAAACTCTCACAAGTCAAGCCTGGCCTCGGGCCGGGCTTGGGGAGTAGAAGAACTCCCAGAACCCCATCAACCAGGTATCAACCAGGTATCAACCAGGTACCCAGATGTATCGAAGACAGCCAAGCCTGACCCATTCTTCTAGGAACACCGACCATCTAACCCGTCTTATGACCTAACACGTCCAAATGACCTCTGACCTAATTTGTGTATGGAATCGACCAGACCGTTAGAAACGTGACGTTACAGCAGATTACAGCGCCGTAATATTAACGTTTCCGCTGCATCGGCCTGTATCTGTTTGGTGGGTGGTTGGGTTTCGTACGATTGTGAGTAAGCCAAACGGTTGCACTGTTTACAGAGTGGCACACCTAGAGAACGGGTTGAACTCTTATATACAACGGCACAGTTAAAACAGAAGACCTCTGTTTTAGCTGAAGTCAAATGTATGAAGTAGAAGCCTATGAGTTGAAGCCAATATACTCTCGATATCTGAAGAAGCGAGATCGACACCAGACACTGTCATACCAGTACCCTTCAAACTCATCCTTTCCAAGATATCGGGAAAATAACGAGGCAAAGGATAGCGGGTCATTTGAACACGTTAACAAAAATTGACGAAAATCAGCTCAGGTTCAGTATCTCAAGCAGTATCTAACGAATGTAACAACAAATTTTATGTAAAAGAATGTAACAAACATTAACCAACCCCAGACGAGTAAGAGGGATGGGCGTACCTCATTTTCTTGACTTCCAAAAGGTGTTTGATACAGTCCTCCACAAGATACTGATTAAAGATGAAGACAGTGAGTGGCTGGAGGGGTGGATAGAGAGGGGCAGGAGGAGGTGGACGGTGATTAACAGAGGGAGGACAGGGAACAGGTAAAGTGTAATGGGGAGCCAAGGAGGAGAACCTAAACAGGAAAGAGGAGATGGAGGGTGTTAAGAGGTGTGTGTGTGTGTGTGTGTGTGTGTGTGTGTGTGTGTGTGTGTGTGTGTGTGTGTGTGTGTGTGTGTGTGTGTGTGTGTGTGTGTGTGTGTTTACTAGTTGTGTTTTTGCGGGGGTTGAGCTTTGCTCTTTCGGCCCGCCTCTCAACTGTCAATCAACTGTTTACTAACTACTTTTTTTTTCCACACCACACACACACACACCAGGAAGCAGCCCGTGACAGCTGACTAACTCCCAGGTACCTATTTACTGCTAGGTAACAGGGGCACTTAGGGTGAAAGAAACTTTGCCCATTTGTTTCTGCCTCGTGCGGGAATCGAACCCGCGCCACAGAATTACGAGTCCTGCGCGCTATCCACCAGGCTACGAGGCCTGTGTGTGTGTGTGTGTGTGTGTGTGTGTGTGTGTGTGTGTGTGTGTGTGTGTGAGAGAGAGAGAGAGAGAGAGAGAGAGAGAGAGAGAGAGAGAGAGAGAGAGAGAGAGAGAGAGAGAGAGAGAGAGAGAGAGAGAGAGAGAGAGAGAGACAGACAGACAGAGAGACAGAGAGAGACAGAGACAGAGACAGAGAGAGAGAGAGAGAGAGAGAGACAGAGAGAGAGAGAGAGAGAGAGAGAGAGAGAGAGAGAGAGAGAGAGAGAGAGAGAGAGAGAGAGAGAGAGAGAGAGAGAGAGAGAGAGAGAGAGAGAGAGACAGAGAGAGAGACAGAGAGAGAGAACCAGAGAGAGACAGACAGACAGACAGACAGACAGGTTCCAGCCACAAAGCTGCTCCCGACCCACCTCCTCCACACGGGATAAGGCATCCAGACTGTGCTTCACGACTCTAAAGCCATTCGATGATCTACTACATAATTGTGGCGCGGACGATCCAGTACCTTTATGGGGAATTCAAAACCGCACATCAAGTCACGACTCCATTTTTCACTGCAGTTATCGATTCCCGATTTTGGCGGTCATGGGTGGTGTAATTTGGCGTTACCTGGGCAGTTATTCATCGATATTGACTGACAGCCATGATGGCGGGGCGTGTGGGAGGTGTATAAGGGAAGGTTCCCAGGTCAGAGCTCACGGGGCTCACCATAGCCGGTGCTACTTGGAACTTTTTGTTCCAGGTAGCGAATCTACAACAACCAGGTCAGAGCGACGAGTAGGGTCCAAACCCTGAACTGCATTCAGCATGTCATAATGGGCCTGACGGCTGAGTGGATAACGCTCGGGATTCGTAGTCCTGAGGTTCCGGGTTCGATGCCCGATGGGTACCTGGAAGTTAGACAGCTGCTACGGGCTGCTTCCTGGGGGAGTGTAACAGAAAGGAGGCTGGTTGAGGGACCGGGCCCCGGGGACACTAAGCCCCGAAATCATCACAAGATAACCACAGTACAAATATTGACATAAGAAGCAATTAGATAGTAGAACTCTGTACTATTCACTTTATAATCCGATAGAATAAAGCTAAACAAAAAACAATTATTCCTGGGCCTAGTATAGCACATACATATAATACATTAGGCCTAAGATAGCGTGTAACAGATCTAGGAAAGTTAGCTTAGTTTAGCTTGACTTTGCAACTTAAATACAAAACCTTCCCCGGTTTGTCTAAATTCAATGGTAACGATTTATTTCTAATTGTCCATTACGTCATAAATGTACTATGGTGATGGCCGTTACTATAAGTACTAATTAAACAGGAAGATGGACTGGTGTATCTATCATAATGGTGTACCATTATGTCTCATTAGAGACAATGTCTCATTAGAGACATAATGTCTCATAAGAGACATAATGTCTCATTAGAGACATAATGTCTCATAAGAGACATAATGTCTCATAAGAGACATAATATCTCATAAGACATAATATCTCATAAGAGACATAATGTCTCATAAGAGACATAATGTCTCATAAGAGACATAATGTTACTTATTATTTTGGTTGGGATAGACTATATGGTGGACAGGTGTGGACACTGACGGCATAATGGTGGACAGATGTGCTGGACAGGTGTGTGGTGGCTCTCTCATGTTTCCTTATTGTCACTATTTAGATCAGAAGATTTCATAGAATAATATATTTGGATAATATTTGTCAAGTTCAATAGCAAGTTTTTAAATGTGAATATTGAACCGCGTCCAACACTCTCTCCCCCTCACACACACACACACACACACACACACACACACACACACACACACACACACACACACACACACACACACACACACACACATACACACACACACGAGAAACCATAAGGAGACTCTTGAGTACGCGGCACCGGCATGGAAACACCACTTAAAGACTTTGCCAAACAAAACTAAAAAGCTCCTTGAGATCACACCACAAGTGTTTCCTGAACAATGGCGACTGACTAATAATCAACAGACACCTGGAGACTCAGGCCACCTAAATCACAGAGGTGTCAGGAAACACTTCCGCTTGAGTCTTGAAGAATGGACCAGATGCTGGGGCTAATCCAACACAGGATGTTCAATTTACATATAAGAAACAAAATATATACTCGGGACTGTGCAGGCACATATGTAGGTACATGCCTCAGCTCGGGTCTCATCCACCCCACTCCACCCACCTCTCACCCATACCCACTCCACCCACCTCTCACTCACCCACATACTCACAACACCTCTCCGCCGCCAAACACTAGACCACTCGCCTTCTTATCCCTATCTTTCAACACTTAAATTATTCACCAACTTCACCTCAAGGGCCCAGACGGCCACTTCAAGACGCACCACATCACCTACCCCAAGATACAGAGGGGAGGGTAGAAGGAGGGGGGGAAGAGAGAGAGAGAGAGAGAGAGAGAGAGAGAGAGAGAGAGAGAGAGAGGGGGGGGGGGGGAGGGGAGGGGAGGAAGGGAGAGACAGACATAGACAGATACGGTAATAACTATGGATTCAAAAAGCCAAGTAAATCCTGTCCAATTCCTGAACTGAACATTCAATAAACTCCATTGGCGTGAGCGTATTTACTGAGGACATGAGTAAAGCACCACCACCGTCACGTTGTGATGGTTCACATCCAGAGACGACCCTTCAAGGTCCTGGATGGGTGAGAGTGGGTGAGTACTCACCTGTCAGCACTTCCATAGCTGAGTACTTCCCAAAACTTCCACTTCCCAAAACAGTAGTATTATGATGTAGCTTTAATCAGTTAGCTAGACTGTCTGTATAATGTCTGTCTGTCTGTCTGTCTCTCACACTTCAACCATCCTACATCTCTTGCTTAAAGCATATCTTCATCCCAATCATGTATCCTTCTACGTGTAATGTTTAGCATATTCAAATAATCTACCCACCCCCTCTCTCTCTTCCCGATTGATGATTGATTTGACTGTGGCCGCCGGTGGCGGCTGGTTTATTGTGCACCCCATACTTATCCTGTGAGCGGTAGCGCAAAAAAAATATTACAAAAGGCCACAAAAGGTCTTTATCAGACCTCAACGGTGATTACTACATTAACAATTGCATCTATCCTTCACACCTTATAATTACAATGTCAACTAGTTACAGAGATTGTTCCATTTCAAGAGCTATATATTTACAGTTAATCATCATACATTAATGGTGGGTCATGTCGGTAGTACATAATTGTTTGAGTTATGTACACATTACAGGGGTCACAGTGGAACTGCAGCTCGTTATTAGTCTTCACAAAACACGACTTGTTTCTTAATCTCTTATGTCGTTTATCTATCGGAAGCGAAATATGAAAAAAACAGTGGTTATCTTGAGATGATTTCGGGGCTTTTTAGTGTCCCCGCGGCCCGGTCCTCGACCAGGCCTCCACCCCCAGGAAGCAGCCCGTGACAGCTGACTAACACCCAGGTACCTATTTACTGCTAGGTAACAGAGGCATTCAGGGTGAAAGAAACTTTGCCCATTTGTTTCTGCCTCGTGCGGGAATCGAACCCGCGCCACAGAATCACGAGTCCTGCGCGCTATCCACCAGGCTACGTGCCACCCAGTGAACGGATTTCAGATATTTTATCCTTAGTAATAAAATGGTTTGCCATTTTATACAACGTGAGTTTAGATTTATACTCTGTGATCTTTTACCAAATCACAATTTTTTGTGATTTGGTAAAACACAAATTTGATTGATTTGATTGAGAATCCAGCACAATCAAATTTGATTTGATTGTGCTGGATTCTCCAGCACAATCCCTCAACATTCACCATCACCCATCGTCACATTCAACATCCACTCTACCCATCTCCAATCCACGCACCCCCCCCCTCCTACCCCCCCCCCCCTGCTCCAAATTGTATTGTATTATCTCCCAATGTATTTGGGATATTGGTATCTCTCTCGTACGCATTTAATAATTATATTATTCTCTTATGCTCCCAACTACCCCCCCCCCCTTTCCCTCAACTTAACCCCCTCTCCATCCACCACTACCTCCCTACCCCCCCCCCCCCCCCCCCACAACAGCTTACAAACCAACCATCACCCTTAGGAAATGTACATGTTTATCTCTCAGAATGTTTGGTAATATGTTTATTGTTTGTGATGTGTGTCTATGTATGTATTAACACGATGTACTGAACGGGGTGAGAATAGCTTGAGCTACCTCATCCCTTTGTGTGTATTTTACCTCAATAAACTTATTTCAATTTCAATTTCAACCTTCACCCTCCCCCCCCCCTCCTTCTTCTTGCCGTTTTTATTATTATTATTATTTTCTACCACAGACGTGGCCACACATTTATAATGCTAACCAGAATATATATACATTTTCTTCTGTCCTCCATGGACAGGGTTAGAGATGTGTTAAACATATAGTTCAAGGGTTTATTGAACACTCAACCACAGAAGGTGATTCGGTGCTTTTAAAATGCTAAGCTAACCTACATACGTAAATACATAGATACACAGATTTACGTATGCCCTACATAAAGTGTTCGATGTGTCTTTTACATAGTGTCATTAATGTGCATTTACCTCTTGCCGTGAAAGCAGATGTATTCCGCACTCAGGTTCCCACTCACCGCTAGATGAGCCATGATGTTTGTACGCTTAATATTACCAGCATTTTCCTATATTGCTTTCTGATGCCCAGTCGGTTTGGCACGCAGGCGCGGACCAAATTATAGCTTCCGGGCCCCACTCAGCTGGTCTACCACCCACGTGTACTGTGCGGAGGAATGGAGGAGAGGGAGAGAGAGGAGAAAGAGTGATGGGGGAGTGGGAAGAGTACAAGGGAAGGAGACCAGGGGGGGGGGTAGAAGGGGGGGTTAAGAGGGGGTGGGGTGAGGAGGGGGTGTAAGGAGGGGGGGGGGGTGGAAGCGGGAGAGATTATGAAGGCTGTGATTCACACATCTGGCTACAAGCAGCCACATCCAACAGTCTGGTTGACCAGACCAACCAACCAACAAGGAGGTCAATAACTGATCAGAGACCGGGCCGCAGGGACGGTGATCCTCGGGAATCACCCCAAGGTAAGAAGTGGAGAAGAGAATAGTCAGAAGAGCGTTGGCGGGGGGGGGGGGGGAAGAGGGGGATTGTGAACGCCTCTAGTTAGACACCGTAATGGACACAAGATCATTACTCATCGGAGATTACAGAGTGTGGGGGGGGGGGAGATGTTGTTCCCAGGAATGCCTGACTGCCGCCGTAATAGCGGAGGCGGCAGCCAGCTAGCGTCAGCAAGGCGGACAGCCCGCCTGCTTTCATACCTCTCACTGTATTTCCCACTTCTAAACTTCCCTTCACCTATGCCTCTCCTTCCTCTTTACTCACCCCCCCCCAAAAAAAAAAAAAAAATAAGCCAGCTAGCGCCTCAAGACCTCTGAAGGAGCGGACAACGCAAGTCTTATTCGTTCTATATGTTTAACTGATCTCTAACCCTGTCCGTGGAGGACAGAAGAAAATGTATATATGCTGGTTAGCATTGTAAATGTCTGGCCACGTCTGTGGTAGAAAATAATAATAATAAAAAAAACACATGTACACAAACCACCAAAACTATACAAATAACCATCATAAAAATCACTACAACAATGATCACAACATCAACAACAACCACCACCACAACTACAACCACCCCCCCCCCACCACAACCTCTTATCACCACGACCGTCTCCACCACCACCACCACCACCACTCCTGCCTCCTATCTCCCTCTTCCCTTACAAGGAAAAAACCCCGCGCCTTGTATTCCGCACGACGCTCTCAAAACCTCCATTAAAAAGTTCTTATCACACAAAGTTGGGTTTTTTTCCCCTCAGCGTTCCGCGTGGCGAATATTTCCTGAAATTGTTGTCAAACGCAGTCTTGACCTGGCATAATTTGGCCTAGTTGTGATCGATACTTTTCGTTTACGGTCAAATATATATATATATATATATATATATATATATATATATATATATATATGTCGTACCTAGTAGCCAGAACTCACTTTTCAGCCTACAATGCAAGGCCCGATTTGCCTAATAAGCCAAGTTTTCATGAATTAATATATTTTCTCTAATTTTTTTCTTATGAAATGATAAAGCAACCCATTTCATTATGTAAGAGGTCAATTTATTTTTATTGGAGTTAAAATTAACGTAGATATATGACCGAACCTAACCAACCCTACCTAACCTAACCTAACCTATCTTTATAGGTTAGGTTAGGTTAGGTAGCCGAAAAAGTTAGGTTAGGTTAGGTTAGGTAGGTTAGGTAGTCGAAAAGCAATTAATTCATGAAAACTTGGCTTATTAGGCAAATCGGGCCTTGCATAGTAGGCTCAGAAGTGAGTTCTGGCTACTAGGTACGACATATATATATATATATATATATATATAAATATATATATATATATATATATATATATATATATATATATGTGTGTGTGTGTGTGTGTGTGTGTGTGTGTGTGTGTGTGTGTGTGTGTGTGTGTGTGTGTGTGTGTGTGTGTGTGTGTGTGTGTGTCTGTGTGTGTAAATCACGAAAAATAAACACGTCATTAAAAATGTGACTGTGTCAGACCACGGAGGAAAATTGAAACAGGAAATTCCTTAAGTACTTTCGTATATTAATACAGACTCTTCTGAAGATGTATTAGTATACGAAAGTACTTAAGGAAATTCCTGTTTCAATTTTCCTCCGTGGTCTGACACTGTCATATATATATATATATATATATATATATATATATATATATATATATATATATATATATATATATATATATATATATATATATATATAAAAGTTTGTGAGGGTACCACCTCTGGTGGTACCCTCACACCCTCACCACCTCATATGGTACCACCTCTGGTGGTACCATATATATATATGTTGCTGAATATAACTGAAAAAGTAAGAGTAATAATTCTAATACGAATTTTTTCGATATTTCTTATGTTTTTCTTCACTGTCGGTGGTAATGGAAATATCAACTCTCCAAAATTCATTCTTTATAGATGGCTTGACGCTAAGAAGCGTTTCGCAAGGACTTAATGCATCATTAGTCAATCTTCAGTTCAGGAGGAGATTTGGGGGGGTCAAGATCCTATAATCTGAAGACTTCTTTAAGCATATCAATAAACCCACCTTATTAACTACAACCGCAACATCCTTCCCCAACCACATCCACCCGGAATGACCCCTTCCCCCCTCAGCAAGGATAAAAGTGACCGGTCGGCAATTAATAACGCCAGAGACTGAAACATGCGCCAATTTCAAGACAAAATTCTAAACGAGCAAACCCGTTCATTTCCTATAGTGCCCATAGAAACAATGGGCAGAGTTTCTTTCACCCTATGCCCCTGTTACCTAGCAGTAAAATAGGTACCTGGGTGTTAGTCAGCTGTCACGGGCTGCTTCCTGGGGGTGGAGGCCTGGTCGAGGACCGGGCCGCGGGGACACTAAAAAAGCCCCGAAATCATCTCAAGATAACCTCAAGATAGTCCTCCATCAACTGGTGTGTCTCGCTGGAGTAATTACCAGCTGCCCCAACCTCTGGAGACTGGATGGAGCACGTTGTTGCTGTTTAAGATTCGCTACCTGGAACAAAAGTCCCAAGTAGCACGGGCTATGGTGAGCCCGTAGTAGACTTTTGACTGAAGCGGGTCTTCATTCTCTGGGGCTTGACAAAAACTTGCCTGATGCGGAAACTGTGGACCTTGTATCACTCCCACGGAAAAAGGGGATTCACAAAAGGGCCCCCCCCCCTAAAAAAAAAACAGTGCTTTACATTGTAACAATACATTGTACCTTGCGTTACGTAATACATTGTAACAAAGCGGACACTAAAAAAAAGAAAAATGTCAAAACTCAAGGCTCCCCTCAAAAATGGGGCCTTCAAAAGCCGAGGGCCTTCAAAATTTGAGTGTTCAAAAGCCGAGAGCCTTCAAAATTTGAGTGTTCAAGAGCCAAGGGCCTTCAAAATTTGAGTGTTCAAAAGCCGAGGGCCTTCAAAATTTGAGTGTTCAAAAGCCAAGGGCCTTCAAAATTTGAGTGTTCAAAAGCCAAGGGCCTTCAAAATTTGAGTGTTGAAAACCCGAGGGACTTCAAAATTTGAGCGTTCAAAAGCCGAGGGCCTTCAAAATTTGAGTGTCCAAAAGCCAAGAGCCATCAAGCACCGAGGGGGCTAGAGCCGAAAAGACCCAAAAACCGACTTTTGTTTATAAAAAAGAAGGCAGAAAAACTGGAGCCTTGCCCAATACATCTGTCACCGCCCGTGGAGGCTGCCTCACGGCCAGCTGTTGCTGCTGTCTCTGCAGCCTGTGATGGCAAGCAGGGAAGGGGAAGAATGCTGCTCGCGGAAACATTGTGAGTTTAGACAAGAGGGGGAGGGAGAGATAGGGAGAGGAGGGAGGCAGTGAAAGATAAATACATGGGGTGGGGGAGAGGAAGAAGGAAAGAGAGAGAGAGAGAGAGAGAGAGAGAGAGAGAGAGAGAGAGAGAGAGAGAGAGAGAGAGAGAGAGAGAGAGAGAGAGAGAGAGAGAGAGAGAGAGAGAGAGAGAGAGAGAGCATAAATAATTATCAGTACGATATCATTGTCCATATTACATGATAAAACAGTGCAAAAGTAAATACTCTAAAGTATTGTTAAATTCAATTCCCACTTTTCGCCTTACAGAAACAGGTGTGGAGCCGGCAACAATAAGCCAGATGCAGACACCACAACAAAGACACATCAAAGAGAGAGCCTGTGAAAGCCTCTTCCCAAGACCTGCCACAGACGAGCAGCAATTCCTCTAAGTAGCTAGACCGACACTAGCGTCACCAGCAGGAACCTGAGCGAGAGACGCCCCCGACGGCTCCCTTCCCACTTTCTTCCCTATCGCTGTAATTATCCTTTTTCTCAATGTGTAGACTCGAGTGACTCCCGCTGGGTTTCTTGTCTTCCCAGGGGCTCTAGCAGCCCCTCCAGCATGACCCCTGCTGTTTCTTATCATCCCTGGAGGTATTGTGCCTTCTTGCTCCCCCCTGTGACCTTTCGTGGCTTGGATGCATGCTTTCGGCTGCTTCAGGGTTGACTTGTCAGTCTCCCAACCACAAGGGTGTTTAATGCCCGTCAACTGCTTCATTCCAGCGACCCTTCAGTGACCCCTGAACCCCACTGCATGACACAATATAGGCCTATTTCGCTGTCTCGAGCTGTGACCCGTTATTCGAGGTGCTGTGTCATGCCATGTGTGAAGCGTGGCGTGACCTTGCCTGACCCCGGCCGGCCATCTTGAGCTCGGTGGTCCAAGGAACGCGGCCTCCAGCACTCTCTCACATTATGACAAGCGTTACACTGGAAAAACTCGATCCAAAACCCGACAATGACAACTCCAGAAATAATGAGACGATGTCTAAGTGAATGTCTCGTGTCAGTACATTATTGGCTCTGATAATGGGACAAATTGCCAAATGGTCTCTTTGTATCAACCAGATGTTCAGGATTTGTTCAAGCTTTAATTATTTACACGGCCGACATTAATATTATGGTCTACCTGGAACGACAGGCAACTTTAAACTAAAGAACGGAAGGTAGTAATTATGTTTGAGGCGGCCGGCGATAACAGCTGTGATCCTTATGGTAAGGCACAGGGTCGTGACGCTACTGTCGTGACGGCTCACTCTGGGACAAGTACATTCACACTCTGGATGAGGCTAGATGATGAGGAGGGTGACGGAGGGAAGAGGGGGTGACGGAGGGTGGAGGGGGGGGGGGTGACAGAGGGGGGAGGGAAGCGTTGGAGGGGGGGGGGGTGACCTTAGGAAGGAGGGGGGTGTCAGAGTGTGTGGGGGGGGGTAGGGGGGGTGGCAAGGATGGAAGATGGTGGTCAGACCAGCGCCCCAAGACACGGGGGATGAGAGTGCACATCCCCGCTCACATCTCCAAACGTGTGTCATATCCAGGAAATCACAGATGATATATCAGTCTAAAATTGACTCTACTTATCTAAACACAAGTTTGTAAACACCACTTGCAGCTTGATTAGAAACACGACTTTAAGGTGAAATGCTTTCACGATACCGATTACAATAGTCCACTACGGGCTCACCATAGCCCGTGCTACTTGGGACTTTTTGTTCCAGGTAGCGAATCTTTAACAACAACAATAACCAATTACAGATGACCCAACCCTCCCAGATAAACACCCATACCAGCTCCAGGGCAGCCCGACACGTATTAGTTTTCATTTAATTTCTTGTACGGATATGCTTGTTTCAGCCATATTCAGAACAACACAATTAAGTTGACTGCCGAAAGGCTATTGGCCTACACGAAGCAGCTATTTAAATCTACACAAACTCGTGGATTGCTTGAAGCAATCTATAGATCCAATGTCTGTTATGTTACCTTATAATTTAGTCCATAAATCAACAACCAATACATCAATTGCCGGTGACGAGGGGAAACCCCATCTAGTACACAACCAAGGGAGACCTCCTGGAATACCAGGCAGACCTCCTGGAATACCAGCACCAGGCAGATTTCCTGGAATACCAGGCAGATCTCCTGGAATAGCAGGCAGACCTCCTGGAATACCAGCACCAGGCAGACCTCCTGGAATACCAGCACCAGGCAGACCTCCTGGAATACCATGCAGACCTCCTGGAATACCATGCAGACCTCCTGGAATACCAGGCAGACCTCCTGGAATACCAGGCAGACCTCCTGGAATACCAGCACCAGGCAGACCTCCTGGAATACCATGCAGACCTCCTGGAATACCATGCAGACCTCCTGGAATACCAGGCAGACCTTCTGGAATACCAGGCAGACCTCCTGGAATACCAGGCAAACCTCCTGGAATACCAGGCAGACCTCCTGGAATACCAGGCACACCTTCTGCTAGTTAAAGAGAAGCCAACCACGATTAACGAGGAAGAAGAAAGACATGCGAAGCCTCACCAAGTCATTCTCTGAAGCAACGGAATCTTCGCAGAAATAAACGTACATCGAGACTATTACAGATAGTCGGCCAGGCTCTTCGTGGCACCACAGCCACGGGTGGTGCCTCGGTGCCACATGGCACTTGTTGGCTGCCAATCTGAACAGTCTGGCCCTCACACAACATTCGAGGCAATTCACAATAAGTGGTCGAGATAAACGGGCAGACAAGTTACGGAGGTCCATCCTTCGAAGTCCACCAACTTCGCCTTCGACTTTCATGCAATCGGTTATGAGCTCAAGAGAGAGCGTTTTGGACCAAGTTTCCGCTGCGAGGGGCCATCAGTTCTCTGGAACCTCAACGCTCATGACAGCCTCACTCACCTCTGATCTAGATACCGATACTCCAGGGAGTGTACAGACTTAATGAGATGGAGGGAGGGAGAGAGGGATACGAGGAAAAGGGACGGGGGACAACAGTAAGGGGGAGAGGAAGAGAAGAAGAGAGGAGAGAAAGGGGAACGGGAAGGGAGGTAAGAGGAAGGGGGAAATGGGTAAGATGAAGGGGGAAATGGGTAAACGGGAGGGGGAAATGAATAAGAGGAAATGGGAAAGAGGAAGCGGGAGGGGTAAGAGAACGGGGGTTAATGGGAAAAAGAAAGGGAGGGTAAGAGGGAGGAGGGAAATAGGTAAGGAAGCACTCCATAACTGCTCACCCAGCAGTCATTGAGGACCTGGGAGTAAAACCGATTGACAGGTCGTGTTCCAGGGGCAAAACTTTTAGAGTAAGACCACAGGAAGGAAGACCCTCTCAGCCGGCTAACAGGAGTCAGAAGGCGTCTACTCCTGTATCCAACCAGGTAAACACGCATAAAATAAGCGGAGGAAGAGGTTAATGAACACAGACTGCAGTAAGGGGAGAAAAGGCAGGTCGAACCTAAACCTGAAATACATCCTCATAGGATTATCTGATTTACGGTTACTAGTGAAGGAAGAGGCTCTGGACACCATCCAGATTCCGCACACACTACCGAGGATCCCCCCCCCCCAATGCAGGCGATGAGTCACAATAACGTGGCTGAAGTATGTTGACCAGACCACACACACTAGAAGGTGAAGGGACGACGACGTTTCGGTCCGTCCTGGACCATTCTCAAGTCGATTGTCTCAATCGACTTGAAAATGGTCCAGGACGGACTGAAACGTCGTCGTCCCTTCACCTTCTAGTGTGTGTGGTCTGGTCAACATCCCCCCCCCCCCAACCACTACACACACACACACACACACACACACACACACACACACACACACACACACACACACACACACACACACACACACACACACACACACCTAAGAACAATGAGTGCATACATCAAGAGGGTCGACACTAACCCACTACCCTCCACGGCGCACCACCAAACACAACTTGTCGAATCAAGCACTAATCATCTATAATCAAGCAGTGGTTAGGCGAATGATAACAAGCAAATATAAAATATGAAACAATGAGAATTGTTGATATGATAACGTATATTTGAGTATTGTTAGAGCGTAATGGTATATATTATACTTGCCATGTACTCACAGAGAGAAGATATCACTTGTATTATTTGAATAAGAGTGAGTAATAGTGTATTCACCTACCTGTGTTTGCGAGGGTTGAGCTTCGTCTCTTTGGTCCCGCCTCCAAACTGGTGTACAGGTTCCTGAACCTATTGGGCTCAAATGTAGCCCATCATATCTTCCTTTGAAACTGTGTATGGTGTCAGCCTCCACCACACCACTGCCTAGTGCATTCCATTTGCTAACTACTCTGACACTGAAAACAATTCTTTCTAATGTCTCTGTGGCTCATTTCAAAACTAAGTTTCCACCTGCGTCCCCTTGTTCGTCTTCCACCCGTGATAAATAGTTTGTCTTTGTCCACCCTATCAATTCCTCTGAGAATGTTGTAGGTATTGATCATGTCTCCCCTAACTCTTCTCTTCCAAGGACGTGAGAGTTAATTCCCGTAGCCTTTCGCCGTAACTTATACCTCTCAGCTCGGTGTGTGTGTGTATGTGTAATTACCTAAGTGTAATTACCTTAGTTACAGGATGAGAGCTACGCTCGTGGTGTCCCGTCTTCCTAACACTCTGTCATATAACCCTTTGAAACTACTAACGGTTTTGGCCTCCACCACCTTCTCACTTAACTTGTTCCAACCGTCTACCACTCTGTTTGCAAAAGAAAACTTTATAATATTTTGTCGACATCTTTGCTTCCTTAGCTTGAATCTGTGTCATCATCATCTTCAAGTTGCTGGTTTCAGGAATTCCTCTCTGTCAGTTTGGTCGATTCCTGTTAGTATTTTGTAAGTGATCATATCACCTCTTTTTCTTCTATGTCGCTCTGTTGGCCCGCCTGCGCTCTGTTGGGCTGCAACAGAGCAGGTGCAGATCTCCTGAAATACCAGTCAGACCTCCTGGAATACCATGCAGATCTGGTATACAAGGCAGACCTCCTGGAATACCAGGCAGATCTGGTATACCAGGCAGACCTCCTGGAATACCAGGCAGATCTGGTATACAAGGCAGACCTCCTGGAATACCAGGCAGATCTGGTATACCAGGCAGACCTCCTGGAATAGGAGACCTCCAACAGAGTGGCACAATTGGGAATATTTACCACACAGAAGTTCCTTACCATAATAGTAAGACACTTCCTCAAGCCACAAGCAGGCCCAGGTATCCTGGGGTGGAGGAGGGAGATGAGTAATGTGATACAAAATTGCATGAAATTAACATAATTATACTTTGTAATTACGGTAAATCATTACAATGTTAAGCATCCCTAGTCTCCTCTTCAAAGTTTTCTTACATGATCTCCACTTCCCCTCTGTTTCGCCCCCCCCCCCTTCTGTTTCTTTTCCCCTTATGCTCCTCTCCCCCCTCTGCCTCTCTCCCCCTCTACCTCTCTTCCCCTCTGCCTCTCCTCCTCTCTGCCTCACTCCCATATTTGCATGATATCTATAATGAAACACTGTTCCACTTAAATACAGCACTTGACACAGGATGAGAGACGTGAGTAACAGGGGGTGAGTAACGGCAGCACGTGAACACAACAGCATCGATGGTACACTGAACAAACCACGCTAACTACCGTCCATTCTAACAACCATGGTACTTTGACTAGAATTAATATGGACACAAAGGTACAAAGCCACTGAACAATCCGCGCTAACTACCGCCCATTCTAACAAGCATGGTACTTTGACTAGCATTAACATGGACGGTTAAACTTAATACCCAGACTGAATGATATTTAACAACTTAGGGCCATTGTGGTATCAACAGCAGCAACATTTTACCATCAGTCTTACGGTTTCGAATTAGAGAACCGTAAGAGTGATTTTCCCTCTAAGAACAGAGGGAAAAATGAAAATTTACATATTTCAGACATTTAAGTGAACATGATTTATTTTTAAATTGCTCTCCGGTAATGACTAAACTAGCCAATTTATCCTCTTCACTTCTGAGATTGCTCGTCTAAAGGCATAATATGAAGTTGTTGTAAATTAAATACAGAGACAATGTTCTTAAAAATATCCCAGAAAATTTGAGACTTTTGTCTATAATTGTGAGAGTTAGGGGTAGTATAGCACATGACCTGGTGTTATAGACAATATACACATCACATGACCTGGTGTTATAGACAATATACACATATACAATAATACAAATGTCTTATCACAGACATAGACATTAGGATAAAAAAAACACACACTAGTGTATTTACGTAACGATTTGAACTCTTTCGCACTCTCCTGAGTGCATTATTATCGAGGTTTGAGTACATGGTTAGCACGAAACTTGCATCTTAAAGACTAACATTAGTTGTCGCGACGTAAGTCTCGGCCAGACCATATACTCTGCCATGATTGGGGGGTTGGCATGTTAACAAATGTTAAATTCCATTATCTGGCAGTGTATTCACCTGAGACAGTTAAGTCCTAACTATGCCTGAGTACTAGTGTCCAACCCATCCTTCTCTTCAGATAGTACCTATTCTGACTCACATAGTACCTATTCTGACTCAGATAGTACCTATTCTGACTCAGATAGTACCTATTCTGACAATCATCAATAGTCTGAATTTGTACTTTCTTAGTAGTTTTTAGATAGTAGTATACTGACTAGTAAAGAATTCTTTTAAAATGAAGCTAAAACACAAACTTCTATATTCCTAGGCCTAGTATAGCACACATATGTACTATATTAGGCCTCAGATAGAGTGTATTAGGCCTAGGGAGGTTAGGTTAGTTTAGTTAGTCAAAGCAACACAAGTCAAAAATAGTTTTTCGGTTTGTCTAACTTAATAGTTCAGATTTCTACGTTCTAACTTTCTTTGTACGTCGGTATATAAATATATATATATATATATATATATATATATATATATATATATATATATATATATATATATATATATATATATATATATATATATGAGTGGGATTGGGTGGTTATAAATAGGAGCTGCCACGTATGAGCCAATAGGGCTTCTGCAGTTACCTTTGTTCTTATGTTCCTATTGATAACCACCCAATCCCACTCATATACATATGTCCAATCCACGCTTGAAACAATCACGGGGTCCCACTTCCACCACGTTACGCGGTAATTGGTTCCACAAATCAACAACCCGATCAATCAACCGCGGTCAACTGCCAGGGACCAAAGCAGACATTCCATAGTTTGGATATACCCTATCAGATCTAGGCCTACAGGTAGATGAGAGCTAAGCCTACGCCTATTGATGGATTGGAAATGGCTTCAGGTCAATCACGGCTGGATTTTCCCACACCAGTCTTGGTTCTCTTACCTAATCTGTAATAGCGTGGTGAAAGTGGAAGTTATAAGCAGACGAGGAGTCACAATAACGTGGCTAAAGTATGTTGACCAGACCACACGCTAGAAGGTGAAGGGACGACGACGTTTCAGTCCGTCCTGGACCATTCTCAAGTCGATTGTGGAAATTATAAAACATGATTTGCCTGTTACAAATATGCCGAATTAATATTAAGAGGAGCTTCTTCAGTCATTAACATTGAAGAAGAAGCAAGTGGAAACATAGGAGCACCGAGTACCCAAATGAGCCATAGAGGCATTGGAATGAATTCTATCAGTATCAGAAGTTATATGTAATCCATTATGAAGTAATGTGGTGGAGGGTGACTCCATACACACTTTCAACTATAGATATGACCAAAACCCAAAAAGCAAGGGAACCTGTACACCGGCTAATTACCAGTTGAAAGGCAGGACCAAAGAGCCGGAGCTCGACCCCCTCAAGCACAATTAGGTAATTATGATCCTCAATGGTAAAAGCGAGTGTATAATAGAGTGCATAAAGCCACCTCGAGTTTGAGAAGAAGAATTAAGAGATGAATAACAAATTTGAAAAGCAGTCACAATAGTGTATTTGGAGGCGAGTGATGAACGTGGAGCCTTGAGGATATCTTGAGGATATCTTGAGGTTATCTTGAGGATATCTTGAGGTTATCTTGAGGATATATTGAGGTTATCTTGAGGATATCTTGAGGTTATCTTGAGATGATTTCGAGACTTAGCTTCCCCGCGGTCCTCGACCAGACCTCCTTATAGTTACACACCCCCAGGAAGCAGCCCGTAGCAGCTGACTAACTCCCAGGTACCTATTTACTGCTAGGTAACAGGGGGCATCAGGATGAAAGATACTTGTAGCCCATTTGTCTCCGCCTCCACCGGGGAGGCGGAGGCCATGGAGGAGAGGTTTTCCAGAGTGTAAACACAGCCACGCCTCACAGCTGGTGATGACCTTGCGATTGGTAAATTGTGTTTAGAGTTAGGCAAGCCTCGCCAGGCACG
>NC_091174.1:11390508-11430508 GCF_040958095.1 Procambarus clarkii
TTATTAAATATGACCGAAAAAGTAAGATTAATAATTCTAACACGAATTTTCTCAATCTTTCGTACATTTCTTTTCACTGTTGGAGGTAAATCAAAAATCAATTCTCCAAAATTCATTTTTATTTCTAGTCTGACGCGACACGAGCGCGTTTCGTAAAACTTATTACATTTTCAAAGACTTTAGTTCACAAATTCAGTTGTGTATTTGTGAACTAAAGTCTTTGAAAATGTAATAAGTTTTACGAAACGCGCTCGTGTCGCGTCAGACTAGAAATAAAAATGAATTTTGGAGAATTGATTTTTGATTTACCTCCAACAGTGAAAAGAAATGTACGAAAGATTGAGAAAATTCGTGTTAGAATTATTAATCTTACTTTTTCGGTCATATTTAATAATATATATATATATATATATATATATATATATATATATATATATATATATATATATATATATATATATATATATATATATATTATATATATATATATATATATATATATATATATATATATATATATATATATATATATATATATATATATATATATGTGTATATGGTGTTTGGTTATTTATAAATTATAAAGGTAGTGTTAAAGCGTGCTTCTTCAACTGGTGTGGCGCGCATGTTAGTTAACACCTCTCTGCTGTGTTCCCAGCAGTAGGGCTGGGTAGTGAGCTTCGCCAGGCGCGTGTGTACATGTGTAACTTACTGACTCTAAACACTGCCACACTGGCAGTCGTTCGCCAGGCCCTCTTCCCCGGTAACTCCGCCACATGACGCTGTAATGACCAGCGCCAGGCGTCCCTTCGACACGCCTTGCTTCCACCAACTCATTTTTGCTAACGGTAGCTTCTGCTACCCCATCAACACTCAACCTCCCAATCATCGCGTTACACACTCATCAAACCATCCACTTCGCTTCATCAGACCTCGAGCCCCAAGGGGAATAAGAGACAGGTTTTTTTTTTTTAGCATTTTCAAGCCCATTTGCTGATTGTAAATGTAATGGGAAGTTTTCAGGTGATGTTGACGCTGTTGGGTTGTCGTGTTCTCACTTGACGATGCAATATATGCAACAGTATATGAAATTATTTCATTATACATAGTGACAGATGAGTCACAAAGATTATACATTTTTGTTTACTATACATCTTATCTTGAGGTTATTTTGAGATGATTTCGGGGCTTTTAGTATCCCCGCGGCCCGGTCCTCGACCAGGCCTCCACCCCTAGGAAGCAGCCCGTGACAGCTGACTAACACCCAGGTACCTATTTTACTGCTAGGTAACAGGGGCATAGGGTGAAAGAAACTCTGCCCATTGTTTCTCGCCGGCGCCTGGGATCGAACCCAGGACCACAAGTCCAGCGTGCTGTCCGCTCGGCCGACCGGCTCCATATATTGTTAGAAACGTATTTTAGCTGTTAAATAATGTCAAACTAAGGTTAAGCAATAGCATTTATTGAAGTTGCAGGCGATGAATCACAATAACGGGGCTGAAGAATGTTGACCAGACCACACCCTAGAAGGTGAAGGGACGACGACGTTTCAATCCGTCCTGGACCATCCTGAATCGACTTGAGAATGGTCCAGGACGGACCGAAACGTCGTCGTCCCTTCACCTTCTAGTGTGTGGTCTGGTCAACATTTATCCAAGTTAAATATAACAAACTGATGAGCGGGATTAGATACATTTTCCAATTATTTATTAAAAATAGTTGATGTATTTCAAATCCTCTTGAAAGTGAATAATGGAATGGTATCATGAATGCCGATCTTGGCGGAATAGTAGTGATTGTATTCTCAGTCCTGGTGCGTGACTGTATGATTGTACTTCACAGCTTGCCCTGATGTAACCTCTATTGGGGCTCTAATTTAGGTCCGGAGGGTCCAGGTACCTTATGCTCGAGGGTTTGAGGACATGTAATACGTGTAATAATCCCTTTTTTTAGGTCAGGATTGGACTGAAACTCATCTCCCCCCCCCTCCCCCCTTCCAACCACTTGGGCTGGACGGTAGAGCGACGGTCTCGCTTCATGCAGGTCGGCGTTCAATCCCCCGACCGTCCAAGTGGTTGGCCACCATTCCTTCCCCCCACCGTCCCATCCCAAATCCTTATATATAGTCGTAATGGCTTGGTGCTTTCCCTTGATAATTCCTTCCTTCCTCCCCCCCCCCCCTACTCTCAATCCTTCCTCTCTCTCCCACACAACATTGGGGAGGTAGAAATAGCCTAAGCTACTCTAATCTCTTTGAGATTTATTTTATTCTCAATAAACATACTTGAAATGAACAAATCCACAAGGGCTGTGACGAGGATTCGAACCTGCGTCCGAGAGCATCGTACTTGAAATCACACAAGAAGCCATGCACCGGCTGCCACAAAGATCAGCCACATCATGCCAGCCAGCGACCCCTCCACACACACACACAACACATTACCGTCACGCAGGAGAGTTATGAGACGTCGTCACCCCGCTGAGGACAGGTACCCGGGCCCCCTGCACCAGGGCCCCCTGCACCAGGGGCCCCCATGGACCACAACACCCTTGGCTACTCATCCACTGATCATATTCAAAGCACAACAGTCAGACTTCCATGGAAAATTGTCGGAAGAAAATGCGTTTTGTACCGACGACCTTCAAGAAAAGCTGGAATATAAAAACAATTTTTGTTTTTTGAGTATGTAAATACAACTTGGATTCAGCGGACATTTTCCAAAACCCGAGTCCACAAAGCTACGGGGAGGAACAAGCTCCATAATATTAATGAATACATTTCCTCAAAAAAAAAAATAATAAAACGAATTTTGACTAGAAATTCCATAGAGCAATTATCACTCCTGACCCCCCACCATACCTCTGGGGGGAGGGGGGAGGGGGGGGGAGGGGGGAGGGGGGGGGAGGGGGGAGGGGGGGGGGAGAAGGCGAGACACAGCTCCCAAAATAAAGAATAAGATGTATTCTTAATTCTTTATTTTGGGATGTCTTCTGTACCAACATAAGAATGGACGCCACAAAGGAGCGTGCGAAAGAATAATTAAAAGAGGGATAAAAAGCGTGAAATGGTCTTTAAATGGTCTTTAAATGGTCTTTAAATGGGGGCAACACGTGAGCGTGTACGAAAGGGATAAATGTGGAAGTCGTGCAAAAATGCCTGTTGAATTTAGGAGATTAAATGGAATTTGGGGCTGCCTGAGCTAAGGGGAGGGAGGTTGTTGAACTTAGTGGCGGCTAATTAAGGGGTGACCGAGCTAAAGGGACAGTAAACTAAGGGGTGACTGAGCTAAAGGGACTAGGGAATGACCATGCCAGAGAGCAACATAATTCAGGGGGGAGCCCACAACAGAGAAAGAGAGAGAGAGAGAGAGAGAGAGAGAGAGAGAGAGAGAGAGAGAGAGAGAGAGAGAGAGAGAGAGAGAGAGAGAGAGAGAGAGAGAGAGAGAGAGAGAGAGAGAGAGGGAGGGGAGGGAGAGAGAGAGAGAGAGAGAGAGAGAGAGAGAGAGAGAGAGAGAGAGAGAGAGAGAGAGAGAGAGAGAGAGAGAGAGAGAGAGAGAGAGAGAGAGTGTGTGTGTGTGTGTGTGTGTGTGTGTGTGTGTGTGTGTGTGTGTGTGTGTGTGTGTGTGTGTGTGTGTGTGTGTGTGTGTGTGTGTGTGTGTGAGTACCATGGTGAGAGAATCCTTTGTTAAGCTGTGCATGACATGAAGGATTTAATCCCCCAGGTATGCAACAACCCCAGTGCACGTGGACACGAACCCATGCAATGTGTGTGTGTATACAACCACGCAAGCGCGCCAAGCCAACCTGCCCTCCTACAAAGAACGTCGCTTTTCGCTCGTGTGCGAAACATAAGGCCAAAAACTGTCGAACTAGGAAATGAAAGCGGCTGGCGAAAGTGACGTACTGTACCGTTTTCTGTTGTGGGTCCTCTGGTAGATTGGAAAACGACACTTTAAACTGACCGTTTTATGACGTTGGGACGTCTTAAAAGGACGGGTTGGGCACGCACCATCCAGGGAGGAAGTGGGGGAGATATTGGAGAGGGGGGAAAAGACATTCCATCCAGCGGTCGACCCCAAAGACACATTCATCCAACCCGTCCTCGACTCAAGTCCATTACATTCAGCGGTCGACCCCACAGACGCATTCATATATTTTAACATGCTGTTCATTCAAAACGGGAATTTTCTCAAGTATAAATTAATATTATAATATATTAGCATATTGTGTATAAATAGGCATAGGTTAGGTTAGGTTAGGTTAGGTTAGGTTAGGTTAGGTTAGGTGTTTAGGTTCTGTTGGCGATTATTTGTATTTGTAGTACGTGGGTGAAGCATTTACAGCGTTGTGGTTCGAACAAAATTATAAAAAAAAATAAAAATAAAATGTTTATTTAGGTAAGGTACATACATACAATAAATTTTTACAAAGATTGGTTGACTTATAGGTAGAGCTAGTACATACAAAGCCTAAAGCCACTATTACGCAAAGCGTTTCGGGCATTCGTCAGTGAAGCACTTGTTCCGGAAGTGTTCGAACGTCAGCAGTTGTGAGTCGTGTGTAAACCGTTTTTCATTCATAAACAGGAAGGTTTGGCGGGTGGATGGAATGGACTTTGGTCTTTGTTTATGAGGACAAAGTGCATAATATTGGTGTGAATCCACTAGGAGGGACTAGAAGCCCTGAAAGGGTGCCAAAAGCCCGGGTCGGGAGTGGGCTTTATGGTGGGCTGGTCGCGTGCCACCAATAAAACTAATGAATTCTAATGAAATCATCCTGTTTTGTTATTTGCATTGAGAACAAGTTGTAAAGATTTGGGCAACTTGGATGTCTGTTATTGGCCTCACACGCACGGCGCTCTCTCACACGCACGGCGCTCTCTCACACGCACGGCGCTCTCCCACACGCACGGCGCTCTCTCACACGCACGGCGCTCTCTCACACGCACGGCGCTCTCCTACACGCACGGCGCTCTCCCACACGCACGGCGCTCTCCCACACGCACGGCGCTCTCTCACACGCACGGCGCTCTCTCACACGCACGGCGCTCTCTCACACGCACGGCGCTCTCCCACACGCACGGCGCTCTCTCACACGCACATCAAGAGGAAAATAACTGGAAAAGAACAGGCGATGAAGCTGACGATAAAGGACATATTTACAGAGAATGACATGGAAGTGTGTGAGGAGCTCCAGAGGTAATTACAAAAGGTCTTCACGATAAGAGACTTAATGTGCTAAATGGCTCCGAGCCGCAGTCACTAAAAGGAAACAATATACCTTTCAAGAGATCCTCAGAAACTAACCACTAAATAACTTACTAGTCTCTGCTCTAAATTATGTTCATGCTATTCTCGTGGGCGCTCGTGCGTGCGCTCATGCCCGTCCGTCCGTATGTGTGTGTACTCACCTAGTTGTGCTTGCGGGGGTTGAGCTCTGGCTCTTCGGACCCGTCTCTCAACTGTCACTCAACTGATTTTTTTTCCACACACACACACACACACACACACACACACACACACACACACACACACACACACACACACACACACACAGGAAGGAGCCCGTAGCAACTGTCTAATTCCCAGATTTACTGCTAGGTGAGCAGGGGCATCAGAGTAAAAGAAACTCTGCCCATTTGTTTCCACCTGCGTCGGGGATCGAATCCGAACCCTCAGGACTACGAATCCCGAGCGCTGTCCACACAGCCGTCAGGCCCCCTGTGGGATTATCTTGAGGTAATCAGGACACCGACGGCCTCGTTTCTTGCATGTCGAAGTTCAATCCCCGATGGTTCCATTGGGTGGGCACCGTTCGTCCCCCCACCCCCACATCACCTCCTCATATCCTAGTTTCATGTCGAATCCTCATACCTCCTCATAGTCGTCCTGGCTTAGTGGTTTTGCCTCATAATTACCTTAAGTTACCCACCCCCTCCCTCTCCCCTCCCCTCCCTCTCTCCCCTCCCCCCTCCCTCTCTCCCCCTCTCCCTCTCTCCCCCCCCCCTCCCTCTCTCTCCCCTCCCCCTCCCACTCCCTCGTAACCTCGCCCGTGTTGCAGGATCATTCACGAAAGCAGTTTGGCAGCACCTTTGTGTTCGGAAAACAATGACTTAAGTTAATGAGGAAAATTTGTCTAAAATGACACATCTGATAATTACCGACTTGCAAGTGTTGCCTTCAGTGGGCGGCACCACTACCCACCTTCAGTGGGCGGCACCACTACCCACCTTCAGTGGGCGGCACCGCTACCCACCTTCAGTGGGGGGGGGGCACCGCTACCCACCTTCAGTGGGCGGCACCGCCACCCACCTTCAGTGGGGGGGGGGCACCGCAACCCACCTTCAGTGGGCGGCACCGCCACCCACCTTCAGTGGGGGGGGCACCGCTACCCACCTTCAGTGGGCGGCACCGCCACCCACCTTCAGTGGGGGGGGGGGGCACCGCTACCCACCTTCAGTGGGCGGCACCGCCACCCACTTTCAGTGGGGGGGGGGGCACCGCTACCCACCTTCAGTGGGCGGCACCGCCACCCACCTTCAGTGGGGGGGGCACCGCTACCCACCTTCAGTGGGCGGCACCGCCACCCACCTTCAGTGGGCGGCACCGCCACCCACCTTCAGTGGGCGGCACCGCTACCCACCTTCAGTGGGGGGGGGGGGCACCGCTACCCACCTTCAGTGGGCGGCACCGCCACCCACCTTCAGTGGGCGGCACCGCCACCCACCTTCAGTGGGCGGCACCGCCACCCACCTTCAGTGGGCGGCACCGCTACCCACCTTCAGTGGGGGGGGGGGCACCGCTACCCACCTTCAGTGGGCGGCACCGCCACCCACCTTCAGTGGGCGGCACCGCCACCCACCTTCAGTGGGCGGCACCGCTACCCACCTTCAGTGGGGGGGGGCACCGCTACCCACCTTCAGTGGGCGGCACCGCCACCCACCTTCAGTGGGCGGCACCGCCACCCACCTTCAGTGGGCGGCACCGCTACCCACCTTCAGTGGGCGGCACCGCTACCCACCTTCAGTGGGGGGGCACCGCTACCCACCTTCAGTGGGGGGGGGGCACCGCTACCCACCTTCAGTGGGCGGCACCGCCACCCACCTTCAGTGGGCGGCACCGCCACCCACCTTCAGTGGGCGGCACCGCTACCCACCTTCAGTGGGCGGCACCGCCACCCACCTTCAGTGGGCGGCACCACCACCCACCTTCAGTGGGCGGCACCGCCACCCACCTTCAGTGGGCGGCACCGCCACCCACCTTCAGTGGGCGGCACCGCTACCCACCTTCAGTGGGGGGGGGGGCACCGCTACCCACCTTCAGTGGGCGGCACCGTTACCCACCTTCAGTGGGCGGCCCCACTACCCACCTTCAGTGGGGGGGGCACCGCTACCCACCTTCAGTGGGCGGCACCGCTACCCACCTTCAGTGGGCGGCCCCACTACCCACCTTCAGTGGGTGGGGGCACCGCTACCCACCTTCAGTGGGCGGCACCGCTACCCACCTTCAGTGGGCGGGCACCGCTACCCACCTTCAGTGTGCGGCACCGCTACCCACCTTCAGTGGGCGGCCCCACTACCCACCTTCAGTGGGCGGCACCGCTACCCACGTTCAGTGGGCGGCACCGCTACCCACCTTCAGTGGGCGGCACCGCTACCCACCTTCAGTGGGCGGCACCGCTACCCACCTTAATGACAACACAGTTTTATAATCCACTGTCAACATTGACTTTACAAATATATTCTCTTGCATTATATTTATTTTTAATATCAGATTAACATCAGATAATAATGCCTGATTAATATCAGATATTAAAGACATATTCATCTGATACATCAGATGACTATGTCTGATTTTTAATATCAGACAATATTCCTCTATTTACCTATTTTAAAAATTAAATAAAATTGAAATAGATGATAAAACATATTAAACTAAAATGACTTTATAATAATTAAGAGATCGTCGTGTAAGCGGGGTTCAGACACCTCAGATTACAAGACAAATTACATAGAGAAAGTTGAATAAAAGTAACAGCACAATCAAGCACCGGTAATCACCTTGTAACAATGCAATCAAGATGTGGTTATCGATTTAGAGTAAGGCTTCGCCCCGAACCTATTCTCATCAATTTGCATCAGAGGACTGATGCAAACTGCTTACGATGCAGTTATGGGTTTTTTTTTTTTTGAAGAATTTAATTACAGTTTTGGGGGGTTTATACCTGGGTTTTACAGCGATTTGTCTCTGTGGTACTCAAGCACAGAGGTACTGTGGTACTCAAGCACAGAGGTACTGTGGTACTCAAGCACAGAGGTACTGTGGTACTCAAGCACAGAGGTACTGTGGTACTCAAGCACAGAGGTACTGTGGTACTCAAGCACAGAGGTACTGTGGTACTCTGCAGCTGTTAACGACGCGTTGATGGCTGCAGAGAAAGCAGAGAGGAAGTAGTTTGTTCCTCTGCGGCGCAGACATGTTTAAGATTCGCTATCTGGAACACAAAGTTCCAAGTAGCACGGGCTATGGTGAGCCCGTAGTGGCGCAGACATTCGCGGCTGCTCATGGGGTAACGCAGGAGTTCCAAGCTGAATTTCAACCTTGCGCCATAACAGCAGCTAATTGTTAAAAAGACAGTGGTCAGCTGTGACTGCCAGTTTGTGGCACCGCGAGATGGCACTGCTGGCTTGTGCCAGTACACAACTGCCAGACAGGACGACAAACAACACACAACTGCCAGACAGGACGACAAACAACACACAACTGGGTTGATTGACAGTTGAGAGGCGGGACCAAAGAGCCAAAGCTCAACCCCCGCAAGCACAATTAGGTGAGTACAAACAATTAGGTGAGTACAACTAAGCTGAGAGCTTCCATATAATCATAATAATAATAATAATAATAATAATAATAATAATAATAATAATAATAATAATAATAATAATATTGCATACATTGCATATATTGCAAGACTTTTATATTGCATCTAAAAGTCCTGCAAGACCAAAAAAGCCGAGTGTCGACTTTTTAAGAAAGCAGAGGAGTGTTTTGTCAAGTTGAAGGAGTCATCAGAGGGGAGTAATAACCCACAAATTACCCCTATTATCCTCCAGAAATCCCACATTATATTCCACTATGGTTTTATAACCTGTCCATAAAGACAGGGAGCGTGAGGCACTTACCGTCAAGACGAACCAATTAGAAGGGTTTGAGGTTATAATATGACGGTAAACTCACTCTCTCTCCTGTCTACAATGACGCGTCACGTCAGAGCACGTCACGCGACGCGCTCTCCTGGAGACGCAAAATATACGTATCAATACGTCATGACGTTCTACTGTCAATACGTCGTGACGTCCCACTATGAACACGTCGTGACGTCAAGATCAAAGAGCATGTGAAAGCGATAGTTAAGATTGTTATCGCTACCGGATTACTCCACAAACTGACACACACACACACACACACACACACACACACACACACACACACACACACACACACACACACACACACACACACACACACACGAACCACTGTTTATAAACGAACCGTTGCTCGTTAATAAGCTATTGTAGAGGACTTAAATAACCCGCCAGACGTTGACGACGGGCCTTAAGTCCGACAACAAACTTGGCCAACTTTGTCCATAAATAAGGCCAGTCAGGTGAAAGGCCTATCTTAACGTTCTGGAGACTTGGATTAAAGACAAGAGCTAGGTTGACTCTTCTAATACACTTATCTTACCATATCTCAATGTTGACCAGACCACACCCTAGAAGGTGAAGGGACGACGACGTTTCGGTCCGTCCTGGACCATTCTCAAGTCGTTTGTGAGAGAATCGACTTGACAATGGTCCAGGACGGACCGAAACGCTAGAAAATGAAGGGACGACGACGTTTCGGTCCAGGACGGACCGAAACATCGTCGTCCCTTCATTTTCTAGCGTGTGTGGTCTGGTCAACATATTTCAGCCACGTTATTGTGACTCCTCGTCTGCATACCTCAACACCTGTTTATATCTACCCGTTCTCCTCTACCTGAAGAGAGGAAATGGAGAGAAAATATATTACTAATATCTGGAGTGATTGCCCATCGCTGCCCCCAAGATTCTCCCCCAACGAGTGACCCATGATGACCTTAGTCCAATTACCATCATCACCTCTAATCGCCCAATTGGTACCACACTGAGGGTAAATTGGCCAACTACACCCTCTGCCCTTTACGATAACCTATAACCTTTAATTCTTATTTTTTTAAGGGGGAGGGAGAGAGGGAGGGTTTTGAGTGGTGATCCGTGTATCTCGAATGAATACTGAAATTAAAGGTCCATATACATTCATACACACACACACACACACACACACACACACACACACACACACACACACACACACACACACACACACACACACACAGACAGACAGACACACACACACACACACACACACACACACACACACACACACACACACACACACACAAATGGTTGTGTGATTGACAAATGGAATGCATTAGGAAGTGATGTGGTGGAGGCTGACTCCATACACAGTTTCAAGTGTAGATATGATAAGAGCCCAATAGGCTCAGGACCCTGTACACCTCTTGATTGACGGTTGAGAGGCGGGACCAAAGAGCTAAAGCTCAACCCTCGCAAACACAACTAGGTGAGTATAACTAAGTGAGTACACGTACGTCCCTGATCGTCACGTTACTAGCCAAGGAGTGCTCGTTAGTGGTGTGTGGCAGACACGTGTTGTGGTGGCAGACACGACTCATTCACCACTTAAGGCGGTACACATCACACCACCCGGGTGTTTAGCAACAAAATATGAACTATTTACGCTTCGTAACGAGTCCAAATCCTGTAATACGGGTCAAATAGGAGCAAAAGTAATAACGGCAATTGCCTACACCAAAACGTGATTTATTAAGCAGGTGACCCATTTACAAGGAAAAAAAATACAAAAAATATTATTTTAAAACTTAGAAACATATTTCAAAACATATAAACGTGATATGTTTTGATTATAATTAATCGTAATAGTTTACAATTATAATTAAAAGTTCGCCTGCATGATAACACCAGCATTTGTCTTATCAGGAAGAAGTTGCCTCTTATCTGTACTGTACAGAACGAGTTCGTCCAACTATAAGGTCAGTGTGAAGCATGACCCCAGACACTGACCCGCTGGGGAAGACGGGAACTGCGTGACGGAACCGTGTCCTACCCCTGCCCAGGATTCGAACCCAGGATTTGTTACTAGCAAGGCGAGTGTGCCAACCACCCCACGTTTGCTCAGATTAGGTTAGGTTAAGCTAGTCTAGGTTAGGTTGGGTTAGGTTAGGTCAGATTAGGTTAGGTTAGGTTAAGCGAGGCTAGGTTAGGTTGGGTTAGGTTAGGTCAGATTAGGTTAGGTTAAGCTAGGATAGGTTAGGTAAGGTCAGATTAGGTTAGGTTAGGTTAAGGTAGGCTAGGTTAGGTTGGGTTAGGTTAGCTCAGATTAGGTTAGGTTAAGCTAGGCTAGGTTAGGTTATATTAGGTTAGGTCAGATTAGGTTAGGATAAGCTAGGCTAGGTTAGGTTGGGTTAGGTTATAGAGTAGCGATGACGTAGAGGGGGTGCAACTTTCTCAGGTCTTAGACCCTACTCCCCACAAAGGTCAGAGACACCCAAACCACAAGTCCAGTTCAGTTCGCAAGAGTCACAGGCCAATTCAGCTGACGTGTCTATAAATACCAAGAGATTTACAATCGGCGTCAGCGTCTGAGAGATAATCAGTCGAAGTGTAATCACGCGAAGAATTATGCAATTCTTCCCGCGGCGTGACGGTAATTGTAAATAACACTAGATATTTATGTGTTATTTATCCCATGGCAACACCCCTGATATGTGCCAGGGGTGCTGGACTACCAGTCTACCAGCATCATTAACATTCCTATAACCACCCAACAACTACACTACCACAAGTGCGATTATCGCCACTACACCCCCAGCATCAGTAGCACTACCACCACTACCAACCACTACCATCATTGCTCCAACAACTTTAGCACTATCATCACCACTATTATCAGCTAACAACCACCCCAATTATCGCCTCAACCACCATCACAAGACCCACATTAATATTATCACTACAACTACCAACTACCCAGTTGGTAGTTACCAACTCCACCAACCATCAACAACCAGTCCCAACCACCAGGTGATAAGATCAAGGATATTAATGCAAACTCCTTCAAATGCAACCTTCATCTCCGAGTGTCGAAATAGTCTTTAATTAAGGGATCTCCAGCACATAAGAGCTCCAGAAAAAAGTGGTGAAAAAAGTCTTAAAAAGGCTCGAATTCCGTCAACGTCTTGGAAGAGGCGGATATCCCTCTAAGACAAATGGCCTTCCCTGGAAAACATATAGCCTAAGATCAAAACCTTTTAGCGGTTGCATTCTTGGAATAGACGTGTGACATGCCTTGAACATTCTTCGAAATATTCCCAACCCTCTTTTTTTTTAATTTGGTTGAAGATTAAAACGTCTTAAAAGATTCGCGGTTCCTCTTAACTCTAAATGTCGCGTCTCTGAAAGACTTGAACGCCAAGACATATCACAAGAGTTCCTACCTTGTATACCTGCTTGATGGGGTTCTGGGAGTTCTTCTACTCCCCATATGTGACGGAATCTATTCTCTATACGTGACTGAATCTATTCCCAATACGTGACTGAATCTACTCCCATACGTGACTGAATCTACTCCCATACCTGACTGAAACTATTCCCCATACGTGACTGAATCTATTCCCTCATACCTGACTGAATCTATCCCCCATACCTGATTGAATCTACTCCCAAACCTGACTGAATCTATTCCTCATACGTGACTGAATCTACTCCCTCATACCTGACTGAATCTACTCCCCATACGTGACTGAAAAACCACCCATCGTCCTAAAGGCCATAAGGAGGTTCACGAGAGACTAGTGAACCCCCACATTCATAACTTTAATCTTTACTCACCGCCCGAAACACGAAATGTTAAACAAATCTAACCTTTCAGCAAGAGTACAGTAAGGAGCGATATACCGATTGCGTCCCAACGTGGCAATAGGGTTAAATAGGTTTTTTTTCCGCAGTTCGTAAAATAGGAAACCAGAAATGTCAAAGGGGGTCAAATTATGATGGATTACACGAGGTATTATGACAGAGTGGCGCCACTCTTCACCGCAATCCGTCATGTAAATTGAGTGTGAGGGGCCATGAGTATAATTAACAGGGGAAAAGTGTGTTTGAGGGAATTTAAAGAGAAAATGAACTAATCTGAAAGAAAGGTTTAACGTGTGTGCATATTGTATCGTGGAGGAGGAGGAGGAGGAGGTAGAGAAAGGAGGGATTAAGAGGAAGAGGGAGGAGGATAAAGGACATCTAAAGAAAGTAGGTAAATAAAAAGTTAGCATAGAATACAAGTTAGCAGAAGATGCCACATTTGCCACACCAACACACACGCCCCGGCATATCTATCTATCTCCCTCTCTCATTTATACAGTATATCTTGCTTTCTCTCTATCGCTGCCTCTCACAACAGAACTTACAAAAATGGTTTTATTCAGTAACCTGTGTAGAGTGTCGTGTAAAACTTTTACATAGAACTTTTAACAATATGTATAAACAACAGGATCGTATATTAGCTCGAGTTCAACCATTGGAGTGAAATGTTGGTAGTCCCAGAGTAGTGTGGAGAGTGTTATTGTCAGTGGTGGTGGTGGTGGTGGTGCCAGTGGTGGTGGTGGTGGTGGTGGTGGTGTTGGTGGTGGTGGTAATGGTGGTGGTGGTGTTCGTGGTGGTGTTGGTGGTGGTGGTAGTGGTGTGGTGGTGGTAGTGGTGGTGATGGTTGTGGTAGTAGTGCTGGTAGTAGTAGTAGTGGTGGTGGTAGTAGTGGTAGTGGTGGTAGTAGTGCTGGTAGTAGTAGTGGTGGTGGTGGTAATAGTGGTGGTGGTGTTACAGCCAACATGGGCTCCCAACATCTGAGACATCACCCCTCCTGATTGTCAATCACCCGCCCGCTGAAGCAAGCACTACAAGGACCGTGGTATCCTAAGCAAATGAACACAAGTCTTATCAGGCCTCGAACCCCAAACGCCCAGCTTGTCAAGGCGACATCAGAGCAGATCTCCCAGGTTCATATGGGCGTAATTGATTGATGGGAGAATATCTAAATTGACTGGGAGTTTATTGGGCCGGGGGGGGGGAAGATCATTACGAGAAATAGTTAGAGAATATAGTGGTTATCTTGAGATGATCTTGAGATGATTTCGGGGCTTTTAGTGTCCCCGCGGCCCGGTCCTCGACCAGGCCTCCACCCCCAGGAAGCAGCCCGTGACAGCTGACTAACTCCCAGGTACCTATTTTACTGCTAGGTAACAGGGGCATAGGGTGAAAGAAACTCTGCCCAATTGTTTCTCGCCGGCGCCTGGGATCGAACCCAGGACCACAGGATCACAAGTCCAGCGTGCTGTCCGCTCGGCCGACCGGCTCCTTTGTATTTGATATCTGGTAGGAAGGGAAGGAAAATATCAGGAGAAAAGCACCAAGCCATTACGACTATATAGCCCTTATAAGGGATGAGGATAAGGATTTAAGATGAAGCGGAGACAGACCCCTCCCCCCCCCCCCTTTCCTACTTCTGTCGCACCCATTTAGACGATCGGGGATTGAACGCCGACCTGCAAGAAGCGAAACCGTCGCTCTACCGTCTCAACGATCTATCCTTTACCACAGAGCTTAGCCTGAAAGCTAAGTGGACAGCGCTTCGGATTCGTAGTCCTGAGTGGAAGCCGACGAACAAGTACAACACTAAGCAGATGCAGACAATATAGAGACGTGCGGAGGAGGGAGGGAGGAGGCGACGGTGATAAAGATGAAGTTAAAGCAGAGACAATAAAACCAGAGGGACATGTCGGCCGAGCGGACAGCATGCTGGACTTGTGATCCTGTGGTCCTGGGTTCGATCCCAGGCGCCGGCGAGAAACAATGGGCAGAGTTTCTTTCACCCTATGCCCCTGTTACCTAGCAGTAAAATAGGTACCTGGGAGTTAGTCAGCTGTCACGGGCTGCTTCCTGGGGGTGGAGGCCTGGTCGAGGACCGGGCCGCGGGGACACTAAAAAGCCCCGAAATCATCTCAAGATAACCTCAAGATAACCTCAAGATAACCTCAAGAGGGACATGTCGGAAAATATAAAAACGAAAATAAAAACACGGAAACAGTAAAGAAAAAAATAATTACGGTGGGAAAAAATTTTTTGAGAAAAGAAAAAATCTCATAGAACCCAAAAGAAAATATATGGAATATTTAAATAAATAACAATAATAAGAATAAACACAAAGACGAAATGAAAAATGAACAAAAAACATGAAATAACAACATAATTAAACATAGAAATGGAAATATACTGCAAAAATTTTAACGTGTTCAGATTAAAAACGGGAATAATAAAAATCAAGATTAAAACAAAAAATAATAAGAGCCATCGGGACCGAGATCAATCCCCCACGTGGCCAGGAAGATGCGTCTCAAGGTGGAAGATGAACAGGAGAGGTGGAGAAGGTAATGCAAGCCGGCCGATTAGACCTCCACGATAATCTTGGGACTGATTGGGGGACGGAAGGGATGATTGGGGGACGGAAGCGGTGATTACGAATAATTGAGGGGACGGAAGAGGTGAGTGGGAATAATTGGTTAAGGTACGAGGCACTTGAAAATGATTTGGGTTTAGACATGAGGAGTTTTAGTATGATTGGGTGAGGCGTGATAATCTTGAGAATGATTAGATGATGTTTGAGGTGTCCTGGAATGATTGGGTGATGAAAAATGTGCCCGGAAGTGATTAGGGTAGGGAACACGCGTACGGTAATTACACACACAAAAACATACGGGCTCACCATAGCCCGTGCTACTTGGATCTTTTAGTTCCAGGTAGCGAATCTTTAACAACAACAACAACACACAAAAAACTACAACTTTCCTGAGAGAGAGAGAGAAAAACATGGGTTGAAAAGCTTATAGAGTTGTCAATAGGAAATTTCCACAGTCAAGTATCAATGAATTCCAGTCTATTGCAAAAAAAATAAATAAAGTGCGGACTAGACACACTATGCTAGACGCTTAAAGGAGCAATAACTTTAGAAATTCGTATATTTAACAAACATATCATAGAATCTTAACAGTTAGACTATTGAGAAAATCTACAGGAGCCGTTTTGAGGATTTCCCTGGAAACACAAACCGAAACTGTCTCTATTTTCTGCTTGTTACAACTAGTAACAAAGTTGTTACATCTTGGCTTAACGTGTTTATGACGTATTAGAACGTTGTTACAACTTGCTATATTGGTTGTTAGAACTGGTTAGGAGGTGTTAAAACTTGTTCGAACGTTGTACCAACGTCGTAGTTTCGGTGTGTGTTTGGCGGGTTGAACCTATGCGCTGGGTCAAAAGGCTACCCTATGTTGCATTTCTTTTGCCCGTGTCGCGGCGTAGTGGTCTAGAGCGTGTATCTGGGAATTCCCAGGCACATAGATTCGAATCGCCATCACGGCTCCTGTGGAGTTTTCTCTCTTATTTATCACGCTAATGTGATTTCTCCTTGTATAGTTAGACAAGTGTTGAGACTAATGGGTAGGAGCCGGTCGGCCGAGCGGACACCACACTGGGCTTGTGATCCTGTGCTCCTGGATTCGATCCCAGGCGCCGGCGAGAAACAATGGGCAGAGTTTCTTTCACCCTATGCCCCTGTTACCTAGCAGTAAAATAGGTACCTGGGTGTTAGTCAGCTGTCATGGGCTGCTTCCTAGGGGTGGAGGCCTGGTCGAGGACCGGGCCGCGGGGACACTAAAGCCCCGAAATCATCTCAAGATAATCTCAAGATAATGGCTCCAAGAAGCGGGGTTTAAGAGGGAGACTCTACGTGTGACATAGCAGGTTGTCCTTACACGCCATAGGCACACTTATCATAGGTTGTGAAGCACTGGCTGGATTCAGTCATACCCAGAAGGTTATCTTGAGGTTATCTTGAGATGATTTCGGGGTCTTTAGTGCCCCCGCGGCCCGGTCCTCGACCAGGTCTGCACCCCCAGGAAGCAGCCCATGACAGCTGACTAATTCCCAGGTACCTATTTACTGCTAGGTAACAGGGGCATAGGGTGAAAGAAACTCTGCTCATTGTTTCTCGCCGGCGCCCGGGATCGAACCCTTGACCACAGGATCACAAGTCCAGCGTGCTGTCCGCTCGGCCGACCGGCTCCCAGTCTGTGTTCATGGCTGTGTTCGCATTTATTAAAACACTTTAAGAGCGCCGAAGAGTTACTGTAACATATATTACACCGAAGGTTATCTTATAACAACTATAACCTTGGTTTCAACATTTTCTAAGCTCGTAAAGTCTTTAATACAAACTAAGCCGACATGGGTGAGGAAAGATGTACCGGCTTCTTAACAGGACCCGCGAAGGCTTCATTAGTCCTGGCCAAGGACTCCTGCGCTGCTAACTTTGCATTAAAAGATAACAGCCCATTAGAACCCTGTCTACAAGTCTTCTTAAGGAGCCACGGCTGACAAGTTCACACCACTTTAGAGGAAGAAAGAGGTCATGCACCTCCAGGTGGCCATGGTGGCCTCCTCCAGGTGGTCATGGTGGCCTCCTCCAGGTGGTCATGGTGGTCATGGTGGGTTCCTCCAGGTGGCCATGGTGGCCTCCACCAGGTGGCCATGGTGGCCTCCACCAGGTGGCCATGGTGGCCTCCTCCAGGTGGCCATGGTGGCCTCCACCAGGTGGCCATGGTGGCCTCCACCAGGTGGTCATGGTGGCCTCCTCCAGGTGGCCATGGTGGTCATGGTGGGTTCCTGCAGGTGGCCATGGTGGCCTCCACCAGGTGGCCATGGTGGGTTCCTCCAGGTGGCCATGGTGGCCTCCTCCAGGTGGCCATGGTGGCCTCCTCCAGGTGGCCATGGTGGCCTCCACCAGGTGGCCATGGTGGTCATGGTGGGTTCCTCCAGGTGGCCATGGTGGCCTCCACCAGGTGGCCATGGTGGCCTCCACCAGGTGGCCATGGTGGCCTCCACCAGGTGGCCATGGTGGCCTCCACCAGGTGGCCATGGTGGCCTCCACCAGGTGGTCATGGTGGCCTCCACCAGGTGGCCATGGTGGCCTCCACCAGGGCGAGGTGTCATCACCACTAAGATTCACTATACGCGCCCTGGATTGTTTCTTAGTCCTCTCAGCAAGGATCTTACGAAGCCTGTAGGTCTTCTCCTGCGTTTGCTTCTTAAACACCATCTACTGTATGAATTATTTTAATAATCGGTAAGATTTGTGATGGGTATAAAATTACGTAAAGAATGGATATATAAGATATAGGATATATATATATCCTAGAGCAAGGATATAGGTGCAGATGACCCCCCTTTTTCTTTAGCAGTATGGGGGGGGGGAACTCCACTATTTTCCATCATGTCACTTCCATTATTCAATATGATGTTTGTTTCTTAATCTAATCTAATCTTAAGGTGTGGGGTTTACACAAGTCCACACCCTCGTCTTATCTAACTACTGTATTCCTTGAAATTGTCTTAAATCACTAACGCGCTCGGAATATTTAAGTTTTATGTCTTCCATGTGGATACTTACCAATGATAAAAAGATATAAAAGGAGTAATTATAAAAAAATATATATACATGGAAATATGAAAATGTTAGAGGATACGTGTGTGTTTTTCCAATGATTTATGAGTATAAGAATATAAAGATTATATGAATATTGGATATACGACAGGAAGGAGTGGCAAATCATGAAATTTTTTGTCCAGATATGAATGAAGCGGATAAATGATCCACCAGGAAGAGTTGTCTTCTTGACGATGATCGATCATATCGTCTCCCTTCCTGGCCCCCTCTCCCTCCCACCTTCCCCTCCCACTTCTCTCCCATGTTGGCCAGACCACACACTAGAAAGTGAAGGGACGACGACGTTTCGGTCCGTCCTGGACCATTCTCAAGTCGATTGTCTCCCATCCATCCCTTTCTCTTTCTTCTCCTCCTCCTCTTCCTGCAATTGTTTGTTCCGCTATCCTCCCGCTATCACCGGTGTGGTGATAGCGGGAGGATAGTTCCTCAAACTATGACGGCTTTGGTTACATTTATTAAACAGTTTACAAGCATGAAAACTTCCCAATCAACTGTTGTTATTGTTATAAACAGCCTCCTGTTGCTTCGGAGCTCATTAACTGTTTAATAATTGGAAACAAAGCCGCCAAAGATTGAGAAAAGATGTACAGGTTCGTAAGTGCTTGCGTAACTGCTTCGTCAATGTGGAGCCAGGACGTTTAACACAGGTAGCAGCAAGGCTCCCCATATGCTTAGCAGATCAACACCACCGGAGACGAACAATTTTGCTAATATTGTAGGCGACACAAAGGACATATCCGCAGCCATTACTGACCTGCACTAAGTCTGGGCCGCTGACTGGCGCACCTGAAGCTCTGCTCCACAAAGACCAACTCAAAAAAAAATTTCACATCAAATAGAAAAATTATCAGACAGTAATTTTATTGCACATTTCATATAAAAAGAACTGCAATTGCTTGATACATGCTTGATGGGGTTCTGGGAATTCTTCTACTCCCCAAGTCTGGCCTGAGGCCAGTCTTGAGTTGTAAGAGCTTGGTCCACCAGGCTGTTGCTTGGAGCGGCCTGCGCCTCAGCCCGGTTGGTCCGGCACTTCTTGAAGAAAACTATCTAGTTTTCTAGTACTGCATTAACGAAACCCTCCCCCCCCCCCACAGAAAGAAAGCGCCCAATAGGGAAATACACGAAACTAATTCCCAACTTCCCTACCCATCGACTGTTGTTGTTATCTCAGAACGAAGTGTCCATGTAGTACGGGCTATGGCGAGCCCGTAAATACCCATAGACCTGCGCCGGGCATTTAATGCTTAATAAGTGGGGTGAGTGCCAGACGTAAGAGGCAGCTTTAGCTGCTCAGTGTGCTGGGTCACGTGCTCGCTGCCGAGACAGTCTGCCGCAAAGTGTAAACATTGAGCTAGCCACTCCGGCTCAAGTGTGTGTGCTTTATCTTCCCCGTCTCCCTTCTTCGCCAAGTTGGAAGATAAGAACATAAGAACAAGATAACTGCAGAAGGCCTATTGGCCCATACGAGGCAGCTCCTATCTATAACCACTCAATCCCACTCATAAACATGTCCAGATTGTTATAAGGACATAACACGGGAATAAATGTAACTTCAGGAGGAACTATTGACCCATAGGAGGCAGCTACTTAAGTTTTATATTTACGGAAACACCTTCAAAATGCTCGTCTTGCTTATTCTTTTAAAATGTATGTGAAATTCGAACAATAATTAATGTCAAAATGGGTTACCAAATATAAGCTACTTTTATTTTGTTTAAAAAGTTCAAAAAAGTGAATATCTATCCATTTACAAGGATAATAAAACTAATACTCGAAATAAAAAGAAAAATATAAGAATAAAATCATATTTAAATTATACGTTTCTCCCCCAAAAAAAGAGTGAAAATACCCTGTATTGATTAATTATCGATTGTATATATATATATATATATATATATATATATATATATATATATATATATATATATATATATATATATATATATATATATATATATAGTTCTTGTGGTTTACATATAAAACAGCAGTAAAATGGGTTCCCAGGAATTGAGCAATTAATTTTTGCTTTTATCACATTTTGCCCCGAGGGGCGAGTTCATTAAGCAGCGTCACTCATCCTTTAAGTGAACGTACCGCCACAGCAGCATATACAACACTCCCCAATAGGAAGAAAACCCGCTGGGTTGCCCATCCTGTCATATGTACCCAGAAGCAGTTTTTCGAACAAGAAGATTAACATCTACTAATCCCTAAACGTACCCAGACGCTGTTTATCAAACAAGAAGATTAACATTCATCAAACAAGGAGAAGATTAACATTTACCAATCCCTAAACATCCCGGAGAATGTTGGTGATTGGCATAAGCCCTTGGTGGGGGGAGGGGGGGTGTGTCTTGATAAGCTTAAGTACAAGCTTCTTGCCTCCCGACAGAAGTTTCAGCCCCGCTCCTGTGCCAGGTAAGTCCACTACGGGCTCACCATAGCCCGCGCTACTTGCTCCGCTCCTGTGCCAGGTAAGTCCACTACGGGCTCACCATAGCCCGTGCTACACGTTTTCTTTCACAAGCTGCTTCTGTTCACCTATCAATAAACTGGCACCTGGAGTAAGGTAACTGTTGTGGGACGCCTCCTGGAGAATGAAAGGTCAGAAGTTGGCCTAGAGTAGGGAAGAGGGGGACCTCGATAACCCTATATAATTAGCTTCCTGCCCTCTGGAAGCTTCCTTTCCCTCTATGGGAAAGAATGAAGGTGAACCACATCTTCCCTTTCCATTCCTTACATAACTTCCTCAATCTTTACATTCCCCTTCTGTTCCATAACTCCTCCCACTAGAAGGTGAAGGGACGACGACGTTTCGGTCCGTCCTGGACCATTCTCAAGTCGTCCTGAACCATTCTCAAGACAATCGACTTGAGAATGGTCCAGGACGGACCGAAACGTCCAAGGGGAGCAGGGGAGAGGAGGGGAAGAGGAGGAAGGGTTGAGGGGACGATGATCGGGGCCCCAGAAGAGCCTTACTGAGACGATACTAAGGTACAATCCACCCTCCGAGGCTAATAACCCGTGACCAAAGCATGACGGAGGAGCGGTGCGTGCTTTTATCAAGCACCATCCCCCAAGCACTAGATAAATGCTGGAGAAAAAGGGACGGGGGATGGGGGGTAGATAATGCCTTTATAACCGACAGGCGGAGGGTACATGTATTTGTTGATGGGTTTATTGGGGGAGAGGAGGGAGGGAGGGAGGGAGGGAGGGAGGGAGGGAGAGAGAGAGAGAGAGAGAGAGAGAGAGAGAGAGAGAGAGAGAGAGAGAGAGAGAGAGAGAGAGAGAGAGAGAGAGAGAGACGGGTACAGTGTTCCACCTGGGAATGGAACATGGTGGCACACCGTACCCCCATGTACCATCATGGAGTTACACCATACCTTGCAGGTAGACCACACACTTACTGATGGGCTACACTATCGTCAGGGCACATACATATTCTCAGGGGTATACCATGTACAATAATTATGAAGATGCTCAACGTGTGGAGAGCCACACAATTCCAGCATCCCCCCTGAGTGACGTAATCTCTCCCAGAGGGTTAGAGACAGCTCCAAGAAAGAGAAAATGGTTTAAAATATTATTTAGTAAGATGAATATTAAATAATAGTGTCTTTAATACCAGAACAGATTAATGCTTAATGTCCAGTAGATATTTACCACGAACCAGGAATAAATATGACTTGACCTCATATCCCGGGGCTCCTTGACCTCATATCCCGGGCTCCTTGACCTCATATCCCGGGGCTCCTTGACCTCATATCCCGGGGCTCCTTGACCTCATATCCCGGGGCTCCTTGACCTCATATCCCGGGGCTCCTTGACCTCATATCCCGGGGCTCCTTGACCTCATATCCCGGGCTCCTTGACCTCATATCCCGGGGCTCCTTGACCTCATATCCCGGGGCTCCTTGACCTCATATCCCGGGGCTCCTTGACCTCATATCCCGGGGCTCCTTGACCTCATATCCCGGGGCTCCTTGACCTCATATCCCGGGGCTCCTTGACCTCATATCCCGGGGCTCCTTGACCTCATATCCCGGGGCTCCTTGACCTCATATCCCGGGGCTCCTTGACCTCATATCCCGGGGCTCCTTGACCTCATATCCCGGGGCTCCTTGACCTCATATCCCGGGGCTCCTTGACCTCATATCCCGGGGCTCCTTGACCTCATATCCCGGGGCTCCTTGACCTCATATCCCGGGGCTCCTTGACCTCATATCCCGGGGCTCCTTGACCTCATATCCCGGGGCTCCTTGACCTCATATCCCGGGGCTCCTTGACCTCATATCCCGGGGCTCCTTGACCTCATATTCCGGGGCTCCTTGACCTCATATCCCGGGGCTACTTGACCTCATATCCCGGGGCTCCTTGACCTCACATCCCGGGGCTACTTGACCTCACATCCCTGGGCTCCTTGACCTCATATCCCGGGGCTCCTTGACCTCATATCCCCGGGCTACTTGACCTCACATCTCCTCCAAGTACTATAAAGTCATATTGGCTTGGAGCTTTCTCCTGGTTACCACTATACCTTGCCTGCCATTTAACAGCACCTATCATTAAGCCTAGTTAGACCTCTTGAACTGCCGCCAAACGAGGGTGGCGATGATGGAGGAGCATGTACCAGCCTCCTTGAGATGCCATTCAAGACGCCCAATGAAGCCTGGTCTTAATATGGCGAGCGTGCAAGATGCTTTTAGTCACAGGAGGAGGCGATGGTGAGTAATTGACGGGAGTTTTCCCCTCGTCAGTCTGCCTTTACCTGGAGCATACCTGGAGAGGATTTCGCGAGTTTTTTCTCCTCTCCAAGCCCGGCCCGGGTGCCAGGCTCGACTTGTGATAACTTGGTCCAACAGGCTGTTGCTTGGAGCAGCCTCCAGGCCCACCACATATCCACTACAGCCTGGTTGGTCTTTATGTGGGTTTATGTGGCGTCCTGGTTCTCCTGCACTGATCGTTCTCGGAGGTTTTCACTTTTGTTCTCGGGTTGCATTCGTTCGTTTACGTTCTTGGAGGTGTTATAATTCTGCTGTGTATCATCTGTTATGAGTTCTCTACTTTAATATTTGGTCCTTAATGTCATGGGTTCATTCTGTTCATCCAGAATGATATTTGTTTGTTTATATAGCAATCATTTTGCTAAGATATCTTATATGCGATTGCAAATCGTCTCAAACTGTAAAATATGCAAGCACGCACTCACCTCACACCATGCACACAACTACACGCAAACACACACACACACTGACCCCCCCCCACACACACACACTGACCCAAACACCCCCCCCCACACACACACTGACCGAAACACCCCCCCCCCCCCACACACACACACACTACAGCCCCCCCCGTCCCCCCCCCATACACACAAGCACCTATCGTTACTAGGTGAGTAGCACACACACACACACACACACACACACACACACACACACACACACACACACACACACACACACACACACCCACACACACACACACACACACACACACACACACACACACACACACCCACACACACACACACACACACACACCCACACACACACACACACCCACACACACACACACCCACACACACACACACACACACACACACACACACACACACACACACACACACACACACACACACACACACACACCCACACACACACACACACACACACATACACCCACACACACACACACACACACACACACACACACACACACACACACACACACACACACACACACCCACACACACACCCACACACACACACACAACAGCATCTGGAGACAATGCGTAATCACCGCTCATGACAGAGGCAAAAGGTTTCACCAACGGACCAAAGGAAAACACAGGCTTCATCAGCTACAACAATCGAGCCCCGCGCCAACACGTGCATCTCGCCTCTCACTTGTTTTGACATACATGCGATTCACTAATGTAAATAAACATAAAACAAATTCAACACGCACCGAAAATTACACTAATTTCTATGTTAAATAAACTTTGTTTTATTTTCTTCAATCCCATATTGGTATCTGGCATTGGTATAGGGAATAATTAAAAGATTTACTGCTAATTTACTGTTTTTCTTTTTAACCTTGTCTACAAAGGTTAATTTCTCCAAAGGTTGCAAATTTTCTCCACTATTATGAAAATGTTCATTTGTAGCCCTAGATTGTACTGAATTAGCCAGATTTAAATTTATTATTTAAATTTGTAAACTTTTCTCTCTATATATATTTTCCATCTGACATTCATATTATCGTTAGTTTTAATGCTCTATCTCCTTTGATAGACAGGATAAATCCTAAGCTATTTTGGGGATTTATCCTATCTACTCATATCCTCCCCCACCTCGAGTAGAGGGAGGATAACGTGTATCCTCAAGTCGAGGATACATGTCGGTATGTATCCTACACCCTGCCTCCTCCCCCCTCTCCCCATCTCCACACAGCCTCTTCATCTTGAAAGAAAGTAGGACGAGAGGACACAGATGGAAGCTGGAAACGAAAAGGTATCAAAGAAATGTAAGGAAATACCCGTAGCCTGTACGAGTGCTCCACAGTAAGAGGCAGTGGAAGCCACCTCCATCCACAACTTTAAAGCCACACTCGACAAAGAATTCGAACGTCAGAATAGTTGTAATAACGTACCACAAGGCTAGTTGGCTTGGGTACCAGGAGCTATAGTACCCCCCCCCACCACCTCACTCCACCTCAGTTACTAGGCTTATACGTCCTTCCTCCGTGTCAATATCCTCTATGGTTTTATAGTTTATGTATCAAAGGTTTTATAGCTTATATTCCCCCACACGCATCTTCTTGAGGTTATCTTGAGATGATTTCGGGGCTTTAGCGTCCCTGCGGCCCGGTCCTCGACCAGGCCTCCACCCCCAGGAAGCAGCCCGTGACGGCTGACTAACTCCCAGGTACCTATTTACTGCTAGGTAACAGGGGCTTTCAGGGTGAAAGAAACTTTGCCCATTTGTTTCTGCCTCGTGCGGGAATCGAACCCGCGCCACAGAATTACGAGTCCTGCGCGCTATCCACCAGGCTACGAGGCCCCACATATACAAAGGCTGGGGCCAGATTCACGAAGCAGTTACGCAAGTACTTACGAACGTGTACATCTTTCCTCAATCTTTGACGGCTTTGGTTACATTTATTAAACAGTTTACAAGCATGAAAACTTCCCAATCAACTGTTGTTATTGTTATAAACAGCCTCCTGGAGCTTCGGAGCTCATTAACTTTTTATTCATCCTAAACAAAGCCGCCAAAGACTGAGAAAAGATGTACAGGTTCGCAAGTACTTGCGTAACTGCTTCGTGAATCTGGCCTCCTGGCCTCCTGGCCTCGGGCCGGGAAGTAGAAGAACTCCCAGAACAAATCCACAAGGGCCGTGACGAGGATTCGAACCTGCGTCCAGGAGCATCCTAGACACTGCCTTAATCACGGCCCTTGTGGATTTGTTCATTTGATGCATCATGTTAGTGTGATCTGTGTGTGTGAACTCCCAGAACCCCATCAAGCAGGTGGTAAAGGCAGTATTGTATGTCTCCAACGAGGTGCTCTGCCAACAGCCGGTTTGACCATTAATCTCAGTGTGTATAATACACCGTGCTAACTGCATCTCACGGTTAATCGCTAATCCCTACACTCTGCTGGAATATATCTTCGGTTCCTGATATACCAATCTTTAGTTTTAATTAAACCAAAAAGTAATCATATACAATTGAGCATAACTAAGTTCTTATTAAATACAGCCAATTTCAAATAGACCAATCTGATTTATGAATCAGTTATTATAAACCATATTAATTTTAAAATGAACTCAATGACAATAAAAACAAAGTTAAGATCGTGATAAGAAATGTTAAAGGTACGAAAATGACTCCAATGTCTACAGACGCCAAATATATAAAGGATATATAAATGTGTATATATATATATATATATATATATATATATATATATATATATATATATATATATATATATATATATATATATATAAATATATGATATATAAATATATAAAGGTGTATAGTGCTTTAGAGAGTGGTGGGCAAAGGTCGCCACAGACTCTTAACCAGCAACACAAACAAGATTCCTCCCTTAAGAGTTTCCACCCTTAAGAGTTTCCTTCCTTAAGAGTGAGTATTAACATTATCTCTCACCCCTACAGAGACTCTCAGTCCTGGTATAAACATAATGGGGCTTCATTAAAAAAAAATGGGGCATATGAAAGGGGGAAAAATGAGAGGGGATGAGAGAGGAAAAAATGGGAAGATGATACTGAAAAATGGGGTGATAAAAATGGGTAGATTTGAGAAAAATGGGGATAAGTAATAGGAGATAAGGCTGGGGAGCGAATTGGTGAACATGCACAGACTAGTCTTGCTGAGCATAGGGTCATTAAGACCTATTTTATGACTTCAGATCGGTCCGGTTGTGCCTGTTTCCCCGCCCCCCTCCTTTCCCATCTATCCTTCTTCCCCCCCTCCTTTCCCATCTATTCTTCTTCCCCCCCTTTCCTATCTATCCTTCTCTTTCCCCCCCCCCCCCCTCCCTCTTTCTCTTACCAAGCAAACTTAGAGCGCACAATTACTGCCACACTTTACAGTTCAATCGGCTAGGTGTCTTTTTTTTATCTAAGGGCCATTAACCCTAGTGGCCTCGGCGAGGACAGGAAGCCGGCGGCTTGTCAAAGGTCCTCCCATTTGCCTGGATAATCTTTTCCAGATATATTTAAAACTCACCTGTCTTGTTTTACTGACCCCTCTTCTTTCTTTAAGAAACCTCGTGAGAGGTTCCTTGACCTCTCACGAGTTAAAGGTGCGACTGTTAAATTAGTCTTTAATTGTCTTCCTGTTCCACCTGAGGAATTGGTCCTTTTCTTCGGGTTTATGACGCCCGTAACTGGTGGCTCTAGTCTGATAGGGTCTTTAGGTAATTAGACTGCCTTTCTTCTGGCTCGCTCTCTCTATCTGCCCCTCAACCTCTCTCTCTCTATCTCTATGCCCCTCAACCTCTTTCTCTCTATCTCTATGCCCCTCAACCTCTCTCTCTCTATCTCTATGCCCCTCAACCTCTCTCTCTCTATCTCTATGCCTCTCAACCTCTCTCTCTCTATCTCCCTCTGCCCCTCAACCTCTCTCTCTCTATCTCTATGCCCCTCAACCTCTCTCTCTCTATCTCCCTCTGCCCCTCAACCTCTCTCTCTCTATCTCCCTCTGCCCCTCAACCTCTCTCTCTCTATCTCTATGCCCCTCAACCTCTCTCTCTCTATCTCCCTCAACCTCTCTCTCTCTATCTCTATGCCCCTCAACCTCTCTCTCTCTCTCTATCTCCCTCTGCCCCTCAACCTCTCTCTCTCTATCTCTATGCCCCTCAACCTCTCTCTCTCTATCTCCCTCAACCTCTCTCTCTCTATCTCTATGCCCCTCAACCTCTCTCTCTCTCTCTATCTCCCTCTGCCCCTCAACCTCTCTCTCCCCCAGGCGAGAGAGGTTGAGGGGCACTTCACCTCTCCCTCTTACTCTCCGCGCCTCTGTACATTAACCTGCGTCTCAAGTTTGACTCTATAAACGGTCGTACATTGTACGTATAACTCTCCAGAAACACCTCATCACTCTCTATAGATGAAGGTATTCGGGTTTACTTAACTCTTAACACACAAGTTACACAACATTAATGAGCAATTGAACTATAAACTGGAGCTCAAACTAACTAAATGCACAATTAAACGCCAAATTAGAACACAAACTACCTTTGACTTAATTCAACGACCAACAGAACACTATAATTCTATATAATGATACCAAAGGCAAAACTAAACTTTAAATCTATCAGGCACTAGAAAATTTATATACAAACAAATCAAGATTTAATTCAGCATAAACTACCTAATGCAGCCAAACTACCTCCAAGATCAAGTGAACTACCGTAGTCTTACCACCCTATAACGACACCCGAGGGGGCGGGGACCCCCAGTAATTGGCCTCGACAAGACACCAGGAATAATACAAGTTAAGCAAAGTTAGGATTTCAAATTGAGATTATTTTTTTAGAGAGAGAGAGAGAGAGAGAGAGAGAGAGAGAGAGAGAGAGAGAGAGAGAGAGAGAGAGAGAGAGAGAGAGAGAGAGAGAGAGAGAGAGAGAGGGAGAGGGGGGGAGATGGGGGGGGAGATAGGGGGGGAGAACTGAAAATATACGGCAAACAAACGATTTGGCATTGAGAAAGCTGGGGGGGTGTGAGTTACTAGGAGTGGGTGTTGCTGGAATACAGCAGGGGAAGGGAGTAACCAGGGAGTAGAGTAACCAGGGGGTGTGAGTAACCAGGGGGGTAGAGTAACCACTGGGTAAGAGTAACCAGTGGGGTAGGAGTAACCAGAGTGTGTGTGTGTGTGTGTGTACCATTACCTCAGTAATTGAGAGTTTCCCCTGGCTCCTCCAGCTGACTCATTTCGACAATTATCTTCACGCTTTTCAACAAACTGCTTAATTAGTAGATATATGTTTTATATACCTTCGTGCTACTCCTGCCCAACCTTCCCCCTCCCTATCTGCTCCTGCTCCTCCCCCTCCCCCAACCCCCATTTATATATATTCTATTATATATATTTTCCACAGGTGGGTATATTCTCCACAGGTTATATATATATATATATATATATATATATATATATATATATATATATATATATATATATATATATATATATAACTATATTCTATATATAGAATCTCTATATTCTCCACAGGTGGGTACAAAAGACGACGAATTCTAATGCCTTATTTTCTTTTATTTAATGATTGGAGCTTTTGTTTTCCCAAAAGCTCGCTAGCACTTTTGTTTTTAACTAAGTCTTGGGTACACAGGGGCTGTCAAGTGACGTGCCTGGTGAAACTGCAAGCATGAGCTGTTATTTTACCTCAGCTCATCTGAAGCCTGCTTCTAGAGACTCATTCATTTTATGAGGATGTACTTTGAAACTCTGTCTCACTCTCTCTCCCAAAGCGGATACGGATTAAAAATCGAGTTCATGAGGGTTGAGTCTTTATGGGAAAAGGAAATGACTATTGAAGCCATCAACTTTATACGACATGCTACTAAGCTTTCCCTTACCCTTCCCCAACATCTTAACCCTTCTCAATTCAATTTCTTTCGATTTATTATGCACCCAATACCCATGCCATGGCCGGTGGTGGAAATGGTTACAGAGGCACATAATGGCTTCAGGAACTTAATTATGTTCGTTTAGCTAAGCAAGTAACAATCTTGTGAAGCTAGTTACACAATTTATACCAATGGGTATAAATTGGATAAGTTTAGATTTAGGAAAGGCTTGGGTAAATACTGGTTCAGTAATAGGGTTGTTGATTTGTGGAACCAATTACCGCGTAACATTGTGGAGGTGGGGTCCCTCGATTGTTTCAAGCGTGGGTTGGACATGTATATGAGTGGGATTGGGTGGTTATAGATAGCTGCCTCGTATGGGCCAATAGGCCTTCTGCAGTTACCTTTGTTCTTATGTTCTTATGCATCACACACACCTGCCATCCCACCCCATCTCGTCTTAAAATAGTTCAATAATGTATTCCTCATAATTACTGCACTCTTCTCATTACGTCTTAACTTGCCTCACAACTTTGTGCGCCTCGCCTCACACCCTAATCCTCAGCCTCTCCACTAATTTTACAACTTACGCAAAAGTTTCGTTATGCAATAACCCCTATTACACATGCATGAACCCCTATTACACATGCAAGAACCCCTATTACACATGCAAGAACCCCTATTACACATGCAAGAACCCCTATTACACATGCTATAACCCCTATTACACATGCAAGAACCCCTATTACATATTCAAACCCCTTGGGCTGAGCGGTAGAGCGACGGTTTCCCTTCATGCAGGTCAGCGTTCAATCCCCGACCGTCCAAATGGTTGGGCACCATCCCTTCTCTTCCCCCCTCCCCCCTTCCCCTGCCCATCCCAAATCCTGATGCCCTTTCTTTCTCTCTCCCTCCATTACATGTCCACCATTACATGTCCACCATTACATGTCCACCATATTTTCTTAAAACATATTTTCTTAAAACATTGGTAGTTTGAAACTATGATTTTTTTCTTAATTTACAACTCTCTCTCTCCCTCACTTGAATACTTAAGTACATGACACAAAGGCATTACCATGAAACTAATAGCGGTACCATGATTTATCAATGATATATATGTATATATAATTATAACGAAAACCATAGCTCGTTACGAAGTATTAATATGCGTATGCAAATGAGGTCAAGTACTTGATATATTGCGAGACGGGATCCAGACTGGCTCTTAAGTGGTGGACCACGCCCAGCAAACGCCTAGCAGACGCCTAACAGACGCCAAGCGGAGGGAGGTGGGCGTGCACAGGTAAGCAACCCGTTCTCGCACTTGCTTATAGTCAATATTGGCTTATTTAATAAGTGCATATGGGACATACTAATTGATTGTGAATATTTTAGTTTACCTTGAAAAACTTCATAGAAAACACCGACCTCACCTAACCTTCTTAGTATGTTAAGATAAGCATCTTATTGCTTCTTAATTACAATTATTACTTAACCTATACCGTTGATAGGTTAAGTAATAATTGTAAATATGAAGCAATAAGATGCTTATCTTAACATACTAAGAAGGTTAGGTGAGGTCGGTGTTTTCTATGAAGTTTTTCAAGGTAAACTAAAATACTGTGTTAGGAAAGACTTGGGTAAATACTGGTTCAGTAACAGGGTTGTTGATTTGTGGAACCAATTGCCGCGTAACATTGTGGAGGTGGTGTCCCTCGATTGTTTCAAGCATGGGTTGGACATGTATATGAGTGGGATTGGGTGGTTATAAATAGGAGCTGCCTCGTATGGGCCAACAGGCCTTCTGCAGTTACCTTTGTTCTTATGTTCTTATGTTCTTATTCACAATCAATTAGTATGTCCCATATGCACTTATTCAATAAGTCAATATTGACCGTAAGCAAATGCGAGAACGGGTTACAACAGGAAGAGAGGTGAGTGAATGAGCAGCAACTAACACAGGGCTCCAAATCGTGATCCCAATAAACAAAGCAGCAGAGTGTCCCGCACCACCTCCCCAGCACTCAACCCTCCAGTCTCCTAGCTCTCATTACATACATTCTTGCCTTACGGGTTACTCATGCCCGTGCCACCTCTTGGGTGGCTTAATCTTCATCAATCAGTCAATACATTTTTGTACAGCCACTACCACGCGTAGCGTCTCGGGCTATCTTGAGGTTATCTTGAGATGATTTCGGGGCTTTTAGTGTCCCCGCGGCCCGGTCCTCGACCAGGCCTCCACCCCCAGGAAGCCGCCCGTGACAGCTGACTAACACCCTGGTACCTATTTTACTGCTAGGTAACAGGGGCATAGGGTGAAAGAAACTCTGCCCATTGTTTCTCGCCGGCGCCTGTGATCGAACCCAGGACCGCAGGATCACAAGTCCAGCGTGCTGTCCGCTCGGCCGACCGGCTCCCTGGTCCTTAATCAGAATTTTCTCCGGAATACGAATGCAAAATCATTTAACAATTTTGTAACTAGCGTCAAAAAATTTTTATTTGCTTAGCTAAACGAACTAGAGGGTTCAGTTCCTGAACCGATTATGTGCCTCTGTAATCCTTTACACCACCGCCCACGGGATGGGTATGGGGTGCATAATAAAGAAAGAAATTGATTGATTAACCACCATGTACCCATTCACTGCTGGGTGACCAGAGGCTACAGTTAAGGACTGGCGCCCAGTCAATCCTCCCCGGCCAGGATACGAACCCCGGCCAGAACGCTAACGAAGCGCCGGACGAGTGTTTTACCACTGCGCCACAGAGACTGCTTCATTCACTACCTTCTTTAATTCCCTCATCTCCTCCCACTTGCTCTCTCACGCCTACGTCACTCGTTACACCCACACCCCATCCATCATCCATAACAGCCATCCACACCATCATAACCCCCCACCCCCCCGCCCACACACGACACCTGACAAGTGTGGGGGGGGAAGTGACCGCCCACCGCCGCCTACACCTTCACACATCACTACAGACACGCCCTTTATCTCCTTCTTTCCACATCTGTCAATTATCGTTAACGCGTTTCTGGCACTTTTACGAGGGGGGGGAGAGAGAGAGAGAGAGAGAGAGAGAGAGAGAGAGAGAGAGAGAGAGAGACAGACAGTGAGAGGTGTACACAAATGTACCCTAGCCCTTCTTTCTCCATACATTCATCAGATTATCCCTTACATTAGTCCTTTATCCAACACGTCTGTGTCTGAAACCCTGTTATTATTATTATTTATCAGTCTTTATATCTTATAAACAATTCCCCCCTAGGATCAAGACCAGTTATTAGCGTAACAACAGCGGCGATAACAGCAGCCACAGCAACGATAACAGCAGCCACAGCGGCGATAACAGCAGCCACAGTGACGATAACAGCAGCCACAGCGACGATAACAGCAGCCACAGCGACGATAACAGCAACCACGGCGGCGATAACAGCAACCACGGCGGCGATAACAGCAGCCACAGCGACGATAACAGCAGCCACAGCGACGATAACAGCAGCCACAGCGACGATAACAGCAGCCACAGCGACGATAACAGCAGTAACGACACATCTCCATTTATCAAACTGGGGTCTCCTCATCCGGTTATTTTTGCCGGATAAGACAACCAGTACTTGCACGCGAACGGAAGGCAAAAGGTCAGATTTTAGCAGCAACTCATAGCAGGATGCTTGTTGACATTTAAATCAAGAACGTTGATTCAGTTTGCATTTCAATCTAAAAATACCCTTTTCGAGCGGGATGTTTCGTACACACTTCGAACGAACGAACGAACGAACGAACGAGAGAGAGAGAGAGAGAGAGAGAGAGAGAGAGAGAGAGAGAGAGAGAGAGAGAGAGAGAGAGAGAGAGAGAGAGAGAAAGAGAGAGAGAGAGAAGAGAGAGAGAGAGAGAAAGAGAGAGAGAGAGAGAGAAGAGAGAGAGAGAGAGAGAGAGAGAGAGAGAGAGAGAGAAAGAGAAAGAGAGAGAGAGAGAGAGAGAGAGAGAGAGAGAGAGAGAGAGAGAGAGAGAGAGAACTACTCAAACCGAAGTGTCCATGTAGCACGGGCTATGGTGAGCCCGTAAACCCTACAGCTGTCAGCATGTTCATATTAAGTTGTGTAGTGTAAACTGTAGAGTACTGGTCAAGTAACCTGCCGGAGCGAGGAGTTTACCTTACCCCACCTGTGTGTTTAGCGAAAGGTAAAAGTACCTTCCCCTTAAGGCAACAACATGCTTCATGTTCGGTACCTGGTCATTACCGTACAAGCACGAGATGCTTAACACAACGGGATGAGACGCCGATGGCTCTTGTGTACACCGTTCCTGTGCCAGGTAAGTCCACTACGGGCTCACCATAGCCCGTGCTACTTGCCCCGCTCCTGTGCCAGGTAAGTCCACAACGGGCTCACCATAGCCCGTGCTACTTGCCCCGCTCCTGTGCCAGGTAAGTCCACTACGGGCTCACCATAGCCCGTGCTACTTGCCCCGCTCCTGTGCCAGGTAAGTCCACTACGGGCTCACCATAGCCCGTGCTACTTGCCCCGCTCCTGTGCCAGGTAAGTCCACAACGGGCTCACCATAGCCTGTGCTACTTGCCCCGCTCCTGTGCCAGGTAAGTCCACTACGGGCTCACCATAGCCCGTGCTACTTGCCCCGCTCCTGTGCCAGGTAAGTCCACTACGGGCTCACCATAGCCCGTGCTACTTGGAACTTGTTCCGAGTAGCTGAATCTATAACAACAGCTCTTGTGTAATAATGGGGGACAAGAGGAGCCGTGTTGGGCTCTAATGCTTTCTTGTTAGTTTCCGGAGTGTACCCATAGTCCCAGCGACCTGCCTAAACACTCCACCATTTGGCGAGTATACAGGTAAGTGCGGGAGATGCAGCTTCCGGTCACTCTTGGTCTGTGGAGACGTCACATCCTAGAGGTTATCTTGAGATGATTTCGGGGCTTTAGTGTCCCCGCGATCCGGTCCTCGACCAGGCCTCCACCTCCAGGAAGCAGCCCGTGAGAGCTGACTAACTCCCAGGTACCTATTTACTGTTAGGTAACAGGGGCATCCCCGCCAAACACACACCGAAACTACGACGTTGGTACAACGTTCGAACAAGTTTTAACACCTAACCAGTTATAACAACCAATATAGCAAGTTGTAACGACGTTCAAATACGTCATAAACTTGTTAAGCCAAGATGTAACAACTTTATTACAAGTTGTAACAAGCGGAAAATAGAGACAGTTTCGGTTTGTGTTTCCAGGGGATCAAGGGTGAAAGAAACTCTGCCCATTGTTTCTCACCGGCGCCCCGGATCGAACCCGGGACCACAGGATCACGCGCACAGTGTTCTGTCCGCTCAGCCACCGGCCCCTTGATGGGGGGATATTCTCTATAACACGTTTCGATCACTTCATAAAGTGTGGCAGATATCTCTTCCCATGACAGGCATGGGCGGTGGATCCCCCCAAGTGTTTGCAAGTGGCTGGACCCCCCTATGTTTCTTCACTCTGACCTCGTAAACAAACCAGGAGCTACATGGTTATATTAGAACAAAATCAACAATTAACAGCCTGTTGGACCAAGTTATCACAAGTCCAACGTGACCCCAGGCCAGGCTCGGGGGAGTAAACGAACTCCAGAGACCTTCTCCACCAGGTAAGATGCAGGTAAACAAAATACTACACTATACCAGTATGGCCAATATGGTAAATACTCATACCGACTTGCAGGCGACGAGTCACAATAACGTGGCTGAAGTAGTTTGACCAGACCACACACTAGAAGGTGAAGGGACGACGACGTTTCGGTCCGTCCTGGACCATTCTCAAGCCTTGAGAATCGACTTGAGAATGGTCCGGGACGGACCGAAACGTCGTCGTCCCTTCACCTTCTAGTGTGTGGGTCTGGTCAAACTCATCCCGACTTGCTTCTTTTTAACCTGATAAGTTCCTTTTCCCACAGATATTCTTCTCTCTCCTTCTCCTCCTCCTCTTCCTGCAGGTCGACGTTCAATCCCCGACCGTCCAAGTGGTTGGGCACCATTCCTCTCCCGCGTCCCATCCCAAATCCTTATCCTGACCCCTTCCCAGTGCTATATAGTCGTAATGGCTTGACGCTTTCCCTTGACAGTTCTAATTCCTCCTCCTTCCCAGTGATACGACAGTGTACCCTATCATCGGCCATGCCAGCCACGCACTCGACCCCTGGCACTTAACCACACCCTCAAGTGCCTTCCTCCCCCTGGTTCACTATCAACAGTGAGCGCCAGGTTCTGTTCCTATACCGCCACGAGGCGCGGATACAAAACACGACTGAATTGCTTTACTACTTAGTGGTAGGCCTATTTATATATCTTTTTCTTCAACATGTTTTAATGTTAAAGTTTTTGTTAATGTTTTAATCAGCGCCTGCGTCTTGTCTTATTTTCTTCGTATTTTATATATATATATATATATATATATATATATATATATATATATATATATATATATATATATATATATATATATATATATATATATATTTATATATATTATTTATATTTCCCTTTGCTAGTGAGAGCTTGTGATGACATGTTTGCTGCGTGCGTGCGTGCGAGATATATATAGAGTGAGATAGAGAGAAAGAGATAGCGATAGAGAGATATAGAGACACCGATCAACTAATAAGAACCAGAGAAACAAGACAAATGTCAAAGAAATTAAAGAAGAAATGGAGAGAATGCTAGGAGAAATAGAAGAAAACGCCATATAAAGAACGAGTAAAGAACAGCAAGAAAGAACACAGTTGCTACAAAATAACGATGAAAGTCAAATAACGAAATGAACATAGGACAAAAGAATGAATCGAAGCTACGAGGAAGAAAAACAAAATAGGAAAAGAAAGGAAGAAAAGGCGACATACCCGCAGCAGGGGCCCCGGTGCTCATGTAGGTGCTCATGTAGGCAGGTCTTGTAGAGCGGAGGACGTGGGGCTCCCTGGCTGAATGCCCAATACCCTCGGAGACTCCAACGCCTTCATTCACATACATACAGTTCAGGGTCGACCTCATTCATGGAGAATGGCAGATACCCGAGTAGGGTATCTGCCATTCAGGTACCTGTTTACTCCCAGGTACCTATTTACTACTAGGAACATCAGGGTGAAAGAAACTTTTTGCCCATTTGTCTCCGCCTCCACCGGGAATCGAACCCAAAACCTCAGGACTACGAATCCGAAGCGCTGTCCACTCAGCTGTCAGGCGCCCTGGTAAAGGTAAATTTCGCTTACCTGAGTCATCAAACACACACACACACACAGTTGACTGACAGTTGAGAGGCGGGACCAAAGAGCCAAAGCTCAACCCCGCAAGCAGAACCAGGCGAGTACACACACACACACACATAGCTTCTGGTTTTGTTCCGTTCATGAAAAGGGTCATAATTTTTTATAAACATGTGGAACACCTAAAAAATTAAAAAAGAAATCGCATTGAAAGACCAGCGTTGATCTTTCTTGGTCAGGGGCCAGATTCACGAAAACACTTACGCAAACACTTGCGAACCTGTACATCTTTTCTCAATCTTTGGTGGCTTTGTTTACAATTATTAAACAGTTAATGAGCTCCGAAGCACCAGGAGGCTGTTCATAACAATAACAACAGTTGTATGGGAAGTTTTCATGCTTGTAAACTGTTTAATAAATGTAACCAAAGCCGTCAAAGATTGAGGAAAGATGTACACGTTCGTAAGTGCTTTCATGAATCTGGGCCCAGATCTTCCGTTGAGGAAGATCAAATGCTTCCTTAAGACCCCTGATACAACACTACGACAACAATTAGAACTGAGAAAATGGAACAGACTTCAAAGTTTTGGACTCGACATGTCAGTCTCTTGACACGGTACTGCACCTGTGATTGAAATTGAAATTGAAATAAGTTTATTGAGGTAAAATACACACAAAGGGAAGAGGAAGCTCAAGCTCCTGTGATTGATGAAGATTAAGCCACCCAGGAGTGGCAAGGGCATGAATAGCCCGTAAGTGGACATGAGATTAGTGAACAGGCTGAACAAATATGGAAAGAGTGAAGAGGTCAACAATGGGTAAGAGAACATTTCAATAACAGAAAGTGATCATGATACACCATATGATCTCTCGATCTGCCACTCCGTAAAGTTATGCAACGGTTTGCCTAACCAGACAGCCGTTCTCACGAGTGTTCCTAACGTGAAAAACTCGTATTAAAGTGCCTTAACCTAGCCTGCCAGAGGACCCACGAACAGAAAACGGGACATTGCGTAAATTTCCCAAGCCGCTATCATTTTCTTTTATGACAGTTTTTGGCCCTAGGTATATCTTAAGGTTATCTTGAGGTTATCTTGAGATGATTTCGGAGCTTAGCGTCCCCGCGGCCCGGTCCTCGACCAGGCCTCCTTTTTGTTACACCCCCCCCCTCCCCCAGGAAGCAGCCCGTAGCAGTTGTCTAACTCCCAGGTACCTATTTACTACTAGGTGAACAGGAGCATCAGGGTGAAAAAAACGTTTTGCCCATTTGTCTCCGCTTCCACCGGGAATCGAACCCAAAACCTCAGGACTACGAATCCGAAGCGCTGTCCACTCAGCTGTCAGGCGCCCTGGTAAAGGTAAATCATACGTCAAAATACGACGTGCTATTGCGAGGAGTTGCGCCAGAAAGTACGAACCCAAGCAACCCACCTAACGTATCGAGGCAATGTATAGAAATCGAACTATCGACTTCAAATTGAAATTATACAAGGCAAAGGAAACCCCAGCAAAGGAAAACCAAATTAACAAAATTAACAAATATATATATATATATATTATATATATATATATATATATATATATATATATATATATATATATATATATATATATATATATATATATATTTTATGAACAAATCCACAAGGGTCATGATGAGAATTCGAACCTACGCGCGGGATGTTTCCATGCGTAGATTCGAACCCTCATCACGGCCTTTGTGGATTTGTTCATTTGATATATCAGGCTATTGTGATTTGTGTGTGTATATATATATATTCTATACAAACTCTAAGACAAAAGCAACTAGGGCCCTTGCTTGTAGAATACCCAACATTCACAAATACCCAAACTTCTATAGGGAAATACCCAAACTTCTAAAAGGAAAATAGAGAAAGGAATATATATATATATATTCTTTATATAAAATCCACACACAAATTGCATGGTGGCATTGGCCGTAGTCCCAAACGGCTGTTCACTTCCTGCGGAGCCGTTGAACAAAGCCTGGAGCACACAGCGTAATACAGAGAGATTGTGGTACCAATACCGACAACGGTAAACCCATTCCCGACAACGGTAAACTTATTCCCGGCACACAGCCTAGTGAAGCCCTGTGTGCCTAGTGAAGCCATGTGTGCCTAGTGAAGCCCTGTGTGCCTAGTGAAGCCCTGTGTGCCTAGTGAAGCCATGTGTGCCTAGTGAAGCCCTGTGTGCCTAGTGAAGCCCTGTGTGCCTAGTGAAGCCATGTGTGCCTAGTGAAGCCCTGTGTGCCTAGTAAAGCCTAGTGAAGCCCTGTGTGCCTAGTGAAGCCCTGTGTGCCTAGTGAAGCCATGTGTGCCTAGTGAAGCCCTGTGTGCCTAGTGAAGCCTAGTGAAGCCATGTGTGCCTAGTGAAGCCCTGTGTGCCTAGTGAAGTCTAGTGAAGCCCTGTGTGCTAAGATTTGTGCATGTCACAACTATCGTAGTCTATACGCTGAGGCTATCGCGGTCTACACGTTAAAGCTATCGTCCACCCATTATCGCTATCCTAGTCTACATGTTAAAACTATCACTGTAATATCCAAACGAACCTAACCCAGAGTATAATGATCAACAGAGTCAAATCCAGATCATCTACCGTGAAGAGCACAGTCTCCCAGGGTACTGTGCTTCGGTACAGTACCCGGAACAGTACAGTAGAAGTAATCCGGTACTGTTTGTCATCCTCATATCGGAGATAGAACAGGATACAAACTAGAGTACTGTATGAACAAATCCACAAGGGCCGTGACGAGGATTCGAACCTGCGTCCGGGAGCATCCCAGACACTGCCTTAATCGACTGAGCTACGAAACCACATAAGAGTGCTGTATCATCCTTTGCCACAATGATTTTCACGAGAGTAGACAATA
>NC_091174.1:11435508-11475508 GCF_040958095.1 Procambarus clarkii
GTGGAGGCTGACTCCATACACAGTTTATAATGTAGATATGATAAGAGCCCAGTAAGCTCAGGAATCTGTACACCTGTTGATTGACAGTTGAAAAGCGGGATCAGAGAGAGAGCTCAACCCCCGCAAGCACAACTAGATGAGTACACACACACACACACACACACACACACACACACACACACACACACACACGACAGCACGGGAGAGGCAAGCATTATAAAGACCCTCAGCTCGCTTCTACAACTTTAACTTGCCTAAAAATAATTGTAAGTCCTCACTCTCTCTCTCTCTAACGCAGGACAAACCTTTCACCGCAATATAACTTGACACCCAGCTTGTACAGGTTCTGCTCCGCCGCCTCAGCAAACGTGAAATCGTAGGAGTGTTTCAAGCGTAGGTTAGACCTAAATGAGTTTGGGTAGAAATATCTAATGGACCAAATACGCCTTCTGGAGTATTGTATATTCTAATGCTCTTATCACTACCTGCAATTCTGAGGTAGCCATATTCTATTTTATATGTAGGAAATTAGCCTAAGGCTTCGCATGACAGGCCTATGATTGTTTACATAAGCCTAGGGCAGGCTAGGTATATGGTTAGTCTGTTGTACGTTTTCATAAGCCTTATAAAATACCAACAGGACAGAGCTTTTGCTAGGGTAAAATAATTTTTTATTTCCCTAGCTTTTGCTAGGGATAATTTTGCTAGGGAACTAGCAGTCATCCATAGTAACTATAGAGGAGCAGACGAGGAGTCACTATAACGTGGGCTGAGAAATGTTGACCAGACCACACACTAGAAGGTGAAGAGACGACGACGTTTCGGTTCGTCCTGGACCATTCTCAAGTTGATTGTGACTGGATAATGGTCCTGGACGGACCGAAACGTCGCCGTGTCTTCACTTTCTAGTGTGTGGTTTAGTCAATATAGAGACCTGGTACCTTATCAACAGCTTTAAGCTCGGTCTCTACCCCCATCACTACACACCTTCCCATCACCAGGGGTGATGGGAAGTGTTACCACTCAGCCACACACACACACACACAAGCACTCAGGTGACACACTCAGGTGACACACTCAGGTGACACACACAGGTGACACACTCAGGTGACACACTCAGGTGACACACTCAGGTGACACACTCAGGTGACACGCTCAGGTGATCCCCATGTCCACTCTCTCAAAACACAAAGTTGAAATAAACCCAGAATATTAAAACATTTTCCTTGGAATACGACAGCCGCGGAGAGTGTGTGTGTGTGTGTGTACTCACCTAGTTGTGTTTGCGGGGGTTGAGCTCTGGCTCTTTGGTCCCGCCTCTCAACCGTTAATCAACAGGTGTACAGAGTCCTGAGCCTACTGGGCTCTATCATATCTACACTTGAAACTGTATATGGAGTCAGCCTCCACCATATTCCTAATGCATTCCATTTGTCAACCACTCTGACACTAAAAAAGTTCTTTCTTTCTTTCTGTGTGTGTGTGTGTGTGTGTGTGTGTGTGTGTGTGTGTGTGTGTGTGTGTGTGTGTGTATGTGTGTGTATGTGTGTGTGTGTGTGTGTGTGTGTGTGTGTGTGTGTGTGTGTGTGTGTGTGTGTGTGTGTATGTGTGTGTGTGTGTGTGTGTGTGTATGTGTGTGTGTGTGTGTATGTGTGTGTGTGTGTGTGTGTGTGTGTGTGTGTGTGTGTGTGTATGTGTGTGTGTGTGTGTGTGTGTGTGTGTGTGTGTGTGTGTGTGTGTGTGTATGTGTGTGTGGTGTGTGTGTGTGTGTGTGTGGTGTGTGTGTGTGTGTGTGTGTGTGTGTGTGTGTGTGTGTGTGTGTGTGTGTGTGTGTGTGTGTGTGTGTGTGTGTGTGTGTGGTGTGTGTGTGTGTGTGTGGTGTGTGTGGTGTGTGTGTGTGTGTGTGTGTGTGTGTGTGTGTGTGTGTGTGTGTGTGTGTGTGTGTGTGTGTGTGTGTGTGTGTGTGTGTGAGGGAGGTGGAGGTGGGGTCAAAGCTCGCAGGAAGGACGCCACCAAAACCATCACTACTCCACATCACCAAAATAACACAAAGGTAACTACCGTGTCTAATTATGACCACAAGCAGATACAACACATGCCAATTAAAAGTTTCAATTATATCCTAACGGCGGTGAGTTGGTGGGGTATGGGTGAGCCGGGGGGGGGAGAGGGGGAGGATTTAGAAACCGGTGTTTGTGTGGGGGTGGAAAGGGGGGGGGGAGGAATGGGTATTTGTGGGAAGTGGAGATGAAGAGGGTGAGGAACGACTGTGTATTCACCTAGTTGTATTCACCTAGTTGTATTCAACTGGAAAAGGTTCAAAGGTTCGCCACCAGACTAGTACCCGAGCTGAGAGGTATGAGCTACGAGGAGAGACTACGGGAATTAAACCTCACTTCGTTGGAAGACAGAAGAGTTAGGGGGAACATGATCACCACATTCAAGATTCTGAAGGGAATTGATAGGGTAGATAAAGACAGTCTATTTAACACAAGGGGAACACGCACAAGGGGACACAGGTGGAAACTGAGTGCCCAAATGAGCCACAGAGATATTAGAAAGAACTTTTTTAGTGTCAGAGTGGTTGACAAATGGAATGCATTAGGGGGTGATGTGGTGGAGGCTGACTCCATACACAGTTTCAAGTGTAGATATGATAGAGCCCGATAGGCTCAGGAATCTGAACACCTGTTGATTGACGGTTGAGAGGCGGGACCAAAGAGCCAGAGCTCAACCCCCGCAAACACAAATAGGTGAGTACAACTAGGTGAGTACCTAGTTGTGCTTGCGGGGATTGAGCTCTGCTCTTTCGGTCCGCCTCTCAACTGTCAATCAACTGTTTCTAACTACTACTACTATTTTTTTTTCATATCACACACCCCAGGAAGCAGCCCGTAACAGCTGACTAACTCCCAGGTACCTATTTACTGCTAGGTAACAGGGGCATTCAGGGTGAAAGAAACTTTGCCCATTTGTTTCTGTCTGGTGCGGGAATCGAACCCGCGCCACAGAATTACGAGTCCTGCACGCTATCCACCAGGCTACCAGGCCCCGTGTGTGTGGGGGGGGGGGAAGGGTTAACAAAGGTATGTGTGAGAAGTAAGGAAATTGAAATTGAAATAAGTTTATTGAGGTAAAATACACACAAAGGGATGAGGTAGCTCAAGCTATTCTCACCCCGTTCAGTACATCGTGTTAATACATACATAGACACACATCACAAACAATAAACATATTACCAAACATTCTGAGAGATAAACATATACATTTCCTCCTTTACACAGGTAAGAAGTAAGGAGGAAGGAGGAGGCTAAGACGATCAGATCACGGTACTGGTAATTAGCAGAGGAGCATGCCATCACCTGTATAATCCCAACTCGCTAACTTTTACCAAAAGCGAAGCCAACTACAGAATTTTTTGTCTTATGAGATGTACATGTTCCGTCGTTAATATGGTCAGGCATTTTGTGATGCCATTAACATTTTAATGTAAGCAGGTAATTAAGAGAGAACAGTTACTAATCAGCGCTTTCGCTAACACAATCAAACAGATCAAATAAATTATCCTCGCTATATGGAAGGCTGAGGACTTAGTGATAACAAGTTATTATAAAGTCCTCGCTATATGGGAGGCTGAGGACTTTATGATAACAAGTTATTATGATATATTTCGTTGGAGGTTCAAGCGGTACCTTACCTTGAAGTTACCTTGAGGTGCTTCCGGGGCTTAGCGTCCCTGCGGCCCGGTCGTCGACCAGGGGTCAGGGGCAAGATTCACGAAGCAGTTACGCAAGTACTTACGAACGTGTACATCTTTCCTCAATCTTTGACGGCTTTGGTTACATTTATTAAACAGTTTACAAGCATGAAAACTTGCCATTCAACTGTTGTTATTGTTATAAACAGTCTCCTGGTGCTTCGGAGCGCATTAACTGTTTAATAATTGTAAACAAAGCCGCCAAAGATTGAGAAAAGATGTACAGGTTCGTAAGTGCTTGCGTAACTGCTTCGTGAATCTGACCCCTGGCCTGCTGGTTGCTGGACTGGTCAACCAGGCTGTTGGACGCGGCTGCTCGCAGCCTGACTTACGAATCACAGCCTGGTTGACCAGGTATCCTTTTTACTCCAGGTACATCCCGGGTATACCTGTAGTGGGTTCCGAGAGATGTTCTAATCCACCAGTCCTATGATAACGGAAATCAACATTGTCCTGCGATAAATAAGAGCGCCCTGGTGTTTGTTAAGAGATAACGACGAGGCGTCGTGTGAGTGGTTCGTTAGCCCGCAGTATTGCCTCACCGTGCTGTTCCGGACCTCATTAAGATGGCCTCGGCTGATTGTAGGCATCTTAAGGTAGTTGCGGTTGGGTATAAATACGCCCTGTTGCGCATGGACCAATAAAGGACCTGCCGCGCATGGACCAATAAATGACCTGCCGCGCATGGACCAATAAAGGACCTGCCACGCATGGATTAATAAAGGACCTGCCACGCATGGATCAATAAAGGACCTGCCACGCATGGACCAATAAATGACCTGCCACGCATGGACCAATAAAGGCCCTGCCACGCATGGACCAATAAATGACCTGCCACGCATGGACCAATAAATGACCTGCCACGCATGGACCAATAAAGGACCTGCCGCGCATGAACCAACAGGCCTTTAGCAGATCCCTACACTCTCACGTCATCTCAAAGAGGCCACATGCGTCACACGCGTTTCCACGCATGTTTAATATGAATGTTGACCTACCTATTCCATGTATTTTCCTGAAAATGATAAGTGAATTTATTTTTAATTCAAAACATATATATAGTTACCTGTAGCCCCTTTAAGTCTTTTATGCACTGTATCAGAGGTAATATTTCCTCGTGCTAGCTTTACCAACACTCTATTATATTAGGGTTGTTGTTGTTGTTGTTTAAGACTCGCTAACTGGAACAAAAAGTTCCAAGTAGCACGGGCTATGGTGAGCCCCTAGTGTATATTAGGGGCAGCGACATGTATAAGGAATACTTTCTATAACCGATTAATAAGTGAAGGTATATGGTTTTCTCAGAGACCGAACACGACTTGCTGAAATTAATGTAGAAAATAATGATATGGACAAAATTTTAACATTTATGTATTGGTCTAAAACTAATAGATTTTGTGCGTTTGATACAACACACAGGCGCTCTCGCGCACGCGCACACCCTCGCGAGCGCTCTCTCTCTCCCAATTGTATCTGCACTAAACATCTTTATCATACTTTAATTTATTAAATAGGAATTTTTATCAGAATGATCTATTACTGCTGCTTAATTCTAATATACCTTTACTACCACTGTAAATACTCAGTCATTATTATTTCCTGTGTACTCACCTATTTGTACTCATATGCAGGCGAGGAGTTACAATAACGGGGCTGAAGTATGTTGACCAGACCACACACTAGAAGGTGAAGGGACGACGAAGTTTCGGTCCGTCCTGGACCATTCTCAAGTCGATTGTCGACGAAACGTCGTCGTCCCTTCACCTTCTAGTGTGTGGTCTGGTCAATATTTGTACTCACCTATTTATGCTTGTGGGGGTTGAGCTGTGGCTCTTTGATCCCGCCTCTCAACCCTCAATCAACTGATGTACAGGTTCCTGAGCCTACTGGGATCTATCATTTATACACTTAAAACTGTGTATGGAATCACCCTCCACCACGTCACTTCCTAATGCTTAATTTGACCGTTTTGATGTGTAATAGCACATCTACTACATATTACTCAACCCCTCTCCCCCCTCACACACACCACACACACCCACCACACACCTGCCTGCCTCCTACACCTGCATGTTAATTATGCAACACTATATTGGACTGAGAAGGACAAGGAGGGAGAGAGGAAAGAAGAGGAGAGGAAAGAAGAGAAGAGGAAAAGAGAGCGAAGGAAGAGAAGGGTGGTAGAGAAATGGAGAGGGGGCCGAGGGAGGGGAATGAGGGTGGGAAAGAATTGGGGGAATGATGGAAGGAACAGGAGAGACAAAGAGAGGAGGAGGAGACGGGGAGTTTAGGGAGTAAAGAGAGAAGGGAGAAAGGGCCAAATAAGAGGCACCCCCTGCAGTGCCAAGATCCAGTGAAACGACAGGCAGCAAGGCCAAATACCGCCCCCCTCCCCAGGTGGTCGAGAACGAGAAAATAATCCCACCAAAACGACCCCCTTGCCACACTTAACCTTAACGACCCTAACCACGCCCTGCGATGGATACCAAACGAGCACTTGAGGAGTACACATTAAACTTAGTCCAGAAGACAACCTCTACATAGCCACTTCCAAGAAATATCACTTCACGAAGGGGGGAATGAGAGACGCTAATAAGTGAGGAATGACCAAGTAGAAAGTATATTTTTCTTGAAGGTAACATTGCCTCAGTAATGGCTTCATCAAATCTAGCAGATATTGGACTTAGGTTGGGCTTACAAGGCCTATCAATCTCTCGATCTCAGAATGTTTGGTAATATGTTTATTGTTTGTGATGTGTGTCTATGTATGTATTAACACGATGTACTGAACGGGGTGAGAATAGCTTGAGCTACCTCATCCCTTTGTGTGTATTTTACCTCAATAAACTTATTTCAATTTCAATCTCTCGAAGGTTATTAAGGAAAAGGAAAAACGTCAATATTCCGGTGCTTTACGTTTGACTAATATATCTTGAGGTTATCTCGAGATGATTTCGGGGCTTTAGTGTCCCCGCGGCCCGGTCCTCGACCAGGCCTCCGCCCCCAGGAAGCAGCCCGTGACAGCTGACTAACACCCAGGTACCTATTTTACTGCTAGGTAACAGAGGCATAGGGTGAAAGAAACTTTGCCCATTGTTTCTCGCCGGCGCCTGGAATCGAACCCGGGACCACAGGATCACAAGTCCAGCGTGCTGTCCGCTCGGCCGACCGGCTCCGTTTCGATCACAACACGGAGATATTTACGTGTGTGATGTGTCGCCCAGGGGGCCAGATTCACGAAGCAGTTATGCAAACACTTCCGAACCTGTACATCTTTTTTCAATCTTTGGCGGCTTTGTTTACAATTATTAAACAGTTAATGAGCTCTGAAGCACCAGGAGGCTGTTGATAACAATAACAACAGTTGATAGTAAAGTTTCCATGCTTGTAAACTATTTAATAAATGTAACCAAAGCTGTTCAAGATTGAGGAAAGATGTACACGTACTTGCGTAACTACTTCGTGAATCTAGCCCCCCTGGTCTCTCCCTCCTCGCTCACTAGACGCTGCTAACATAACCGGGTTAAGTGGACCGGTAATTATCGCTCTGACGTGCCCGCCAGCCGGCTGAGGGCTCAAGACACGACTAGCCTGCCCAACCACCTCCACCCATCATGAATATGGATAGAGACTTTGGCCAGGATTATCACTGTGACAGTGTCATCTTCATATCAACACCACCTGTCTGACCACTGGTGAATGTCTCCATCTTCTTAAGAATTATGAAGAAGGAAGAAGGGCCTATTGGCCCTTACGAAGCATCTCATTATATATATATATATATATATATATATATATATATATATATATATATATATATAGGCAAAAATCCACACATTAGAAGCTGTTTTGATTGATGAAGATTAAGAAACCCAAAAGAGGTGGCATGGGCATGAATAGCCCGTAAGATGTTTTCACTGGAGAGGAGATTTATAGGAGGGGGCAGCTGATGAGGTCCGAGGTGGTGACGTCAGCAACATGTTGTAACAGGTGTGAGGTCAGCTGATACTCGGTCCAGCTGGCCAAGGAGGACTTCAAAGAGGGAATATCCTTTTATGTCTCAGAACATCTTGGAGGAGGAACCGAGGCGAGGGAGGGAGGGATGGGAGGTAATGGGAGGGAGGGAAAGCCCACAAATGTGCTTTGAGAATGTGAGTGAGTGAGTGAGTGAGTGAGTGAGTGAGTGAGTGAGTGAGTGAATGTGTGTGTGTGTGTGCATTCACCTAGTTGTACTTGCGGGGGTTGAGTTCTGCTTTTTCGGCCCGCCTCTCAACTGTCAATCAATCAACTGTTACTAACTACTAATATTTTTCACACACACACACACACACACACACACACACACACACACACACACACACACACACACACACACACACACACACACAGAGGGGCCTCGTAGCCTGGTGGATAGCGCGCAGGACTCGTAATTCTGTGGCGCGAGTTCGATTCCCGCACGAGGCAGAAACAAATGGGCAAAGTTTCTTTCACCCTAAGTGCCCCTGTTACCTAGCAGTAAATAGGTACCTGGGAGTTAGTCAGCTGTAACGGGCTGCTTCTTGGGGTGTGTGTGGAGTGGAAAAAAAAAAAAAAAAAAAAAAAAAAAAAAAGTAGTTAGTAAACAGTTGATTGACAGTTGAGAGGCGGGCCGAAAGAGCAAAGCTCAACCCCCGCAAAAACACAACTAGTAAACACAACTAGTAAACACACACACACACACACACACACACACACACACACACACACACACACACACACACACACACACACACACACACACACACACACACCCACAATACACACACACACACACACACACACACACACACACACACACACACACACACACACACACACACATACACACACACACACACACACACACACACACACACACACACACACACACACACACACACACACACACACACACACACACACACACACACACACACACACACACACACAGAGGGGCCTCGTAGCCTGGTGGATAGCGCGCAGGACTCGTAATTCTGTGGCGCGGGTTCGATTCCCGCACGAGGCAGAAACAAATGGGCAAAGTTTCTTTCACCCTAAGTGCCCCTGTTACCTAGCAGTAAATAGGTACCTGGGAGTTAGCCAGCTGTAACGGGCTGCTTCCTGGGGTGTGTGTGTGTGTGGTGTGGAAAAAAAAAAGTAGTTAGTAAACAGTTGATTGACAGTTGAGAGGCGGGCCGAAAGAGCAAAGCTCAACCCCCGTAAAAACACAACTAGTAAACACAACTAGTAAACACACACACACACACACATTGCTATTGGGATTGACTCAACACTCTCCCCTTAATAACAATGTCACGAATATTGAGTGTAAACAAACAGGTCGACCCAGCACTTCCCAAACGTGTACAAGGTGCCTGTTTGTTCATATACTTAGTCGAGTCTGTAGGGGTCGACCTCAAGCTCATTAGCCACGGCTTTTCTCATTTCAGATAATTTAACAGTTTACAGGTATGATATATAAACTTTTAAAACTATATCTGAGGTTAGCTATTATCTCTCCCATCTATTTCATCCTCTCGCTTTAGGTAGATGGAAGTAAATTTGTCCTGTAGCTCATTTGAGTTGACATATTTCATCCACGCTTTCTTATGTTGTTCGTTCTTAACAGTTCGTCCTTGTCCACTTTGTCTTGAAATACCTTGAAGGGAGCCGGTCGGCTGAGCGGACAGTACACTGGACTTGTGATCCTGTGGTCCCGGGTTCGATGTCGGGCGCCGGCGAGAAACAATGGTCAGAGTTTCTTTCACCCTATGCCCCTGTTACCTAGCAGTAAAATAGGTACCTGGGTGTTAGTCAGCTGTCACGGGCTGCTTCCTGGGGGTGGAGGCCTCGTCGAGGACTGGGCCGCGGGGACACTAAAGCCCCGAAATCATCTCAAGAGTTTTCTCTAGTCTCTCCTTACATTCCTACTGAAAAAAAATACTTTTATAATCAGCCCAGAGGTTGAGCTGAAGTTTGTCGGTTTTGCATATGCCGCTGTTATTGTTCAGTTTGTTTATGCTTCCGCCGGCAGGAGGCATATACCTTACCCTGATACAATCTTCTCCTTCATTATCTACTGTTTTCCATGTCTCGTCTCATCGCGCCAAACACACACCGAAACTACGACGTTGGTACAACGTTCGAACAAGTTTTAATACCTCCTTACCAGTTATAACAACCAATATAGCAAGTTGTAACAACGTTCTAATACGTCATAAACACGTTAAGCCAAGATGTAACAACTTTATTACAAGTTGTAACAAGCGGAAAATAGAGACAGTTTCGGTTTGTTTCCAGGGATTACCTTGCATTTTCCAGGAATGAAATCTATTGTCAAGTCACGAGACAATTCAGTGTGTGTAGTTACTTTTGTAGGATACTCCATTCTTCACTGGTTCTATTCCTTATTGTTATTTTCGCCTTATATGTGAACAAGGATAAGACTGAATCTATTCCCCCTCGGTTAAATCTTTGCCACATAATAACAAGAGGCCACAGGACTGACCCCTGAGGGACTCTTCTCACTACATCTCTCCAAACCAAGTGACCCTCATTTACTGTAAGCTGGGGATAGGGGCAGGAATGGTAAACAAATAGGCTGCTAGGTCACGTGTATACGTACCTGAAGACAAATACGTACATACAAGCGAACAAAAAGGATAAGTTAGGTAAGGATATTATTTAACACGGGTGGTACACACAAGGGCCTACACACAAGATTGTAATTACTATACTATGTATCCTCACAATCCCAATGTACCTTCTTGTATATATATAAACAAATACATAAATAAATAAATAAGGGGACACAGGTGGAGGCTGAGTACCCAAATGAGCCACAGAGACACTAGAAAGACCTTTTTCAGCGTCAGGGTAGTTAGTAAGTGGGACAGGAGTGTATGGAGTCAGCCTCCACCACATCACTTCCTAATGCATTATGGAATGCATTAGGAAGTGATGTGGTGGAGGCTGACGCCATACACAGTTTCAAAGGGAGATATGAGCTCAATAAGGTCAGGAACCTGTACACCAGTAGCTTGACCGTTAAGAAGCGGGGACCAAAGAGCCGAAGGTCAACCCCCGCAAGCACAACTAGGTAAGTACTTATGAACTTGCTGACCACCTCTCTCTATTTTGCCCCATTATCCTCTAAGCAGAGGATTAAACAGGGAATAATTAACCAATGAATATTTCAGCTAGAACACACTGAACTAGAAGCACACTTCCAGTTGTTATTGTTGTTTTAGATTCAACTACTTAGAACAAAAGTTCCAAAGTAGCACGGGCTATGGTGAGCCCGTAGTGAACCTGGCACAGGAGCGGGGCTGTGACTTTCAGAGGCTGGTCTGTTTATACAGAAAGGAGGGAGGGAGGGAGGGGAGGTTGTAGTTGTAGGGGTGTTGGCAAAGAAGGAGAGGATGTAGTTGTATTGCTGTTGTATTGGTGTTGTATTGGTGTTGTAGAGGTGTTGTGATCGTGTGTGGCAGTGTTCACCACTGCTCCACTCCCTCATGGAGTGTTTCCAAATGTCTGTTCAATCTTGTGTCAATCAATCAATCTCAATCAATCAATTCCGCTCTAACAGTTTTGTACCCATAAATATATAATTTATCTCCCGTGTAGTGGTCTTCGTGTGTGTAATGTTTCCGTGCTCGCGTGGAAATCTTAGCAACTAAGGAATTTCACAAACTAGGATGGAAATGCCAGCAAATTTCTTCCAAAGTGACATTGGAGGAAATTGGATATTTTTTTCGTGGGAAGGGGGATGTGAAAATCCATATTTTGTTTTTTAAGTTAATAAGGAAGTAGGACACAGAATCAAGGGAAATAGAACATGAGGGTTTAAGGTAAAATGGGGACACAGAATTAAGAGATATAGTGCACAAAGAATCAAGAAAAGGTAGAATGGACGAAAGATGCAGAAATTACACAAAAGAATAAAGGAAATCTCCAAAATGCTCGTCCCATCACCAGGCCGGAGCGGGGATTACAGGGATGAGGGCGGCTACCGAATTTTCCATCACTTTACGATGGAGAGATTATTAATAATTGGAAGGGATCGAACACCTTCCTGTGGGCGTGCGGCTCAGGTCTGGCCTGGATCTCACCCGGAGAGGTTCCGGGAGCTCTTGTACTCCACAAGCCCGGCCTCGGGCCCAGGCTCGAGGAGTAGAACCTCTACCAGAACCCTCTCTCCAGGTGAACCCTCTCCAGGTGAACCATTTCTCCAGGCAAGACCTAAGGGGCGCCATTACTGGTAATCCCTCCACGGAAGTTTCCTTGTAATGTGGGGATGGGTAATCCTCCGCCGCTACGAGTGATGCCCGCTTAGTTTCTCGCTAGTTTATTGTTATTACACATATTTAACGGTCTCTTCCTTCTCGCTCTTCCATATCCCTCCCCGCCCACTCTCCCATGTGTCCCACCCACTCTTCCATGTGTCCCCGCCCGCTCTCCCATGCCCCCTTCATTCTCTTTGTGCCCGAGGACACGCAGCAGTAACCTCTCGTCAGAGACGGTGACCCCTGGATATTTATCATGGGTTGTGCCAGCACTCCTGGCATCGTTTAACCTTTGCGCTACGAGACCAGAGGGAGAGCAGGGGTGACACACAGGATGCAGCCTCCGCCTGGAGATGCTCCAGACTTGGAGACCAGCGGGAGAGCAGGGGTGAGACACAGGATGCAGCCTCCGCCTGGAGATGCTCCAGACTTGGAGAGCAGGGGTGAGACATAGGATGCAGCCTCCGCCTGGAGATGCTCCAGACTTGGAGACCAGCGGGAGAGCAGGGGTGAGACACAGGATGCAGCCTCCGCCTGGAGATGCTCCAGACTTGGAGACCAGCGGAAGAGCAGGGGTGAGACACAGGATGCAGCCTCCGCCTGGAGATGCTCCAGACTTGGAGAGCAGGGGTGAGACACAGGATGCAGCCTCCGCCTGGAGATCCTCCAGACTTGGAGATCAGAGGGAGAGCAGAGGGTGAAAGGATGCAGCTTACCTCAGGGTATGTTCCAGACTTCTTCGCAAGAGACCAGAGAGAGAATAAGGATTATATTTTGGCTGAAATCGAGCGAATACTTGAAACTTAGACGCCAACTGGACGACCTCTTCATTTAGCGAGACTCTTATTTAATATTCAGCATGGTTTTGCTAATTATTATTCTGTAAGTAGTGTGTGTGTGGGTGTGAAATTTTCGCATTTATTCAGCCTGCTACACGCACGCACACACACGTACACATACACACACACACACACGCACACGCACACACACACACACACACACACACACACACACACACACACACACACACACACACACGTTAATCTGTACGGAACAAGTCCCAAGTAGCACGGGCTATGGTGAGCCCGTAACTTTCCTGGCACAGGAGCGGTGCTGATGAACACAAGCTAGACAAATGAGCCCCGGAGCTAAAGTCGGGCCTCTGCACACCCTTGTCAGGTAAGTACCCACACGGTACTTAACAAAATGAGAATAGTTAAATTATTTGCCATCAATTATTGTTAAGCTATATATATATATATATATATATATATATATATATATATATATATATATATATATATATATATATATATATATATATATATATAACATTAATAATTTTTGTAACTAGCGTCAAAAAAAATTATTTGCTTGGTTAAACGAACTAGAGGGTTCAGTTCCTGACCCGATTATGTGCCTCTGTAATCCTTTACACCACCGCCCACGGGATGGGTATGGGGTGCATAATAAAGAAAGCAATTGAATTGTACTAGTAGCTTTAGGTATTGTATGTACTAGCTCTATCTATAAATCCAACATTACGTTTGTAAATCAACTATGAAACTTCCGGTCGGCCGAGGGGACAGCACGCTGGACTTGTGATCCTGTGGTCCTGGGTTCGATCCCAGGCGCCGGCGAGAAACAATGGGCAGAGTTTCTTTCACCCTATGCCCCTGTTACCTAGCAGTAAAATAGGTACCTGGGTGTTAGTCAGCTGTCACGGGCTGCTTCCTGGGGGTGGAGGCCTGGTCGAGGACCGGGCCGCGGGGACACTAAAAGCCCCGAAATCATCTCAAGATAACTTCATCTCAAGATAACCTCAAGATGTATATACTTTCCTGAATAAAATTTACTTACTTAAAAACCAACTTAACCCAATCAAGCTGGCTGCTTCTCCACTTACTGCCGCTAGTACAAGCCAATTACATTTTTTTGTACAGCTCTCTGAAGCGGTAGCAATCAGAACGAGGCTTCAGGGGACCGTTGTAAATCAATCATTTCCTATTCCGCTCGACGCCATTGTTACCACATCCACTTACGCTTCTCAACGATCGTCATTACCGACTCGTAAATCCGGGTGGTGTCGCGGAGATGGCAACCCCGAACCCGTGTTCCCAGGGGCCTTGTGAGGAAGCTGTGAATAATGCATTAGCTATCTCCGCCTATTCCAATTGGGGGAAGCACTGTTACCTTACCTGACCTTCTCAACGATGCTTCCCATGCACCCTAAACCCCCCCCCTCCCTCCTGATATCCCGCTATGTCTAGATATCGATCATGAACTTAACCTTTTGCGTGCCGGGACATAGAGGCTACTCTATCTCTCCATTTTCTATCACTCTTCCTAAACATACGCTCTTGGGTGGTTAGAGACTAGACGGTAGAGCGACGGTCTCGCTTCATGCTGGTCGGCGTTTCAATCCCCGACCGACCAGGTGGTTGGGCACCATTCCTTCATCCCTGTCCAAACCCAAATCCTTATCCTGACCCCTTCCAAGTGCTATATAGTCGTAATGGCTTTGCGCTTTCCCCCTGATAGTCCCCGTCCCTTCCTTCGGGTGGTTAGATAGTGGAATGCATTGAAAGAACATTGGGATGCTCCCGGACGCAGGTTCGAATCCTCGTCACGGCCCTTGTGGATTTGTGCATTGAAAGAAGTTGTGGAAGCCACCTCCATCCACCACTTTAAGGCCCGATTCAACGAAGGCTAATAGGATTCAACGAAGGCTAATAGGATTCAACGAAGGCTAATAGGATTCAACGAAGGCTAATAGGATTATCGAAGGCTAATAGGATTCAACGAAGGCTAATAGAATTCAACGTGGCTAATAGGCGGGACATTCATAACTACACCCCACTTTCCCGTAGTCACAAATAGAGAACTATGGAACTTTTAAAAGTACACGGGACAAAAAATATGTTTATTGTTTGTGATGTGTGTGTATGTATGTGTTAACACGATGTACTGAACGGGGTGAGAATAGCTTGAGCTACCTCATCCCTTTGTGTGTATTTTACCTCAATAAACTTATTTCAATTTCAATTTCAATTTCACTCACACTGCCGCTGATTCCAAAGACTTGACGTGGGATAGACAGGGGGGATGTAAGGTGGGATCTACGGGGACCTTGTCTTACCTACCCTGCCCGGGGCTCTGTAAACCAGCAAGCTTTAGACAACAGTGAATTGTAAAATGAAAAAGTGAAATGAATCAGTGAATTTTCTTTGTAAGAGTCAGGACGTAAGAGGCCTGCCTCTCTTTGTAAGAGTCAGGACGTAAGAGGCCTGCCTCTCTTTCTAAGAGTCAGGACGTAAGAGGCCTGCCTCTCTTTCTAAGAGTCAGGACGTAAGAGGCTTGCCTCTCTTTGTAAGAGTCAGGACGTAAGAGGCCTGCCTCTCTTTCTAAGAGTCAGGACGTAAGAGGCCTGCCTCTCTTTGTAAGAGTCAGGCCACACGCGAATAACAGCAAGAGGTGACTAAACTTGTATGACAACGGTGCTACAACTACACTACTACTACTACTGTTACTACTTCTACTGCTACATATAGCAGCAGCAGCAGCAGCAGCAGTAGACTACCTCCCTGCCTTACGCCCATCCACGATTCACCACCACTCCAAAGAGACAATTCTCTCTAAGGCTTCACATTTTGTCTCAAGTTTGAGGATTGCAAGTTCGCGGTCCCTCGGGCCCATTAGACAGATGGAGGAGCAGGGAGACGGGGGGAGAGAGCTTCCTGCACGCCACTATGTAAATCACTTTCTTCCATTTAATATGCAGTATTAATGAGGTGTGACAAGGAGCTAGTGCGACGCATACACAAGCAGCTCCCGCACGCTGGGTGGCGGAGTCTGGTGATCTATACCTCCTTGACCAGATCACACACTAGAAGGTGGAGGGACGACGACGACGTTTCGGTCCGTCCTGGACCATTCTCAAGTCGATTAGTCTGATGTGTGGTTTGGTTAACTGACTTTAGCCACGTTATTGTGACTCATCACCTGCATGTTGACCAGACCACACACTAGAAATTGAAGGAACGACGACGTTTCGGTCCGTCCTGGACCATTCTCAAGTCGATCGTCGTTCCTTCAATTTTTAGTGTGTGGTCTGGTCAACATACTTCAGCCACGTTATTGTGACTCATCGCCTTCATCACCTGCATCTATACCTCCTCCTCCTTCTCCTTCTTCAACCTCTAAAGACATTTACCTCAAACTCGTCACCTCCTTTAGGCTCAGTCTTGTTGGTTGTCTTCTTTCATCTCTTTATTACTTTACCTCTCTTGCTCTTTCCTTAATCTTTATTGTCCTCTCTACTCCTTCTACTTCCCTCCTCTCAATCTACCTTGAGGTTATCTTGAGATTCTTGAGGTTATCTTGAGATTCTTGAGGTTATCTTGAGATGATTTAGGGGCTTTTTAGTGTCCCCGCGGCCCGGTCCTCGACCAGGCTTCCACCCCCCAGGAAGCAGCCCGTGACAGCTGACTAACACCCAGGTACCTATTTTACTGCTAGGTAACAGGGACATAGGGTGAAAGAAACTCTGCCCATTGTTTCTCGCCGGCGCCCGGGATCGAACCCGGGACCACAGGATCACAAGTCCAGCGTGCTGTCCGCTCGGCTCCGACCTCCTCACTATTCTTCTTTCTCTATGCCTCTTTTCCCCTCTCTCTGCCTTCTTAACCTTCCTCTCTCCTCCCTTCCCAAACACTCAACCTCCCCCCTCGCCTAACTACCTAACTAACCCGAATACAACCCAGTGCCAGTGCCTCTGAGCTTAAACTCATATTTTTGGGTTACTCATGCTAGTGCCTCTGAGCTTAAACTCATATTTTGGGTTACTTATGCCAGTGCCTCTGAGATTAAACTCATTAAATGCTGAGTCGGTCAGTCAGTGCTCCTAATTATTTCCCATTTCACTCGAAAACTACGAGAATGTGTCTTAAAAAAATTGTCGTGGTAATATCTCCGTAACGATGTGTTTCAGTTTCTCATCTTAGTATTAGGAAACAATAGTCCATGAGGAATGACAGACTGTATAGGGGGATTGAGCCCACGTCCCTCGACTCCCCAGGCACTCTGGGGAGTCGAAGTTCGAGCCCATCGTATAGCCACAATCATTTCTCAAGTAAATTACTTTCTTGTAGTATTATTAATGCATTAACATTTCTATGACAATTACTAAAAAAAAAAAAACTTAATGTCGAAAACGTTAGAACATAACCTAGAAAACTTCCTTCGATGCTTCGGTAGCAAATAAGTAATTATCAGAAGGAAAGTACCAAGCCAGTTTGGCTATATAGCATGTGCAAGGGATGCGAGGAGAGAATGGGATTACGGGCTATTCATGCCCGTGCCACTTCTTGGGTGGCTTAATCTTTATCAATCGAGAGAATGGGAGCTAGGATATATAGATAGAGGGAAGGAACGAGACCTAACTGTACCCCTTACGGGCTATTCATGCCCGTGCCACCTCTTGGGTGGCTTAATCTTTATCAATCAATCGATCGATACCCAACTCCTGGACCTTCGGGGGTCGAACGCCGACCTGCTTGAAGCGAGGTCGTCTCTTAATCGATTGGACCAAATTTATTATCAATCATTATTATCTAAGGTAGTAGTGTGCGGTAAAAACCTGGGCCCTACTAATGAAGTGAGGAACACTTCCAGCTGTCAAAAAATGGCATACAGGAAACAATCTCCATAGGCCTACCATCACGTGACCAACTTCCATAGGCCTACCATCACGTGACCAACTTCCATAGGCCTACCATCACGTGACCAACTTCCATAGGCCTACCATCACGTGACCAACTTCCATAGGCCTACCATCACGTGACCAACTTCCATAGGCCTACCATCACGTGACCAACTTCCACAGGCCTACCATCATGTGACCAACTTCCACAGGCCTACCATCACGTGACCAACTTCCACAGGCCTACCATTATGTGACCAACTTCCACAGGCCTACCATCACGTGACCAACTTCCATAGGCCTACCATCACGTGACCAACTTCCACAGGCCTACCATCATGTGACCAACTTCCACAGGCCTACCATCACGTGACCAACTTCCACAGGCCTACCATCACGTGACAAGTTACATGGGCGACGATACTGATACCAAGATAAGCATGACTATATATCGACAACAGGAAAGATCTATAATAACCAAGTAACACACACACACACACACACACACACACACACACACAAAACCTTTTACAACGATTCACGAAGCACGAAAGACTGTCGAAAAAGCTATTGTTAAACACACAATGTATTGGAGATTAATCACATTATCTTAATGAGATAAGGAATCGTGAAAGATAAAAAAATATTTATGATAAAGATTATGCAAAAGCACATTACTTCACTCACCCTTCCCCCTGCCTCCCACACCCCCCTTCCCCCTCCCTCCCTCACCCCCCTTCCCCCTGCCTCCCTCACCCCCTTCCCCCTGCCTCCCTCACCCCTACCCCCTGCCTCCCTCCCCCCCCTACCCCCTGCCTCCCACACCCCCCTTCCCCCTCCCTCCCTCACCCCCTTCCCCCTGCCTCCCTCACCCCTACCCCCTGCCTCCCTCACCCCCTACCCCCTTCCTCACTCCCCGAACCACGTGTCCTATCCCGTATACAACCCTCTCCTCCCATCCCATGCTCCCTGGACTCGTCAATCAGCCTTCCTTGTGGGCCATATAAGAGTAAAGTAATCAACCGTGCACCATCAGCTGATGGTATCGGGGAATACAATCCAGGTCCCAAGGCTGCCTGGCTGGCTGGCTGGCTGGCTGGCTGGCTGGCTGGCTGCCTGGCACTGACGCCGGCTGGCTGGCTGGCTGGCTGGCTGCAGTGTTTACAAGGCACTCTCGGCCTCCCCAAACTAGATTGATGCTTATCTTAACATACTAAGAAGGTTAGGTAAGGTCGGTGCTTTCTATGAAGCTTTTCAAGGTAAATTAAAATATTCACAATAAATTAGTATGTCACATATGCACGTATTTAATAAGTCAATATTGACTATAAGAAAGTGCGAGAACAGGTTGACTTCTGTAATAATACAAGTGGTTAACGAGCGCTGTTTTAGGTACTATTTTGGAACACTAATCACACACGGGATTCTCATACAAATCACAATCTAAATCTCACAATCCTTGATGATGGAAGGAACAGAGGGAATACGATTAGAACTTACAAGATAGTTACGGGGAAGAGATATGGTGCACAAAGGGGCCAGATTCACGAAGAAGTTACGCAAGTACTTACGAACGTGTACATCTTTCCTCAATCTTGGACATCTTTGGTTACATTTATTAAAATTTATACAAGCATGAAAACTTCCCAATCAACTGTTGTTATTGTTATAAACAGCTTCCTGATGCTTCGGAGCTCATTAACTGCTAAATAATTGTAAACAAAGCCGCCAAAGACTCAGAAAAGATGTGCAGGTTCGTAAGTGCTTGCGTAACTGCTTCGTGAATCTGGTCCAAGGAATGCCTGCTTGTTACCCTGCCTCAGACTGAGAGAAAGCAGGAGAAAGCAGGACAAGAGGACACAGCAGGAAGCACAAATGAGCCATAGGGACACAAAGTACTCGTACCCAGTACTGGGAGTTAACCAGTAGTAGAATGCTGTAAACATAGAAGGTGTGGAAGCCACCTCCATCCACGACTTTAAGGGCCGATTCGACAAAGAATTTGTGTAACAGCTGAAGCTGTTTTAAATAGGTGATTGTATGGAAGGCTAAAGTCAGGTCGACTACCTTGTCACAGCATATTTTGTACAAGGGCCTTCTTGTAACAAATGTAACAGCTGTTACATTTGAAAGTCAGTAATTAGGTTGTAACGGAACAGGTACAAGGTCAGTAGGCGGGACATGAAGACCTTACTCCCCCCCCCCCCCGGCCCATCCACTTGGGCTGGACGGTAGAGCGACGGTCTCACTTCATGCAGATCGGCGTTCAATCCCCGACCTTCCAAGTGGTTGGGCACCATTCCTTCCCCTCCCTGCCCCATCCCAAATCCTTATCCTGACCCTTTCCCAGTGCTATATAGTCATAATGACTTGGCGCTTCTCCTGATAATTCCTTTCCTTCCTCCCCCCCCCCCCCCGTTGGCAATGATAGGCAGGTTCGGGAAAATATATGTATTCGGGGTAGAACTGGACCGATTTATTGGTGTCCGTGGTCCGTGGTATCGGTCTTTTTTTTCCAAGTATCGGTAAAATGGAAGTCGATACTCTTTTTACACCGGCAAATACAGAGTCAGATGCCATCTGAACAGGTTGAAGTGTTCCCTCTTACATACACAGCCTCGCTCCTGTGCCAGGTAAGTCCACTACGGGCTCACCATAGCCCGTGCTACTTGGAACTTCGCTTCTGAGTAGCTGAATCTAAAACAACAACAACATGTTCCCTCTCACAGCTCGTCTTAGCCCGCTGCCTGCTAGTGTGTTCCCTGGAACATGGTCCGCCTATCACCTTACAACCAGGTCCCTAGTCACTGTTCAGTGAACATGAGTGAACATGGGTGAACATGGGTGAACAGTTACCAGTGTGATGAGTTATGAAGACAAAAGGGATTAACCCTCGCGTCACTGGGTGAAAGGGAAGGGAATCATCAGGGGGGAAAGCACCAAGCCATTGCGACTATATAGCACTGGAAAGGGATCAGGATAAGGATTTGGGATGTGACGGGGGGAAAGGAATGGTGACCAACCACTTGGACGGTCGGGGATTGAACGCTGACGTGCATGAAGCGAGACCGTCGCTCTACCGTCCATCCCAAGTGGTTGGTTTCACTGGGTGAAAGACGTTATGAGGAGACGTGATTACAACATACATAGTTTTCAGGGGAATAGATCAAAATTTGGAATGGGTGGAACACGAACAAGGCAACACAGTTGTAAACAAAGTACGCACATGCACTAGAAAGGTTAGTGTTTATGCTATAGTGGACAAACTGAACTTGGCTAAAAAGTGTAGTAGTGGAGGCAGACTCCAAACACAGCTTCAAACGTGGACATGACAGCCCAAAAGGCCTGAGAACCTGTAAAACACTCAGCACTTAAGCAAATGCGGTAACATAGTTCGTATTTGCAGTTTGTTATTGTGATGAGTCACAATAACGTGGCTAAAGTATGTTGACCAGACCACACACTACAAGGTGAAGGGACGACGACGTTTCGGTCCGTCCTGAACCAATCTCAAGTCGATTGTGAATCGATTGACAATCGACTTGAGAATGGTCCAGGACGGACCGAAACGTCGTCGTCCCTTCACCTTCTAGTGTGTGGTCTGGTCAACATTGTTCGTATTCGCCAACATTCAGGGAATAAAAATATGCAAATCAAAGCGCACTTTACAGCTGGCCTTCTAACTGAGACAAATATAGTGTTTGTAGCCCTAATTAAAACCCACACACAAAATATTATTATGACTGCGAAATGTCGATACCGGAGCAGAATCTTTTCAGTCTTTTCACAATCGACTCGAGAATGGTCCAGGGCGGACCGAAACGTCGTCGTCTCTTCACCTTCTAGTGTGTGGTCTTGTCAAATCTTTTCAGATGTGAGAGGGAACACGGGCTACAGGGTAGGGTCAGCTTGCACTCCAAAGAGACACTTATGTGAACTGAGCTCCTAAACACCAGAAATGATATGATGGAAGTGCTGACAATTAATATAGAGATCCTAAATGTGGTTACTGTCTTTGAATATAAGTTACCAGAGTCGAATCCTCAGCAGTTTAAAAGACAAACTGATGAAAATGGAAAATGGCTCAGAAAACCTCACAAACCCAGCCCCAAACACCATCTTGCTTGGGCACTTCAACTTACTTCGTCAAAAAAAAAAAAAACGGAAGAATGTGACAAAAACAGTTTTATCTGAAAGAATTCTAACAAGCAGGCTAGATGATCAGTCACACACAAATGACCTCCTCGGAGGTGTGATAGAGCCCAGTAGGCTCAGGAATCTGTACATCAGTTGATTGACAGTTGAGAGGCGGGACCAAAGAGCCAGAGCTCAACCCCCGCAAGCACAATTAGATAAGTACAAATTTGCTTCAAACCAGTAAATAGTAGACCCAACCAGAAAATAAAACACTAGACCTTATTTTCACAAATATCGATTAATTTATCAGGAACATAATGATTACAAATACCTGTTACTCAGACCACAACTAATTGAAGTTCAGACAAGCACGGGCAACAGACCTGCACAGCTTGTCTTAAGTCCTAGCTAGAGGAGGAGAAATCAGTAAATTAAAGTTTAAAATCAGATTAACTGGGAACTAATATACCAAGAACTCACAGACTGGGAAGAATACCTATCACAACTGCAGGATAAAAATGACATGTTGGATAACAAAGATCCTTTCAAACATGGGATGCCTTACCAATGATGATACCTTAAGACACTAGTGCTCTCTAGGGTGGAATATTGTTACACAATAACAGCTCCATTCAAACCTGCACAAATTACTCACCTGGAGAACATACAAAACAAATGATTTTACTGCCCCAATCCACTCGAAAAGCATCTAAATTATTAGGACGACTTAACATTCGGAAATTTGTATTCCCCCTAGAGCGCAGGTAAGAGAGATGCTTAATAATTTACACATTTAAAATATTAGAGAGACTGGTGCCAAATCCGCACATGAAAGTAACACCATACTTGACCAGGAGGCTTGACAGGCTATGCAAAAAAGCAGAATAATAGGGATTAATAGGAATAATTAATAATAGGAATAATTAATAATAGGAATAATTAATAATAGGAATAATAGGAATAATTGTCAACTCATAGGAACCAAGACTTTTTAACTCTCCCTTTAGACATAAGTAACATAACTAGGCAATCTCTCACGGAGTTCAAAAGAGGAGTAGATAAACACCTCCAAAGGATAACCAATTAACCCAGACTGTGATTCATACGTCAGACTGCGAGCAGACGTGTCCAACAGCCTGGTTGACCAGACCACCAACCCAGGAGGCCTGGTCACAGACCGGGCCGCAGGGGCCATTGATTCCCGTAACCATCATGACACACCAGGTAGGGTAGGCTAAACTAAAGTAAAATGTCGTGTTTTATGTGTGATGGGCATGAGGTGTGACGTCACAACGACGTCACAATTTTCATGCCGATATAAGTGTTGGATCCTACTGGTCACACACGCACACACACACACACACACACACACACACACACACACACACACACACACACACACACACACACACACACACACACACACACACACACACACACGCACGCACGCGACTCCAGACTCATCTTAAAAGTTCTGTCTACTGTACAAGACAAGATATATAAGTAGAAGCTAAGCATGCCGAGGTAGTTGTTATAGCACTGTATTTGGGGGGCGAGTGAGGACGGGTGTAATATTGTGGTGGGGTGAGGGTGGTCGGGAGAACAGTTAGGTGGATATGATCAAGCATGGTGATGGCATAAGCCAGAGATGATAGACGGATAGACAGATGCTGTCTATCCCTGCCTGCCTGACTGTCTGACTGCCTGCCTGACTGTCTGCCTGCCTGCCTGCCTGACTGTCTGACTGGCTGACTGCCTGGCTGCCTGTCTGACTGGCTGACTGGCGGCCTGCCTGGCTGCCTGCCTGCCTGACTGTCTGACTGGCTGACTGGCGGCCTGCCTGCCTGCCTGCCTGCCTGACTGTCTGACTGGCTGACTGACTGGCTGACTGCCTGGCTGCCTGCCTGACTGTCTGACTGGCTGACTGACTGGCTGACTGCCTGGCTGCCTGCCTGCCTGCCTGCCTGCCTGCCTGCCTGACTGTCTGACTGGCTGCCTGCCTGCCTGCCTGCCTGCCTGACTGTCTGACTGGCTGCCTGCCTGCCTGCCTGACTGCCTGGCTGCCTGCCTGCCATCTGCCCATTCCCTCTGTGGAACTGTGTAACTGCTGTCTTTCATGTTACCGCCTGATATCCCCATGTAGACCAGCCACACACACACACATACACACACACACACACACACACACACACACACACACACACACACACACACACACACACACACACACACACACACACACACACACTCAAGAAGGTATTAACACTGCGCAGTTGTTTCTTAATGAGTCACTCACCCATGACGTCATCATCTAGCCCCTTTAAACCACAGTTTCTCTCCTGTTCATAGTTCATCCTTCACATTTAGTGAACATTCCTCATCATTATTTTTTAATCATTTTTATAACCCTTCTTCATCTTCTTTTTCTCAGTTTATTAGAACATCCTTTATTTCATTTTCTTAAGAAAACATTCTGTAGTTAGAACAAAAACAATGAAGCTATCAAGATGGGTGGTTTAAGGCTCGTGAGTATGACCTTTGTCTCACAAGAGCCGTCCTGTGGTGTGCTCAGCGCTCACTCGCCTGCTAACCTCCTCTCCAGCAAGGAGACCCGGATCCGAACCCGGGCCAGGGGTGGGATGACAATTCAATTCAATTTCTTTCTTCAATATGTACCCCATATCCATGCCGGGGGCGGCGGTGGAAAGGGTTACAGTGGTGCATAGTCGGTGCAGGAACTGAGCCCCCATAGTGGTGAGACCTGGTTGATACGTGGTTGATACGTGGTTGATACGTGGTTGATACCTGGTTGATACCTGGTTGATACCTGGTTGATACCTGGGTGATACCTGGTTGATACCTGGTTGATGGGGTTCTGAGAGTTCTTCTACTCCCTAAGCTCGGCCCAAGGCCAGGCTTGACTTGTGAGAGTTTGGTCCACCAGGCTGTTGCTTGGAGTGGCCCGCAGGCCCACATACCCACCACAGCCCGGTTGGTCCGGCACTCCTTGGAGGAAACAATCTAGTTTCCTCTTGAAGATGAGATTCCTCAAGATGAAGATGACTATGACCTATTCCGCCACTGTTCGCCCCTGTGCACCCAGCAGTAATTGCCGACCTGGATGTAAACAGTGCGCTGAATCGTGTTCTGGGGAAAGACCATGCTGGGGGGCCTGACGGCTGAGTGGTCAGCGCTCGGGATTCATAGTCATAAGGTTCCGGGTTCGATCCCCGGTGGAGGCGGAAACACATGAGCAGTTTCTTTCACCCTGATGCCCATCTTCACCTAGCAATAAGTAATTATCTGGGAGTTAGACAGCTGCTACGGGCTGCTTCCTGGAGGGGTGTGTAATAAAAAGGAGGCCTGGTCGAGGACCGGGCCGCGGAGACGCTAAGCCCCGAAATCATCTCAAGATAACCTCAAGAAGAACACACACCACCTCCATCCTAAGCAAAAGTCAAAGAACCAATAACTAACATTTTCTTACTTTCAAGACCCAACCTTAACTAACCCAATAAAAGACTGATAAAAGATTAAGTCACCCAAGAGGTGGCACGGGCATGAATAACCCGTAAAGCAAATCAAAGATGAAGTGTGTTTAATATATGGTGTGGCCGAGATGTGACACATCATATCATGGACATGAACACCTCATGGTGTTCATGTCCATACAGGTTTTAGTGTGACTAGACCACACACTAGAAGGTGAAGGGACGACGACGTTTCGATCCGTCCTGGACCATTCTCAAGTCGATTGTGACTTGAGAATCACAGTCTTGAGAATGGTCCAGGACGGACCTAAACGTCGTCGTCCTTTCACCTTCTAGTGTGTGATCTGGTCAAACTACTTCAGCCACGTTATTGTGACTCATCGCCTGCACACCTGGTTGATACCTGCTTGATGGGGTTCTGGGAGTTGTTCTACTCCCCAAGCCCGGCCCGAGGCCAGGCTTGACTTGTGAGAGTTTGGTCCACCAGGCTGTTGCTTGGAGCGGCCCGCAGGCCCACATACCCACCACAGCCCGGTTGGTCCGGTACTCCTTGGAGGAATAAATCTAGTTTCCTCTTGAAGATGTCCACGGTTGTTCCGGCAATATTTCTTATGCTTGCTGGGATCACAGGTTCTAGATCTTACTACAAACCTCCAGGTTTTCCGGTTGGACACCAAAGCCAGCGGATTGTCAGCCAATGGCCACATGCCATTTATCTTTCCCCCAGCGGCAGCGGTGTTTTACAATGACCTCTGAGATTATCTGCTCTGCCCTAAGTAATGTGAGGCTTGGGATATTTATTTTACAAATTTAGTCATAAATACCGAGGAGGAAGCCTTTCATTGTCTTGTGTAAGATTAGCCAGACAACGTCATAAAGTTAATGGAAAAAAAAGCTATTTTCCTATTCTAATCCGGCTTCAAATTTCGGGAAAAACATCGTACAAATATCCATATAATTATTATAACTATTTATCCTATTACTCACACAATTATTCATGGTATTTGTATGATAATTCTCATTTACTCGTCCAATTACTGCTATTATCCGACTACAAACGGACAAAACTTGAGCAAAAATCCTTGTTTAATGCTTGCAACAAAATTATTACAGCAGCAAATGCACCAAGGGGCCTCGTAGCCTGGTGGATAGCGCGCAGGACTCATAATTCTGTGGCGCGGGTTCGATTCCCGCACGAGGCAGAAACAAATGGGCAAAGTTTCTTTCACCCTGAATGCCCCTGTTACCTAGCAGTAAATAGGTACCTGGGAGTTAGTCAGCTGTCACAGGCTGCTTCCTGGGGGTGGAGGCCTGGTCGAGGACCGAGCCGCGGGGACACTAAAAAGCCCCGAAATCATCTCAAGATATCCTCAAGATAACCAAACAATTTGGTGCATTTGTTGCACCAAAGCAATTTGTTGCACATGATGAGTGACCCAAAGATCCTATAAATTTTCTTATACACGTAAGTTCTAAAAACAAATCTTTTGCGGTCAGTAAACTTTGACTAAGTTGAATAATAGATGCAGTAACAATACCAATATGAATTCGCCAACCGGATTGAGTTTACAATGATGAATACACAGTTGAACATATTCCATTACATCACCAAGTGATAAAGGAACGTTAAAGGATATTAGAACGGCGTCTGCTTCTCTGTGACGCGAATTTTAGTGCTCGTGAAGGGCGTGTGATGAACAGGCGTGCGGAAATTGAACAGTGTCTTCTCTTAATTCTTCTTAAAGACGGCTAGTGTTCACAAGATTTGCTGAACCTGAACCTTGATGTAAGTGAACAGCAGCAAGCCTTAAACATTTGCATGTCTACTTTAATTATTCTTGTTTATACTCGTAAACTACCTTCTGGGCTGTTTGCTGCATACACACAACACACACACACACACACACACACACACACACACTCACACACACACACACACACACACACACACACACAGAGGAATCTGTACACCAGTTGATTGACAGCTGAGAGGCGGGACCAAAGAGCCAAAGCTCAACCCCCTCAAGCACAAATAGGTGAGTAGGTGAGTACACACACACACACAAAGGTGAGTACGTGCCACATTAAAGCGACCTATTTGTAAACCCATTCTCTCCCACTGCATTATTAACGTGTTAGTAAAAAAAAAATAAAAGCATCGTAATATTCACGTTTTCTATGCCTCGGCCTCAATAATGTTAGGCGAGTTTCTTGGGTTCAATAAGTGTCTTGTTAGGCAAATGGGGTTAGGATAAGGATATGGGATGGGACGGGGGGAAAGGAATGGTGTCCAACCACTTTGACGGTCGGGGATTGAACGCCGACCTGCATGAAGCGAGACCGACGCTCTATACCGTCCAGCCCAAGTGGTTGGAAGCTCCTTGGAGACGTTGAGAGAAGTAAGTTATCTGCGACGCGAATATTAGTGCTCGTAAACTGTTAAGAGCCAGACATAAACCTGTCCTCATACCTAATACGTCGCATTTTTTACGTAATCAACAAATTCTTCAAAATGTAACTTATTAGTTTTTTTTTTAAGCGACGAAAATATTGACATTTTCTATGCATCGGCCTCAACAGGTTAGGTGGGTTGCTTGGGTGCCTACGGGTCTTTACAGGGAGAACTATGAGGGGAAAGCACCAAGTCATTACGACTATATAGCATTTGGAAGAGTTCAGGATAAGGATTAGGGATGGGACGGGGGGAAAGGAATGGTGCCCCAACCACTTGGATGGTCGGGGATTGAACGCCGACCTGCATGAAGCGAGACCGTCGCTCTACCGTCCAGCGTTATACTGTTAGCTCAGATGCCTAGCTGCTGCTACCAGCCGTCTGGGCTAACAGAACCACATGCAACTAACCACCCACCACAGGCAAATGAAACCTCTCCATCACCCTTACCCCACTCTTATGACCCGGGCTACTCAAGCTGTCAAGACGAGACCAGTCAAACTTCAATGTCAAATTGCCTGTGTTAATTTGCTTACTGGAGAGTTATTAAACACATTGCTAAGGTGACATGCCGTATGCAAATCTAGCCTCTTGAGTATGCTGAATTTGGGAGGTAACAGGGAGCCGGTCGGCCGAGCGGACAGCACGCTGAGCTTGTGATCCTGTGGTCCTGGGTTCGATCCCACTTGCCGGCGAGAAACAATGGGCAGAGTTTCTGTCACCCTATGCCCCTGTTACCTAGCAGTAAAATAGGTACCTGGGTGTTAGTCAGCTGTTACGGGCTGCTTCCTGGGGGGTGGAGGCCTTGTCGAGGACCGGGCCGCGGGGACACTAAAAAGCCCCGAAATCATCTCAAGATAACCTCAAGAAGATAGCATAAATATTCACGGCTAGTTTGATGGTTATATTTAAATATTGTTCTGGATGTATTAATTTTATTTGTATAAAACTGCATATAAAAATAAGTGATTACAGCGTCTGGGATGCTCTCGAACGCAGGTTCGAATCCTCGTCACGGCCCTTGTGGATTTGTTCACGAATATACAGAATTTCTATTGTAATCTAGAGTGCTGGCGAAGCTATAGGAGAACTGCCAAGGATTTGAGGTGTTATCTTGAGGTTATCTTGAGATGATTTCGGGGCTTTTTAGTGTCCCCGCGGTCCGGTCCTCGACCAGGCCTCCACCCCCAGAAAGCAGCCCGTGGCAGCTGACTAACACCCCAGGTACCTATTTACTGCTAGGTAACAGGGGCATAGGGTGAAAGAAACTCTGCCCATTGTTTCTCGCCGGCGCCTGGGATCGAACCCAGGACCACAGGATCACAAGTCCAGCGTGACTGTCCGTGACTGTGTGACTAAGATGTAAATATCATCTTCCTGAGGTTATCTTGAGATGATGTCGGGGCTTAGTGTCCCCGCGGCCCGGTCCTCGACCAGGCCTCCACCCCCAGGAAGCAGCCCGTAGCAGCTGTCTAATTCCCAGCTACCTATTTACTGCTAGGTAACTGGGGGATCAGGGTGAAAGAAACATTTTGCCCATTGTTTCCTCCTGCACCGGGGATCGAACCCGAAACCTCAGGACTATGAATCCGAAGCGCTGTCTCTCTCTCTCTCTTTACCTGCTTCTCTGTCAACAGTTGATATAATTTGTAGGTCTATTTTGTCTGTTTTCAGCGAAGAACTTGTCCGTTCAACTGTCAGTTTCTGTCCGTCTGTCGTCTCTCCAGAACCTGTCCCCGCACAGTTTCCACTCAAGAGCATATAAATTATCTGCCTGCTTATCTGTCGGAGCAGACCTGTCCATTCCGGCTCCGTCCCTTCATCTGTCTGCCTGTATCTTCCTGTCTGTCTGTCTGTCTGCCCCCACCTGCGTCCTCTTGACCTTTCCCAGCGGTTGTCTGTCTATCCCGACTGGTGAAGCCGCCTAGGACCGGTCCGAAGTGTAGGTCAACGTGCTCTGGTACTCCTGTCCATCTCCTGAGCCAAGACGCGCCTCCATCCATCCATCCATCCATCCCAGTTTCTTAGTGCAATCTCAGCCCCCTTTAATTCCTATCATCTTAGATCCCTCCACCCTCATCTTAGTCCTTCCTCCCTCATCTTAGCCCCCTCCACCCTCATCTTAGCCCCTCCCCCCTCATCTTAGCCCCTCCCCCCTCATCTTAGCCCCTCCTCCCTCATCTTAGTCCCTCCTTCTTGCTTGAATATTGTCTTGTGATCTCTGGAATTGATGAGGTAGTAACTCTTGCATTCCCACTCTCCCACCACTCAACCACTTGGGCTGGACGGTAGAGCGACGGTCTCGCTTCATGCAGGTCGGCGTTCAATCCCCGACCGTCCAAGTGGTTGGGCACGGCGTTTTCCCCTGACAGTTATTATTATTAGGAGGATGCATCTTGACCCCCTTATCTCAAATTCCCTTCCTAATCTTCCGTAGACAATGCATCGCTTTTATATAACAAAAGCTTCAAAAACTAACCAACCAACCAACCTAAGTTACCGGAGGCGATGCTCTTTAGTCTCCGGAAACGTCAATATTGTGGTGGTTTTTAATGTTCCCTAAACCACCGCAAATGTTACGGTGGTTACGACAGCGTCATGTCTAGAAATATTTACACACACATTTACTGTCCTATCTACTAATGTGTTAACGTCTTATCTACTAATGTGTTAACGTCTTATCTACTAATGTGTTAACGTCTTATCTACTAATGTGTTAACGTCCTAGCTACTGATGTGTTAACGTCCTAGCTACTAATGTGTTAATTAACGTCCTATCCACTAATGTGTGTGTGTGTGTGTGTGTGTGTGTGTGTGTGTGTGTGTGTGTGTGTGTGTGTGCGCGCGTGCGTGCGTGCGTGCGTGCGTGCGTGCGTGTGTGTGTGTGTGTGTGTGTTATCTTCCTCTCGGCCAATATTCACACGTGGGTTACATAATCTGCCACATATTATGAGTGGCGTGACTCTTCACCAATATTAACGTAGGATCTCTGTGCTTGCAACCATGTGCTTGTTGCCTAGAGTCAGCTAACACCGGGACTGCTCCTCTTTAACCAGGGGAGGGAGGGAGGGATGGAGAGAAGGGAGGGAGGGAGGGAGGGGGAGAGAGAGGGAAGGGAGGGGAGAGAGGGGAGGGAGGAAGAATGGGGAAGGGAGAGAGGGTAGGGGGTGGGAGATAGATGGAGAGAGGAATAAAGAGAGACAGAGTGAAAGGGGTGGACAGAGTGAAAGGGGTGGACAGAGTGAAAGGGGTGGACAGAGTGAAAGGGGTTGACAGAGTGAAAGATAGCCCAGTAATATAGTGTACTCTATTACATGACCGTCAGCCTACCCTAATCACATTAACCTGTACACCTGTTGATTGACAGTTGAGAGGCGGGACCAAAGAGCCAGAGCTCAACCCCCGCAAGCACAACTAGGTGAGTACAACTAGGTGAGTACAGCTTATATCAAACTCCCATGTATCACTCTAATTCCCAAAATGAGGCCATATATATACCCATTAAATAACAAAGTTGAATTCAATTTCCACCCAAATTAGCTTTCCCCATTACGGTCAGGTCGCAAACAATTTAGGGATTTGACAACGCACTGAATAACACAATGGCGTCCACCTCCCCCTGAAGTCCCCCCCCCCCCGTACACAGATTGTAAACAAACTTTACATAGTTCACATGTTAACTCCAGTTCACATCTGGAGAGAAATAGCTTCGTAACACACCACCAACATGGGTTCAGGGATGGTAAATCGTGCTTCACAGGCTAAATAGAATTTTATGATCAGGCGACAAAAATTAGGCAACAAAGAAAAGGGTGAACAGACTGGATTTTCTTAGACTGTCAGAAAGCCTTTGACACATTACCCCGTAAGAGGCTGTTACAAAAGTTGAAGAAACAGTCGGTAAGAGGTAAGGTACTCCAGTGAATAAGGGAGTATCTAAGCAACAGGAAACAGCGAGTAACTGTGAAGGGGGTGGGGAAGGAAGTGACATCAGAGTGGCGAGCTGTGAACAACGGAGTCCCACAGGGCTCTGTACTTGGACCCATCCTGTTTCTAATATATGTAAACGATCTTCCAGAGCGTATAGACTCATTCCTCTCAATGTTTGCTGATGATGCAAAAATTATGAGAAAAATCAAGACGGATGAAGAGAGACAGAGACTACAGGATGATCTGGACAAACTGGAGTAATGGTCTAGAAAATGGCTACTAAAGTTCAACTCAGGAAAGTGTAAAGTAATGAAATTAGGCGAAGGGAGCAGAAGGCTGAACACAAGGTACTATCTGGGAGGTGAAATCGTGCAAGAGCCAAATAGAAAGAAAGATCTGGGGGTTGATATCACACCGAACCTGTACCCAGAGGCCCACATCAAAAGGATATCAGCGGAGGCATATGCTAGCTTGGCCAACATAAAACCTGCCTTTAGAAACTTGTGTAAGGAATCGTTCAGAACCCTGTATACCACGTACGTCAGACCAATCCTGGAGTATTCAGCTCCAGCCTGGAGTCCATACCTAGTTAAACGCAAGGCAAAGTTAGAGAAGATTCAGAGGTATGCCATCAGGCTCGTCCCGGAACTGAGAGGAAAGTTCTGAACTACGAGGAAAGGCTTCGGGATCGAAACCTCACGTCCCTGGAAGCCAGAACAGTAAGGGGAGAAATGATCACCACCTTCAAAATTCTCAGAAGAATTGATAGGATGGGCAAATAAAATATTTAGCATGGGTGGAACACGAACAAGGAGACACAGGTGGAAACTTAGTACCCAAATGAGCCACAAACACATTAGAAAGAATTTTTGTCAGAGTCAGAGTAGTTAACAAATGGAATGCATTAGGCAGTGATGTGATGGAAGCAGACTCCATACACAGTTTCAAACGTAGATTAGATAAGGAGCCCAAAAGAATCCAGAATCTGTACACCAGTTGATTAACAGTCAAGAGGCGGGACCAAAGAGCCGAAACTCAACCCCTGCAAGCACAACCAGGCGCGTACACAGTTGTTGGCCAATACTTTGGACCTGGCCAACACGAGTGGCCATAATGCCGGTAATCAGTAAAAATGGGAGACGAATTATAGCCAAGGAAATGTGACCCGGTTCTCTGGCGGCCACACTCCCCCAACTCTCTCCTCGGCTCCTAAACTTCACGACGCCGCAGGAGCTGCGGGAACCTGACGGAGCAACACCGTCTCCTGGGTGAATAAAACCACGGGGGAGACCATCCGGCAGCAGCAGGAGGCCATCTTGTTATCTCTGGTCTCCAGAAGTACGTACGTGAGACACAATATATACAACCTACGGGCTCACCATAGCCCGTGCTACTTGGAACTGCTTGTTCCAAGTAGCGAATCTTTAACAACAGTGAGACACCTAGACCGCTGCGGTCTCAATACTAAACCCACTACCCGCTAAACACAACGAAACTACGACGTTGGTACAACGTTCGAACAAGTTTTAACCCTTCCTAACCAGTTATAACAACCAATATAGCAAGTTGTAACAACGTTCTAATACGTCATAAACACGTTAAGCCAAGACGTAACAACTTTATTACAAGTTATAACAAGCGGGAAAATAGAGACAGTTTCGGTTTGTGTTTCCAGGGTTCCACCTGCTTGAAGGCGTTCTGGGAGTTCTTCTACTCCCCAAGCGTGGCCCGAGGCCAGGCTTGACTTGTGAGAACCTGGCACACATCTAACGAACATACATGTTTATGAACATAAGTTATGCATTAAGTTTTCATACATTATTTAATGCGTTAGTATGCGCTATGTGTAGAAATTCTATTAGACTTGCAAATAATATCAATTCACAATTCCAGCATGTAATATGTTGCAATATGTGATTATGCAACCACACAGTGAACTGCACCCGATCCATATATATCGACTTGGCTTTCCAGGAAAAATGTCATTTAGATTAAACACGCTTGCCAAGATGTTGATTTAAGTGTCACGTCTGGCATACGCAACATCCTGTGTGGTCAGCAATATTATCCCCAAGCACTCTGGAACACACACACACACACACACACACAGACAGACACACACACACACACACACACACACACACACACACACACACACACACACACACACACACGCACACCTCATAAGCTAACACACGAATCATGTTGCAACAGTGTTGGATTGCGTTGAATCTCCAAACTCCATATTTATAAGAAAATACTTTCTTCATTTTACGAGATGTCCGCTCTAGGGTGAAGCATCGAGAGGTGGTGGTAGAGGAAGACTGAAACGCGGAGGAGGAGGGGAGGAATGAGACGGAGAAGGAGCAGGAGCAGCAGCAGCAGGAGCAGCAGCAACAGGAGCAGCAGGAGCAGCAGCAGCAGGAGCAGCAGCAACAGGAGCAGCAGGAGCAGCAGCAACAGGAGCAGCAGGAGCAGCAGCAGCAGTAGGAGCAGCAGCAGCAGTACCAGCAGCAGCAGCAGCAGCAGGAGCAGCAGCAACAGGAGCAGCAGCAGCAGGAGCAGCAGCAACAGGAGCAGCAGCAGTACCAGCAGCAGCAGCAGCAACAGGAGCAGCAGCAGCAGGAGCAGCAGCAGCAGTACCAGCAGCAGCAGGAGCAGCAGCAGCAGTACCAGCAGCAGCAGGAGCAGCAGCAGCAGTACCAGCAGCAGCAGTACCAGCAGCAGCAGGAGCAGCAGCAGCAACAGGAGCAGCAGCAGTACCAGCAGCAGCAGGAGCAGCAGCAGCAGTACCAGCAGCAGCAGGAGCAGCAGCAGTACCAGCAGCAGCAGCAGCAGGAGCAGCAGCAGCAACAGGAGCAGCAGCAGTACCAGCAGCAGCAGCAGGAGCAGCAGCAGCAGTACCAGCAGCAGCAGGAGCAGCAGCAGCAGTACCAGCAGCAACAGGAGCAGCAGCAGTACCAGCAGCAGCAGTACCAGCAGCAGCAGCAGGAGCAGCAGCAGCAGTACCAGCAGCAGCAGCAGGAGCAGCAGCAGTTGAGACAAGACAAGGAGCAGTAGCAGCAGAAGGCGGCGGCTAATATACCACAACCTATCATGGTCCTACAACCTTCATAACAACTTCCCACTGGACCAAACAAACAAAGACACAACCTGAACCTCAACAGAAACCCACCAAAACAACTCTGCCAAAGAAAATAGCTAATTTAAATCTAATACCATTGGAAAATAAAGCCAACGCAGATTTAATTAAAGTATCAAAGAATAAAATTAAAACACTATCAATATGCGAGACAATTAGCATATTTGCATATTGGTTGTCAATAAGGCAGGTGTCAGCATTGACCCCCCCTCCCCCCCTTGCGATTTTCACGAAGTCTGAAAAATGGGATGCGTTTACCGTAGAGTTTCAGCATTATTTTAAAGCCATGTATATGGGTATTACCACTGCTACCTTATTCAATCTTGTGTTGATGATATCCTCAAAATGCTTCTGGAGTCTGCCAGTGCAGACCGCCTATCACATGCCTCTGTATGACTAACCATCCTGTGTGATGGGGATTTTTTTAGCATCACCTAGTTAGCTTTTTTGACACACTGTACTCCACTTCAAATAGCCTAGGGTAGCTGCACTAATGCAGATGTACCTCATGTATTAATAAAAAAAATGCTAATGCAGATGTAATGTATTAAAAAAATGTATATGGGCAGCACAAAAGGTCGACCAGAGAATGCGACATGGTGGTTGCCAAGATCAGATTGGGCAACAGTTACCTGTGGCAGGTGATTAAACGAGAAGAATTCCAATCCTGAGCACCGGTGAGGGAGCCGGTGGCTGAGCGGACAGAACACTAGACGCGTGATCCTGTGGTCCCGGGTCCCGGGAAACAATGGGGCAGAGTTTCTTTCACCCTCCTGCCCCTGTTACCTAGCAGTAAATAGGTACCTGGGTGTTAGTCAGCTGTTACGGGCTGCTTCCTGGGGGGTGGAGGCCTGGTCGAGGACCGGGCCGCGGGGACACTAAGCCTCGAAATCATCTCAAGATAACCTCAAGAAGACCCTATAGGCGTGAACCCTATGGACTGGGGACAGGGGTAACGATCTCACACACCACATATTGAATGAACAAATCCACAAGGGCCGTGACGAGGATTCGAACCTGCGTCCGGAAGCATCCCAGACACTGCCTTAATCGACTGAGCTACGACAGGGTTAAAAAAAAAAAAAGAGTTGAAACCGAAGTTCTACTGAACTTACTGGATCCTGCAGCCTCTCCGAGACACAAACCAGGGTTTTACACAACTCCCCCCTGCACTCGAGCTATGTCAATAGGCCGTTCTCCCTCTTCGCCCTTACATCATCACACACATTCATCATATTGAACGTTCAGTCATTATACAACCTCCACACACGACTCTATAGAGCATCTGAAGCTTTGAGATGACTTTCTCCACTCGTGTTCTTGAGGCTATGCTCATAATGCCTGCCAATCAATCAATTTCTTCTTTATTATGCACCCCATACCCATCCCGTGGGCAAGTTGGCCAGTGTCGACCACTGATCACATCCAGCGTGGTACGGGTACTCTTCGGCACCACATAGCTGCCTCTTGACTCTCTAACCCTTCATGTACTCTAGGGTAGTTGTATAAATATATATGTACCTAAATATAACATAAGAAAGCAATGTTACATTTTCTGAGAGAGAGAGAGAGAGAGAGAGAGAGAGAGAGAGAGAGAGAGAGAGAGAGAGAGAGAGAGAGAGAGAGAGAGAGAGAGAGAGAGAGAGGGAGGGCAGGGGGGGGGGGGAGAAAGGGGAAGAGATGTAGGTGAAGAGAGTGGAGGATGATTGGGAGAGAGACCCGGGCACAGCCGGATAGTTATATAAATGTTAGAGAAACTTATTATTATTATTTTCTACCACAGACGTGGCCACACATTTACAATGCTAACCAGCATATACACGTGTGGCGGAGAGTGACGCAGAGCGGGAGGGGGGCGGGGCAAGTGACGCACTGTGGGAGGCAAGAGTGACGCAGTGTGGGAAGCAAGAGTGACGCAATAAAAGCAGCACGCCAGAGGTGAAGCAGCAGCTCAGCATAGAGAGGATAATGCCAAACGGAAGGAGTAAAGTAAAAGTGAGAGTGGGGAAAGAGGACACGTGCAAGAGACGGAGAAGCGAAGGACAGATTGTAAACCTGAGAGGTGAGGTAAAGGGAAAGTGAGGTGAAGGGAAGGTGAGGTAATGGGGGGAACGGGAGGAGTGAGTCATGAGAGAGGGTGAGGTGAATAGAGGGATGAGGTGAATGCGGGTCTTATTGAAAGAGTGGCGACAGGGTCTATGTGAAGGGAATGGGTAAAGTGAATGTGGGTCTAGGTGTAGGAATGGGTAAAGTGAATGTGGGTCTAGGTGAAGGGAGGAGTGAGGTAAGGGGGAAAGGCAAGGGAAAGGGAAAGATGAGGTAAAAGACTGGATGAGGTGAAAGGGAAGGTGAGGTAGGAGAGAGAGAGAGAGAGAGAGAGAGAGAGAGAGAGAGAGAGAGAGAGAGAGAGAGAGAGAGAGAGAGAGAGAGAGAGAGAGAGAGAGAGAGAGACCTCACTAATTATACCTCACTTCTTACATAAAATTCATTTTTTCGTCTCAATTCGTACATAAAATGGATGTGTTGTTGATGGTTTTAATATTGTTAATGGTGATACTGAATGAATTCATTGTCTCGTCCAACCGTAGGGAAGCACAACACTAATGTGTATTAAGTCACAAAATCCCATTAACACAATTATTCTCGAGGTTTCATTAATACCCTGACAAGTCGTTTCAACCGGAGTTTTCACTCGGTCTACAGGCAATGTCTCTCCCTTGTAGGATAAGAAGGTGAAGCAGATGGTAAGTAAGACATTTTTAATCTGTGCATGTCTTGTGAGAATGTCACTTCCAGCCTCCGGTAATGTAATACAGGTGAGACGCAGGTAGGTGGAGTGGTGGTGGTGAGTACCCTCTACCACTATCACCACCACCACGCCCACCACCACACTACTGACCACCACGCCTATGTATACACAACCCATCTCACGCGTGGTTCCTCCAATATCCCCGTGACACAGTCACCACCACTATCACTTCTCTCTCATCACCACCACCTATCTGTCACCATCATTATCCCTCTCTTTGTACACTACTAGTTGGGTAACTAGTTGGTAGTTGGTAACTATCATTACACACACACACACACACACACACACACACACACACACACACACACACACACACACACACACACACACACACACACACACAAAGCGTTATATGACAAAGAGTGCTGGGAAGACGGGACACCACGAGCGTAGCTCTCATCCTGTAACTACACTTAGGTAATTACTTAGGTAATTACACACACACACACACACACACACTCACAATGGGAGCCGGTGGCCGAGCGAACAGCACGCTGGGCACGTGATCCTGTGGTCCCGGGTTCGATCCCGGGGGCCGGAGAGAAACGATGGGCAGAGTTTCTTTCACCCTATGCCCCTGTTACCTAGAAGTAAATAGGTACCTGAGAGTTAGTCAGCTGTCACGGGCTGCTTCCTGTGGTGTGTGTGTGGTGTGAAAAAAAGTAGTAGTAGTAGAAACAGTTGACTGACAGTTGAGAGGCGGCCCGAAAGAGCAGAGCTCAACCCCCGCAAGCACAACTAGGTGAATACACACGTGTTCGTACGCAAAGACAGACAATTAACAAAGACAAAACAAAGACAGATATTCTTCATCTAGCAAGGAAACAGCCTCCAGTTAACAAATAACATTCGGGAGTCTCTCAACATCAGCAGCCACCAACACCACCTCTGGACACCAAATAATCATCTTGAGGTTATCTTGAGATGATTTCGGGGCTTTAGTGTCCCCGCAGCCCGGTCCTCGACCAGGGCTCCACCCCCAGGAAGCAGCCCGTGACAGCTGACTAACACCCAGGTACCTATTTTACTGCTAGGTAACAGGGGCATAGGTTGGAAGAAACTTTGCCCATTGTTTTCACGCGGCGCCCGGGATCGAACCCGGGACCACAGGATCACAAGTCCAGCGTGCTGTCCGCTCCCTCATAGAGATCAATAAGACTCAGAAAGATACCATTTGCGGACATATAAATTTTAAGCCAATATTGTCAAACTACTGATCCCTCCATTTCTTACAAGGAATGTATTATTTTAACGAAGCCTACTCTGAATATCTTCAGGGTCTGAACTAGGTCTTTTCAGTCTATAATGAGCAAAAAAATGCTTCCTTCTCCGAAAGTTCAGAGTTTATTTCTTGACGTCTGATTCCCAGACCTGTTCTGTATTCTCTGATTCCCAGACCTGTTCTGTATTCTCTGATTCCCAGACCTGTTCTGTATTCTCTGATTCCCAGACCTGTTCTGTATTCTCTGATTCCCAGACCTGTTCTGTATTCTCTGATTCCCAGACCTGTTCTGTATTCTCTGATTCCCAGACCTGTTCTGTATTCTCTGATTCCCAGACCTGTTCTGTATTCTCCTCAGCTACCATCATCATTTGTGGTATTACAATGGCCTGACATGCATGGTTGAGTGCTTGAAAGAGTGTTCATGGTCCTTAGTGCTAGACATTTCTAGCAACGAAACCTTGTGTTGCTAGCTGCTACGGCCCCCCTCCTAGCAGCTAGAGGAGCCGGTCGGCCGAGCGGACAGCACGCTGGACTTGTGATCCTGTGGTCCTGGGTTCAATCCCAGGCGCCGGCGAGAAACAATGGGCAAAGTTTCTTTTACCCTATGCCCCTGTTACCTAGCAGTAAAATAGGTACCTGGGTGTTAGTCAGCTGTCACGGGCTGCTTCCTGCGGGTGGAGGCCTGGTCGAGGACCGGGCCGCGGGGACACTAAAGCCCCGAAATCATCTCAAGATAACCTCAAGATAAGAATCATCTCAAGATAACCTCAAGATAACCCCCCAACTCCCATAGCTCTTGAACTATCCAAACCCTTAAAACCGGTTAATGTGGTGATATTTATGCAAGACTAGTGTGGCTCCTGCCTGCTGAAGTGAGCAGTTACACGTAGTGAACGAGACAGACCAAGATGCCCCTCCCTCCCTCCTCTCCCCTCTCCCATCTGATAAGATTAGCTAGCCAAGACTAAGACGGTGTACTCGACAGCGAAATTCCTATGCCTATAACGGGGAAACATGAACTTTATTGACACCCAGGCAACTCCTGTCAAT
>NC_091174.1:11478008-11558008 GCF_040958095.1 Procambarus clarkii
CCAACCCGTTCCCCCCACAACAGTAGACGGAGGCGACGATCAATCTGACGCTAAGCCACCACAAGAGACCGCCTAGAACGCCGTGTGAGCACCTCCATAACAATCCATCAACTCAAATTATGTGTCGAGTAGCCCCTCCTGCTCCTCCAAGATGTAGGGTGGTCATCACTTCCTTCAGAACTTCCTCCTGCTCCTCCAAGATGTAGGGTGGTCACCACTTCCTTCAGAACTTCCCCCTGCTCCTCCAAGACGTAGGGTGGTCATCACTTCCTTCAGAACTTCCCCCTGCTCCTCCAAGACGTAGGGTGGTCATCACTTCCTTCAGAACTTCCTCCTGCTCCTCCAAGATGTAGGGTGGTCATCACTTCCTTCAGAACTTCCTCCTGCTCCTCCAAGACGTAGCATGCTTCCATAGTACCCGTCCAGGCCCCCGTGGTATGTCTCAAGATCACCTACACACACACACCCTAGGTTGTGTGGTCAAGCAACACTCGCTTATAGATAGGTTTGGGTGAAATGTTAACTCTCACTTCCCCATCGTGTTGGGTATAAATGCTTGGCGAGTCCTGGACTAGTTGTCACGGGTTCACCATAGCCCGTGCTACATGGACACTTCGTTCTGAGTAGCTAAATCTAAAAGAACGACCGGACCAGCTGATAGGCCTAACTTATTACCTAAAATGTCCGCCGGGGTACAGTGGGTAAGTGACTAGGTGCCGGGAGGTTAGCAAATAGGGTTGGGTGGTTTTGTGGAGTGTCTGGGAGGGTGCATGTTTTTTTTACCTGGAGTTTACCTGGTGTTCCTGGATGAGTTCTACTCTCCAAGCCCGGCCTGGGACCAGACTCAACTTGTGATAACTTGGTCCAAGAGGCTGTTGCTTGCAGCGGCCCGCAGCCCAATATACCCACTATAACCCAGCAGGTCCAGTACTTATCTGGTCCAGCGGAAACTTATCTAATTGCTTCTTGGAGACGTCCACCTTTGTTCCGGCAATATTTGTTACGCTTTCTGGTTGAGTACTGAAGAGCGGTGTCCCTCTGGTGTTCAGAGAGTGCGCTCAGACTGTGCCTTTGACACCTTTACTCCTTACTGGTTCTATTCTCCATTCCCTTCCAAATATTTCGCTCCAGAATGTTATTCTAATGTGCAAATTCGGGACCTGGTGTACCTTCCATGTATATATTATGTGATACCTCTCTCGTCTCCTTTCCAGAGACTACCTTTTGTGGGCTTTGAGACGGAACCAATAATTTAGGTGTTATATCGCCGTCATTCTATGCGTTATATGTTCTCTGTATTCCCTATGTTTCAGACATCTGTCCTGCTCTGAAAGTGGCGTGGTAGCTGGTGTGTGTGTTTAGCTTTTGGCTGTGTGTCTGTAACTGGTGCTCGTGTATATACGAGTGTTTAGCTTTTGGCTGTGTGTCTGTAACTGGTGCTCGTGTATATACGAGTGTTTAGCTTTTGGCTGTGAGCCTGTAACTGGTGCTCGTGTATATATGAGTGTTTAGCTTTTGGCTGTGAGCCTGTAACTGGTGCTCGTGTATATATGAGTGTTTAGCTTTTGGCTGTGAGCCTGTAACTGGTGCTCGTGTATATACGAGTGTTTAGCTTTTGGCTGTGAGCCTGTAACTGGTGCTCGTGTATATATGAGTGTTTAGCTTTTGGCTGTGAGCCTGTAACTGGTGCTCGTGTATATACGAGTGTTTAGCTTTTGGCTGTGAGCCTGTAACTGGTGCTCGTGTATATACGAGTGTTTAGCTTTTGGCTGTGAGCCTGTAACTGGTGCTCGTGTATATATGAGTGTTTAGCTTTTGGCTGTGAGCCTGTAACTGGTGCTCGTGTATATATGAGTGTTTAGCTTTTGGCTGTGTGCCTGTAACTGGTGCTCGTGTATATATGAATGTGTGCTCCAGCGTCCCCTCCTCTCCCTTCAGTACACGCGAGCACATGACAAAAGGCTGCTCGCTTTATTACGACTAGCATGACCCACCAGACAGGAATTAATGGACGCATGTGTTTGAAGTTGGTCCCGCGTCTGGACACGCAGGGTGAAGCAGCAAGACAAGACTCGAGAACGACAGTCAAGGGGGAGCTCTTATGGGGGATCGCCTGGTTGTTTTATCATACATGTATCAGATGGTATTCATAGAGAGATTATTAAACCCATTGTTCTCTACAACGACCAGGTTATTTATAAGGGTTAATATGAGGTTTTTACTATTCTACAGAAGTTTTCAAGTGCTTGAGCTTTGAAAGCTTAAGTATAGTGTGTCATACTACGTCATTGGCCACCAGTGGGCGTGCTCTGGGCTGGTTGGCCACCAGTGGGCGTGCTCTGCGCTGGTTGGCCACCAGTGGGCGTGCTCTGGGCTGGTTGTCCACCAGTGGGCGTGCTCTGGGCTGGTTGGCCACCAGTGGGCGTGCTCTGGGCTGGGTTGGCCACCAGTGGGCGTGCTCTGCGCTGGGTTGTCCACCAGAGGGCGTACTCTACGCTGGCTTGTCCACGGTGGGCGTGCTCTGCGCTGGGTTGTCCACCAGTGGGCGTGCTCTGCGCTGGTTGGCTATCAGTGGGCGTGCTCTGCGCTGGTTGGCCATCAGTGGGCGTGCTCTGCGCTGGGTTGTCCACCAGTGGGCGTGCTCTGCGCTGGTTGGCCACCAGTGGGCGTGCTCTGCGCTGGTTGGCCACCAGTGGGCGTGCTCTGGGCTGGTTGTCCACCAGTGGGCGTGCTCTGGGCTGGTTGGCCACCAGTGGGCGTGCTCTGGGCTGGTTGGCCACCAGTGGGCGTGCTCTGGGCTGGTTGGCCACCAGTGGGCGTGCTCTGGGCTGGTTGGCCACCAGTGGGCGTGCTCTGGGCTGGTTGGCCACCAGTGGGCGTGCTCTGGGCTGGTTGGCCACAGTGGGCGTGCTCTGGGCTGGTTGGCCACGGTGGGCGTGCTCTGCGCTGGTTGTCCACCAGTGGGCGTGCTCTGGGCTGGTTGGCCACCAGCGGGCGTGCTCTGGGCTGGTTGGCCACCAGTGGGCGTGCTCTGGGCTGGTTGGCCACCAGCGGGCGTGCTCTGCGCTGGTTGGCCACCAGCGGGCGTGCTCTGCGCTGGTTGGCCACCAGTGGGCGTGCTCTGGGCTGGTTGGCCACCAGTGGGCGTGCTCTGCGCTGGGTTGTCCATCAGTGGGCGTGCTCTGCGCTGGGTTGGCCATCAGTGGGCGTGCTCTGGGCTGGTTGGCCACCAGTGGGCGTGCTCTGCGCTGGTTGTCCACCAGTGGGCGTGCTCTGCGCTGGGTTGGTCACCAGTGGGCGTGCTCTGGGCTGGTTGGCCACCAGTGGGCGTGCTCTGCGCTGGGTTGTCCACCAGTGGGCGTGCTCTGGGCTGGTTGGCCACCAGTGGGCGTGCTCTGCGCTGGTTGGCCACCAGTGGGCGTGCTCTGCGCTGGGTTGGCCACCAGTGGGCGTGCTCTGGGCTGGTTGTCCACCAGTGGGCGTGCTCTGGGCTGGTTGGCCACCAGTGGGCGTGCTCTGGGCTGGGTTGGCCACCAGTGGGCGTGCTCTGCGCTGGGTTGTCCACCAGAGGGCGTACTCTACGCTGGCTTGTCCACGGTGGGCGTGCTCTGCGCTGGGTTGTCCACCAGTGGGCGTGCTCTGCGCTGGTTGGCTATCAGTGGGCGTGCTCTGCGCTGGTTGGCCATCAGTGGGCGTGCTCTGCGCTGGGTTGTCCACCAGTGGGCGTGCTCTGCGCTGGTTGGCCACCAGTGGGCGTGCTCTGCGCTGGTTGGCCACCAGTGGGCGTGCTCTGGGCTGGTTGGCCACCAATGGGCGTGCTCTGCGCTGGGTTGTCCACCAATGGGCGTGCTCTGCGCTGGGTTGGCCACCAGTGGGCGTGCTCTGCGCTGGGTTGTCCACCATTGGGCGTGCTCTGCGCTGGGTTGGCCACCAATGGGCGTGCTCTGCGCTGGGTTGGCCACCAATGGGCGTGCTCTGCGCTGGGTTGGCCACCATTGGGCGTGCTCTGCGCTGGGTTGGCCACCAATGGGCGTGCTCTGCGCTGGGTTGTCCACCAATGGGCGTGCTCTGCGCTGGGTTGGCCACCAATGGGCGTGCTCTGCGCTGGATTTTCCCTACTCATAATGTTATAAAAGCCTCACACAAACAGCGTGTGACAAATGGCAAAAGATATTAAAAACAAAAACTTCAGACACGGTGGAATATTAAATTCTCGGGTAGATTCAAAACTCTAGACAATGGAAATGCAGAAAATATATTTTCATATATTTGTCCACCGGTGGGCGCCTGGGCTGACATCTGACATTTCAATAAGTTCCTCTTGCAATTCCTGATCAAAATGTTCACCAACGAAAATATATAATAGTACACCACACAGAAAACGCAGTCAGGTCACATTACAGAACGATAAAGCAACAGGTAAGATCAGGGAGTTATCATATCGAAAGATCTGGGAGTTATCATATCGAAAGATCAGGGAGTTATCATATCGAAAGATCAGGGAGTTATGTCGAAAGATCAGGGAGTTATCATATCGAAAGATCATGGAGTTATGTCGAAAGATCAGGGAGTTATCATATCGAAAGATCAGGGAGTTATGTCGAAAGATCAGGGAGTTATCATATCGAAAGATCAGGGAGTTATGTCGAAAGATCAGGGAGTTATGTCGAAAGATCTGGGAGTTATCATATCGAAAGATCAGGGAGTTATGTCGAAAGATCAGGGAGTTATGTCGAAAGATCAGGGAGTTATCATATCGAAAGATCAGGGAGTTATGTCGAAAGATCAGGGAGTTATCATATCGAAAGATCAGGGAGTTATGTCGAAAGATCAGGGAGTTATCATATCGAAAGATCAGGGAGTTATGTCGAAAGATCAGGGAGTTATGTCGAAAGATCTGGGAGTTATCATATCGACAAATCTGGGAGTTATCATATCGAAAGATCAGGGAGTTATCATATCGAAAGATCAGGGAGTTATCATATCCGAAGATCTGGGAGTTATCATATCAAAAGATCTGGGAGTTATCATATCGAAAGATCAGGGAGTTATGTCGAAAGATCAGGGAGTTATCATATCGAAATATCAGGGAGTTATCATATCGGAAGATCTGGGAGTTATCATATCGAAAGATCTGGGAGTTATCATATCGGAAGATCTGGGAGTTATCATATCGGAAGATCAGGGAGTTATCATATCGAAAGATTAGGGAGTTATCATATCGAAAGATCTGGGAGTGTTCATATCGAAAGATCAGGGAGTTATCATATCGAAAGATCAGGGAGTTATCATATCGAAAGATCAGGGAGATATCATATCGAAAGATCAGGGAGATATCATATCGAAAGATCAGGGAGTTATCATATCGAAAGATCTTCCATTTAAAGAGCACAAAGCAACTGCCCAAACCACAAGATTAGATAACAAGAATCTTTCAAGCAAGATATCCCCTGGCTGTCAGTCATCCATCAGGCAGGAAGCAGCAACGTCTAACAGCCTGGTACACCAGACCACCAACCAGAGGCCAGATTCACGAAGCAGTTACGCAAGCACTTACGAACGTGTACATCTTTCCCCAATCGTTGACGGCTTTGGTTACATTTATTAAACAACAGTTTACAAGCATGAAAACTTGCCAATCAACTGTTGTTATTGTTATCAACAGCCTCCTGGTGCTTCGGAGCTCATTAACTGTTTAATAATTGTAAACAAAGCCGCCAAAGATTGAGAAAAGATGTACAGGTTCGTAAGTGCTTGCATAACTGCTTCGTGAATCTGGCCCCAGGAGGCCTGGTCAGAGACCGGGCGACGGGGAAGTTGATCCTCGGAACACAGCTCAAATTTAGTTCTAAGGAGACTTTCCACGAGTCCACAGGTTTAGAACACTTAGTCTATCTCCTATCCTTTACCCAAACGAAGGTGTTCCACAAGCTACACTTGTGTTGGGGAGCCGGCGGCTGAACGGACAGAACACTGGACGCCTGATCCTGTGGTCCCGGGTTCAATCCCGGGCGCCGGCGAGAAACAATGGGCAGAGTTTCTTTCACCCTATGCCCCCTGTTACTTAGCAGTAAATAGGTACCTGGGTGTTAGTCAGCTGTCACGGGCTGCTTCCTGGGGGTGGAGGCCTGGTCGAGGACCGGGCCGCGAGGACACTAAAGCCCCGAAATCCTCTCAAGATAACCTCAAGATAACAGCCGTGGGGGATCCCCCACAGCCACCCACCACTACCTGCAGGGTCGTCTGTGAATACCGGGCTCCACCTACTACATCCAATACTTAGATAACCCGGAGAAAGCTCTCCTTAGTCTGCTCTGGAGAACTTGGAGGTTATCTCCACAGGGGTTGAGTGTGTACACTGCTGCCCTGCTCATGTATATATTTGAATGGGTGCACGGTGAAAGAATAGGTGCCCCGATCACCACTGTAGCCAACCTCACTGTTTGGCAGTGATTTCCAAGTTCAGTCTCTTAAAATTGTGTTAATCTTTTCCTCTAAACTGTCTTCAAGTGTTCTCTCCTTAAGATCAAAGCTTCTAAATCCAATTATTTTTCTTCAAGTGTCCTCTGCCTAAGATCAAAATCTCTAAATCCAATTATTTTTCATTCTTTAGCAATAACAATATAATTGCCTCGACGGATGCTAATACATTAGCATCAAAATTAAATATAACTCCAAACTGGAAGGTTGGAAGTCATTGTATTAAACACCCGACAATCGGTAAGGCGGGGCTCAGGAGTTACAGTTCGACCCTGCAAGCACAGTTGAGTACACAACGAAACATTAGCACAGATTAAACTAATCTAGTCAGTGGTTCAGCCGTTGAAAGGCAGTTCCAGAGATCTTGGACACGTAACACCGGTCGTATGCAAATTTATACCGCAGCCTAATCTCTCTATATAAATTTCAATTTGCAAATCCACAGATACAATCAAACGTGAACACACCCGAGTCTCTTAACGCTTGGCTTCGTCTCCTGATTATTGGCAATTATTATTCACTAGTTCCTTCCTTTCTCTGTAATTCTTCCTTCGTCACTACTTCTCTCTTTTTCCCTCCCTCTCTATAGGACTTCCTTCCCTGCATCGTTTCGTTCATCTTTATATTTTTCTTCGTTCCTCACTCCCTCCCACTCCATATTTCGTTCTTATTCCCCTTTTTCTACCCCTCCTCTCTCTCTGTCTCCCTCTCTCTTTCCCTCTCTCTATTTTTTTTCTTACCCTTCCCACAAGTCATTGCAAAAGTCGACTCAACGCTAGGTAAACATTAAACAAAACCTAGCATTATTTTTCCCCTTCAAATACCTTCCCGATTTCCTTGGCGCTGTTTAATTTTTTTGAATGCATCACTGTGTGTGTGTGTGTGTGTGTGTGTGTGTGTGTGTGTGTGTGTGTGTGTGTGTGTGTGTGTGTGTGTGTGTGTGTGTGTGTGTGTGTGTGTGTGTGTGTGTTTAAGCACAGTGTTGGCTGGGTGACGCAGCAACACGCTTGACACCATTAATGAAGTGTTCTCGCCAGGAAACACGCCATCGAACTCCAGTTCTCGGAGCAGCGCTCAAGATTTGCAAACTCCAGCGATTCTTTTTATACCGAAGGAGGAGGAACTAATTTCGACATTCGATCAGGTGAACAAAAAATAGAAATTTGATTTATGAGCTCAGTCTCCAGGAAGATAAAGATACGAAATAAAACAGGGATGTGTGTAGACTGAATCTGTGTATACTGCATATGTGTATACTGCATATGTGTATACTGCATATGTGTATACTGCATGTGTGTCCTTGTGTGGCTGAGCTTCGGATCTTTGGAAGATGAGAAACAGGTCCCATCACCCACCACAATCGACTTGAGAATGGTCCAGGACGGACCGAAACGTCGTCGTCCCTTCACCTTCTAGTGTGTGGTCTAGTCAACAGGTCCCATCAAGATGTGTGTAGGTTGTTGAGCCTATTGTGCTCTAAACTGTAAATCTAGTCCGACTACACTACTCATTTGAGTAATGCTTCCAGCTTCTGTTTTCCAGCGACCTGAGGTACAATCTACACAGTCTTTCCTTGTAACTCATGCCTCTTAGCCCTGGTAGTAGTCTAGTGGCATACCTCTGAACCTTCACCAACTCCGCCTTATGCTTAACAATGAGTGTATTCCATGCTGGAGGCGCATACTCCAGGATTGGTCTCACATATGTGGTATATAATGTTCTGAAAGATTCCTTACACAAGTTTCTAAAGGCCGTTCTTATGTTAGCCAACCTGGCATATGCTGCTGCTGTTATCCTCTTGATATGAGTTTCAGGGGACAGGTCTGGCGTGATATCAACCCCCAGGTCTCTCTCTCTCTCTCTCTGACTCTTGAAGTATTTCGTCTCCCAAATGATACCTTGTATCTGGTCTCTTGCTTCCTACCCCTATCTTCATTACATTACATTTGCTTGGGTTAAACTCTAACAGCCATTTGTTCGACCATTCCTGCAGCTTGTCCAGGTCTTCTTGAAGCCTCAAGCTGTACTCTGTCTTAATCCTTCTCATAATTTTGGCGTCGTCAGCAAACATTGAGAGGAATGAGTCTGTACCCTCTGGGAGATCATTTACGTATATCAGAAACAGGATAGGTCCAAACATAGAGCCCTGTGGGACTCCACTGGTGACTTCACGCCATTCGGAGGTCTCACCCCTGTGTGTGTGTGTGTGTGTGTGTATGTGTGTGTGTGTGTGTGTGTGTGTGTGTGTGTGTGTGTGTGTGTGTGTGTGTGTGTGTCTAAGTAAACTCGCAAGTGAATGGGACTTGTAACCTTGCTTGAGTACACATGAGTCTTGCGCATGAAGTATGCGAACGTCCACCAAGTACGCCCGCATATGCACGTACATTATTAATCTATGTACGTAACTGGAGATGACTATGAACGCACATGAGGTGTGAATGTGCACATGTGTGGCTTACAAAAACCCAAGTTTTATATTTTTATATGCTTAGGCTCGGTGGGTTGCTTGGGGTTTGTTCGTTTCTGGATAGGTTAGGTTAGGTTATGTTAGGTTAGGATAGGTTAGGACGGTGGAGTTTGTACACTGCAGCAAATCGAGCGAACGCGTAGATCCGGCAGCCAGCCACAGGCTACATTAAGCCTGTGAAGAAAGCCACAGGCTACATTAAGCCTGTGTAGAAAGCCACAGGCTACATTAAGCCTGTGTAGAAAGGCACAGGCTACATTAAACCCGTGTAGAAAGGCACAGGCTACATTAAGCCTGTGTAGAAAGCCACAGGCTACATTAAGCCCGTAGAGCAAGCCACAGGCTACATTAAGCCCGTAGAGCAAGCCACAGGCTACATTAAGCCCGTGGAGAAAGCCACAGGCTACATTAAGCCTGTGAAGAAAGCCACAGGCTACATTAAGCCCGTAGAGCAAGCCACAGGCTACATTAAGCCCGTAGAGCAAGCCACAGGCTACATTAAGCCCGTGGAGCAAGCCACAGGCTACATTAAGCCCGTGGAGCAAGCCACAGGCTACATTAAGCCCGTGGAGCAAGCCACAGGCTACATTTCACAAACGGAGTGCCTGTCTAGCCATTAGTGTAAGCCGCGTCCATGAAGATCACAGCTTAATTGAGTGCAGGTACTCTGAAGTATAGAGCCACACACACAGTACACACCTGGCTTATACACTGCATATATACGGTGTATACCTGAAGCAGGGCTCTACTTTCCAGTTTTCCAGGCAAGAACTCCACCGTGACTATGTCAGGTATGGAGCGCCGTGCGTTCAAGCACGCACGAACGACGCGTGTTCAAACACGCACGAACGACGCGTGTTCAAACACGCACGAACGACGCGTGTTCAAACACGCACGATCGACGCGTGTTCAAACACGCACGAACGACGCGTGTTCAAACACGCACGAACACGAAACTAGTTTTTGTTCACCATCTGAAAACATTTAAGAGTCAGGACCGCCCCCCCCCCCGCCTCCTAAGACTACCTGATCGTCACCATCGGGGACCAGGTATCAACCAGGTATCAACCAATCAGGTATCAACCAATCAGGTATCAACCAGGTATTAACCAATCAGGTATCAACCAATCAGGTATCAACCAGGTATCAACCAATCAGGTATCAACCAGGCCAACGCAAGTCTTCACTCGGGGTCGTTCTCTCCACTTGCCCACTCCGTTCAAAATGCAACTGTTTTGGCGAAACCAGAAGCGTACAAACCCAAACAACCCACCCAACTTATCGATGCCGAGGGGTCGAACCCGCCAATATCCCGGTGGTTAAATGTTAATTAATATCTTGGAATTTAACCGATTGCTCAATTCCGTAAAAATAGATGTGCAGAATTAGCCTTCAGGAATTGCGGAATCCATTCACGACAGCACTGAGAGGGGGCGACACCCCCCTTCCCCCACCAGTCCGGATAAACGACTTGTTCTCTCACCTAATACGTCCTATTTTTAAACAAAATCGACCAATCCGTTAAAAATTGGACGTATTAGAACAATTAAAGCACTCTATTGTTAACGTTCTCGATGCGTCGACGTTGATATATTAGGTGGAATACTTGGCTATGTACGTTTTTAGCTCAGGCAAAACAGTTGCATTTTTGTACGGAGTGGGGAATTGAGAAAAGGGCGACACATTGGACCTTTTATAGCAGCCCTTTCTCTTGGAGGGAGCGTAGGAGAGGGCTGACCCAGCCAGCCTTGTCAGAGGTAAAGGCTGCGACCGGTCCCTTGTCTCCGCCAACTGGCAATGGCCCCCGGACAATTAGAGCAAAATGGTCGCAGACGATTATCCACAGCCCGCCAGCCTTTGTTTCCTTGCCTCGTCCTGCAAAAAAAAGACCCTCGACTCAAGTTCTATTTGAAGTTATCCCTATGGTATTAGACGTCGATATTATTAGAGGGAGCCGGTCGGCCGAGCGGACAGCACGCTGGACTTGTGATCCAGTGGTTCCGGGTTCGATCCCGGGCGCCGGCGAGAAACAATGGGCAGAGTTTCTTTCACCCTATGCCCCTGTTACCTAGCAGTAAAATAGGTACCTGGGAGTTAGTCAGCTGTCACGGGCTGCTTCCTGGGGGTGGAGGCCTGGTCGAGGACCGGGCCGCGGGTACACTAAAGCCCCGAAAACATCTCAAGATAATCTCAAGATGGTTCACAAGAGGCGAGGACCACTACCTGCCGGTTGAAATAGTAGACGCGGAACTCTATCTTATGGCACTACTCACACCGCCTTAAGATCTCGGAATATATTGTTTGAACATCGATTCATCGGCAAACGAGAGGGTACCATCACTGTGCCCTGGCTGGCGACCCGTGTGCCTATGTGTCCCTTCAACCCGTTCTCGCCCTTGCTTACAGTCAATATTGGCTTATTTAATAAGTGCATATGTGACATACTAATTTTTTGTGAATATTTTAGTTTACTTTGAAAAGCTTCATAGAAAACACCGACCTCACCTAACCTTCTTAGTATGTTAAGATAAGCATCTTATTGCTTCTTAATTACAATTATTACTTAACCTATACCGTTGATAGGTTAAGTAATAATTGTAAATATGAAGCAATAAGATGCTTATCTTAACAAACTAAGAGGGTTAGGTGAGGTCCGTGTTTTCTATGAAGCTTTTCAAGGCAAACTAAAATATTCACAATCAATTACTATGTCAAATATGCACTTATTAAATAAGCCAATATTGACTATAAGCAAGTGCGAGAACGGGTTGGTCCCTGAGGGCGAGTTCTTTCGATTTGCTCCTTCGCAGTAAATACAACTGATTTGCCTAACCAGAAATATGTGAAGCGAACCAACTCCCATAATTTATCGAGGCCGACGTATTAAAAACGTCAACATGGCGCTGCATTCATTTGTACTAATAACTCGTAATTTTAACAGATTGGCCAATTTCGTAATTTTAACGGATTGACCAATTTCGTAATTTTAACGGATTGACCAATTTCGTGCAAAAAATGCGAGGTGTTGGGTGAGAGTTGTGGTGGAGTGAAGACAGGGTGAGAGGAACCCGTCCTCTTAAAAATAACGTCACTTTTGACGACGTAATTTGAAATGAAATCGACTCACAAAAGTGACGTACTGTCCCGTTTTCTGTTTGAGTCGTCCGGCTTACTCGGCAAGGTTAGAAGAGGCAACTTTCCATTAACGTTTTTCATACCGTTTTGAAACTTTATGAAAATTTCCTGCCCACCTAACCTATCAGAGGACCCTTAACTTACTGTTGTTGAAAAAACAATCCCAAATTTAATGCCATTTTCTTCTCATTTTCAAATTACGTCCATATTCGGCCATACGGGCAAACAGCCAAAAGCGACGTTCTTTTTAAGAGGACAGGTTGGGCGCCCGTCGCTCTCACAGCCCACAAACAGAGACGCAGAGGGGCCTCAAACTTGACTTTCACCACTTTCTTTGCCAACCATTTTCTCTTGACAATCTCTCTTCGTCCGAGACTTCTTAATTAATTATTTCTCCTCCTCCCTTGTTTGTTGTCTCCTTAAAGAACCGAGCTCTCTAAGTTTGTTCTCTAGGAGACTTTCTCACGAGTTTGTCTCTCCATAATCAACTTTTTTTTTCCACCATTCTCTCTCCTTAAGCATCTAGCCTTCACACTGTACAATCCATTAACCTTTTTCAAACCTCCCACGTAAACCTCCCACCTTCTCCCAGGTCCCTGGGAGATGGACCCAGAAGGGTCCTGGGAGAACGTCTGGGAGAAGGATCCTCCGCCACCCTGCAGGAGGTCGTGCAAGTCAATTGAAATTCCTCAAGCCTTTTTCTATTGAATTTCCCGTCTCTACCGGGTTCCCGGAACACCTCCACTCCTTCAGAGATGTGAAAGCTCTGACGCATTCACCTTAACTACAGATAATATTCTTACCCAATTCACAGTACAATGGTAAGACAGAATCATTTAATACTCTCTATAGCATCAATTCACACGCATGGAAGGTCAGTGGCCACATTGAGGTCTGTCCGGGGCCAGGACCCATCGAGCATTTACGCATCCATTTACGAAACCTATGCATCTTTTCCTCCATCTTGGCCACATGAAGATTGAAAGCTCGTAAACTGCTTAATATAATCAAAGCCACAATGAGGAATGATGTCCTCGTTACTATGACCTATTGCCACTTATTCTCTCCATCAGTCGTGTAATGGCTTCGCACTTTTCCCTTCAACCTCTTAAATTTGTGTAACATTCACTTAATCCATCTACAGATAATTTCCAAACTAATTCGTGGTGGAAATTTACAATTTAATTGTAAATTCACAGTTGTAATTTACAATTAAATCCTATTTAATTACACCGCCAAACATTCGGCTGGAGAATCTACAAATGTTTTTCGAAATCATTGATTCACTGATTGAAGAAAATGTGTGTGTGTGTATTAATGGTGTGTGAAGTCGGGGAGCCGGTCGGCCGAGCGGACAGCACGCTGGACTTGTGATCATGTGGTCCCGGGTTCGATCCCTGGCGCCGGTGAGAAACAATGGGCAGAGTTTCTTTCACCTTATGCCCCTGTTACCTAGCAGTAAAATAGGTACCTGGGTGTAAGTCAGCTATCACGGGCTGCTTCCTGGGGTTGGAGGCCTGGTCGAGGACCGGGCCGCGGGGACACTAAAAAGCCCCGAAATCATCATCAATCATCAAATCATCTCAAGAAGGGTTAACTTCAGCTGGACTATGCAAACAAATAACAATTTCACAACGAAACACATTGCTAAATGGCGGCAAAATGGTCTACCTGTTTATTCACTCTTAATCACCGAATCACCTCCTGTGGTTGATTGTTCAATAAACCCTTGAACTATATGTTTAACACATCTCTAACCCTGTCCATGGAGGACAGAACAAAATGCATATATGCTGGTTAGCATTGTTAATGTGTGGTAGAAAATAATAATAATAAAAAAAAATCACTCATTATAGTTCCCTGAATGAGCTGCAGATATTCACAAAATTATTAGTAGCATGGAGAAAAACGCTGCTCCCATAATTATTGCACAACAATGTCGAACTAATCAACACTTTTGCATAACACCATTACAAAAAATAATTACATAATAAATCATTTAGCAAACTATTCGACAATCCGACAATTTGAAGTCGTCTGGTCTAACCATCATATATGATCCACAACCAGTCCACCTAACCCATCGGGCCCAATGCTAATTGGTCTGAAGATGAGTACAACAAATTTAGGTACATTAATTCGACTAGACCACCTCAATTTTGACAATTGTATCAATAACGTCTCAATTGGGATGACAAGAGTGCTTCTTGTTGTTATTTTAGATTCAGCTACTCAGAACAAAAGTTCCAAGTAGCACGGGCTATGGTGAGCCCGTAAAAAATTAACCAGCTCCTCTCCTAATCTCTTCTCTTGTACCCATTTCCCCCTTAAACCGAGAGGGAAAACTTATATTTATGTAAAATTGTAAGTCAATCAATGTGCTGACTCATTGCTTACAGTACACATCCGCGTCGACAATTCTTATAATCCCTTCACCCCCTCCCAAGCCCCTTTACACCTTTTGAACCCTTAAACTGCCCACTCCCATATAGGGCGACCATAACATTACGAACAACAGAACGTTTATAACTTAATAACTATTGTATAAAACTTGTGTGGATCCCATCCCATGTTGGAGTTGGAAAACATGACTTTGTAGATCGATTGGCCAATGAGGCTTGCAGGAAAGAAAACACTGATTATGACTTTGGACGATCTAATGCAATTATTAGAAACATACGAATTAAAGAAATTAATTCAGATTTAGAAGAACTAAGAAATGCCCAGAGACCTGAAAGCTGCAGTATTAAAAGTTATGACAAGTTTTGTAATAATAGGTATTTGTATGGTCAGCACAGTAACCGGACCTGGCAATGTGATGTAGCGAATTACCTTGGCTATAGACACATCTGGTAGGTTAGTGAGGCTGAGCCACTACCAGAATATTCAGATTGTAAACTCTGTGATAAACCTTTAATACATTCACTAGAACGTTATAGTGTTGAATGTGAAACCGTAAAAGACTTTAGACCTCCTGGCCTCTTGTACCACCAACTGTGTAACTATTTCATTGACTCAGGTGTTCTGGACGACATCCTAACAATTCACCCAAAATTTGCTTGTCCATTTTAAAGAATGAAGAACAATTTTATTTATATTACTTCTAAGCTGCATCACTTATGAACCCATCCCTGCCCTTGTGTGGCAGTGCACAATAGAAAGTTGTTTTCACATATCCATACATTAAAACATTGATTGTAACCATGATATACATGTGCTTCAGCCTACAGTTTAGACCTATTGTCTTGTGTATGACCCTCTGTCCTGCGTGACAGTGAATACCAGCATTATCCTCACTTTAATAATACTTAATTGAAATCCTCAGATTAGGCAAAATTGTAATTAATTTTTGTCAATAAAGATGTTAATAATAATAATCTCACCACCGAGCACCTCTCATCTTATCCCGTTAAAACCCCCCAACGCTGTTTTCATATCTCCAATTTTGATTTAATAATTATACTTATATTGTCCCGCTCGTTCCACAGTATACTCTCCTTAGATGTCTTCTACAGTCTCCGTTCCAGCAGGTTTCTTCCAAATTAATGATTCTTACAGATTATACAATTTAAAAATTACTTTCGGATAAATGCATATTTTATAGAAATAGTTTGAAATTAATATTTTTTTTTTGAGATATATACAAGAGTTGTTACATTCTTGTACAGCCACTAGTACGCGTAGCGTTTCGGGCAGGTCCCTGGAATACGATCCCCGCCGCGAAGAATCGTTGTTACAACCAAGTACACATTTTACTGTTGAGTTAAACAGAGGCTACAGTTAAGGATCTGCGCCCAGTAAATCCTCCCCGGCCAGGATACGAACCCATGACAAAGCGTTCGCGGAACGCCAGGCGAGTGTCTTACCACTACACCACGGAGACTGTAATATTTCCACAGTATCTCACATAATGTCTGCCAGGAATGCGCCAAAACCTCCCTTTGTGCTATTAAGCTCACTAATTAACTGCTTTTGATAAGCACCTGTACTATGTAAATGTCTTTAACAAATCATATTCAACTATAGTCAGAATGCAATACTTTAATTTTACACTCTGAATGAAAGCCTATTAGCAGCCAAAAATCTTCCCAAGTCAAACAAGCCATTAGCACACCATCGAACATTAGGTAAACAAACCTTTCAGTATTATTTATGATTGTTTTGGAACTCTTATCTCAAACTTATTAGCTTTAAAAAGGAGTGTGTGTGTAGTTACCTAAGTGTAGTTACAAGATGAGAGCTACGCTCGTGGTGTCCCGTCTTCCCAGCACTCTTTGTCATATAACGCTTTGAAACTACTGACAGTCTTGGCCTGTGTGTGTGTGTGTGTGTGTGTGTGTGTGTGTGTGTGTGTGTGTGTGTGTGTGTGTGTGTGTGTGTGTGTGTGTGTGTGTGTGTGTCTCCAGGGTCACAGCCAGACGCTAGGGGCTAAACTCACTCAAGTTTTCAAGATGAAACATTGGTGGTACGGGGACTGTCATAGACCAGTCAGGGGTCGCCCCAGTCCTTCCCCTTTATGAAGGATCAGTTTCTATTCCAAATCCCGAAAGCTCCTACGAAGTCTAAAATGGAGATTTTGTTTTCTTTAGTTTTTCATCCGTTTCTTCAGCTGATCATTAGTATCTCAACCACGTAACTGCAACTTTTAATTAAACTAGGTTGTTACAGCGTTGCATCAAAGTAACAATGGTAAAATTATCGTTGTGGTTATGTTTGCCAGGATTGCATCATGTGTGTGTATATATATATATATATATATATATATATATATATATATATATATATATATATATATATATATATATGGAGCAGGAGAGGGACGTGTGGCGCGTCTTACCGGGTGCTTGAGATGGCTTATGCAAATGAGTCAAGGTGCCGTCTAATGATTGGCCAAGACGCTGAGACACAGCTAGTCGGGCCTGGAGAGAGGGGGGGGCACGGGACGCAACCTTTACCCTGATACCCTTAGTCTCCACACCACACTCACACACACTTTCCCCCTCCCCCCTCCTACACATACACACACACACACAGCCCAGTAGGCTCAGGAACCTGTACACCAGTTGATTGACAGTTGAGAAGCGGGACCAAAGAGCCAAAGCTCAACCCCCACAAGCACAACTAGGCGAGTACAAATAGACGAGTACACATACACACACACAAACACTAACGGGATTCATATACTTGACCCGAAGAGATTCGACAAAATTCCCACTCGCAGTTGGATTCCAGTCGAAATCTCACATCAACGTCCAAGCCATTACATTGCGAGGAACACAAATCCAATAACTCTTCCTGTAGTTGAAGATGAGCTGGCACGGCCTGTAAGATCTTGCCTCGCGAGGGCAAGATAGGAGAAGCGGAACGGAGAGGAATAGGAGGATGGGAGGAAGATAATAGGAAGAGGTGGAGTAGAGGATGAATAGCAGGGAAGGAATGGAGAAAATGGTTAGAGAAAACGGGAATAGACATTGCCATACTGTCCCAGTATGGCAATGCCATACTGAGAGAGAGGGACAGTGAGAGGACCGCCGGCAGGACACACAGTAGGGCGGGAGGGTGATATAAGCAGAAAGGCATCGTTCAGGTCCCCGGAGTAGTTGACAGCAGTTGGGAAAGAAAGTACCAGGATATGTACATGGATCAGCGCCTGGCCTTTCTCAGGATGCGGCCCATAACAGTTGCCTGTCTCTCTGGTACCTGTTTATTCTTAGGTGAACAGGTGTATCAGGTGTAGGGGAACGTGTCCAACGCCTCGCCCTGCCCCTGAGTCGACTGTGATTCATTGGGTTGTGAGCCGATGACTACTGCATACATGTCTATACATGTGTGTGTGCATATATCTACATTTTTATGTGTATGCATTGACCTATCTAATTGGTAATTGGGTGTAAAAGGTCTGATAACTGGGCATTCGGTAATGTAGTGTGGGAGATTAGTTCCTGCTGGCTGAGTTTGCACCTGGAGTGCTCAGGATTGGGAGTTCCGTCACCTGTAGCCACCTGCCACAGGTAACGGTAGCCACCTGCCACAGGTAACGCTAGCCACCTGCCACAGGTAACGCTAGCCACCTGCCACAGGTAACGGTAGCCACCTGCCGCAGGTAACGGTAGCCATCTGCCGCAGGTAACGGTAGCCATCTGCCGCAGGTAACGGTAGCCACCTGCCACAGATAACAGCAGCCACCTGCCACAGGTAACGCTAGCCACCTGCCACAGGTAACGATAGCCACCTGCCACAGGTAACCATAGCCACCTGCCACAGGTAACGATAGCCACCTGCCACAGGTAACAATACCATCACACATAAATATAACCCATCATAATGACACAAACATTGCAGCCAAATTAGCCCGTAACAAAGATGAAGTTGAATTAGATTTAGATATTCCCATCTCTGCTGTCAAAACGGTATTGGTCCAAACACTCAGGTCTGATAGGCGAGAAATTACTGACTCCCAACGACCTGAAAGCACCAGTATAAATAGCTATGATTTGTTCAGATCTGAAACCTATATTTATGGGCAGCACACAACGTCGACGCAGACTGTGCGACACAGTGGTTGCCAGAAACAGAGACGTCTCTGACCCCGACAGTGATGAGGCTTGCATCATAATGGCGGACCATGACGTCACCAAGGGGGGGGTGGGTAGAAGTAGCCTAAGCTACTCTATCCCTTTGAGATGTATTTTTTTTCTTGTCTCAATAAACTTACTTGAAACTTGAACTTGAACCATGACGACAGTTTATCATTATGGACAAAACCACCAACTCTGCAAGGCGTAGTTGGGTTCCTGAGGGCATTGTTGTCATCTCCCAACTTTCCCGCCCTTTTACACAACCTAATTTTAATGAAATTATTTAAAAATAAAAACACGGACCTACATGCGCATACATAAACACAAATTATACACACGTGTATTCACACAACTAACAAAACATGAACGAGCACACTTAAAAACAAAAATTAAACCCACAAGCATAAAAAAAATATAAAAAGCCTAATTCTCACTAAATCCTTAACGCGGGAAAGGCGCCGGAGCATACAAAATGGAATACCTGTATTTTCACGCTAATTGCTTCGTCGATATAAATCGCACTTACCGGCCATGAAAATTCCAGAGAATTACCAAGAGCGGTGTTTTCCTCTCTTGGTGGGACCCATTATCATGGTCTTACTAAGGGGAGGACAGACACCAACTGGCTAAGGGACAGCTGGGGCCAGATTCACGAAGCGGTTACGCGAATACTTTCGAACGTGTACATCTTTCCACAATCTTTGACGGCTTTGGTTACCTTTATTAAACAGTTTACAAGCGTGAAACCTTGCCAATCAACTGTTGTTATTGTTATAAACAGTCTCTTGGTGCTTCGGAGCTCATTAACTGTTTAATAATTATAAACAAAGCCACCAAAGATTGAGAAAAGATGTACAGGTTCGTAAGTGCTCGTGTAACTGCTTCGTGAATCTGGCCCCTGCTCTTTTGGATGGACGTAAACACACACACACACACACACACACAAATCTCCACTGCCAATACAACTTGTAAATCTCCATGTGTTTTTGATATTAAGAAAAATGGTTAGTTTGTGTTTGACCGCTCGTTTAGCTGGCTGCTACATCGTCCTCTTAAATGTTCTTTATCTTGCTTTCTTGTTTTTCTTATTTACACCCTCACGTCCCACGCAATCCCTTCCCTCACCCCCTCCCCCCCCCCCCATCTCTCTCGTAGAGGCTACGATGTATATGCAAGATACCGTACCTCCCTCCTGCAAAATTTAACGTGTGTAGCCTAGGCAAATGGGCTCATATTACGATATCGTAAAAACCTGTTTAATTACAAAATCAGCCATCAACTTCACCGCCTCGTTATTTTGTTAAACTTGTAAACTTAAAAATTAACTATTTAAAACATATATATACCTGAATGTTGACTACGATGGAAAATATTATACGTATAATATATACGCTATATATTTAGTAGGAAAACGCTTGCTTGTGCGCTTAATAGATAAGTTATAGATTTAGACTTGATAGTGAAGTTTAACAATGTGGTAAACAGCCATGTACGTGATAGGGTAGAGATTTTGTAAAATATATTGACTGTACAACTCAAGATACAAGGGGATCGAACCCTCTCCCCAAGCTTCCCCAGGGACGCTTGAACGATCCCACCGTTTTTTTTTTCTTTTCTTTTTTTTTTTTTAGTAAAGAGGATGGAGAGGCGGTCTTAATTTTTTCTTAAACGTTCTTGTGATTTCATTGCTCGGTCTAAATTTATATAGACGAATATGGTACAAGGATGAGTTGCCCATTTTCCCTCTCCCTTTCCACCTAGTTAATTTTGGATGAGGCTGTTAGATTAAGGTATATAAACCCAAACTGATATGCGTAATTAAGGTGTGGGATGATTTACAAAATTGATTACATGTCCTAAAATAATGAAAACAAAACATTCTATGGAGCTACGTCGCTTAATTTCAATAACCACATATTTTTTAAATTAAAGTATTTTTAAATTTTTAATTATAGTCAATACGATGAAGGGTTCTCGAAGCTTAATTTTTACTCATCGTTCCGCTGAAGCTTAATTTTACCCACATTGAAGCCTAATTAGGCTTCAATTAGCCACTGAAGCCTAATTTGACTCTCCTTTCCACGGTGGCATAACCTGACCCGTCATACATCTTAGGCTTAATTTAAATAAATAATATAAATAAACAAATGTATATTTAGGGAAGGTACATACATACAAGAGATTTTACAAAGATTGGTGGCTTTATAGATAGAGCTAGTACATACAATGCCTAAAGCCACTATTACGCAAAGCGTTTCGGGCAGAAAAAATTCTGAAGCATCAAAAATTTGAAGCATCTTTTCCTTAAGGCTCAATTCCAGATACCTTGCCTCGGCCCTACGTGTTAAAATATTCACCAATGGTGCGGTGTACGTGCGGGGGATGCCGAGGGTGAACTCTCCACACGACTCGTGACTCGTAATTCTGTGGCGCGGGTTCGATTCCCGCACGAGGCAGAAACAAATGGGCAAAGTTTCTTTCACCCTGAATGCCCCTGTTACCTAGCAGTAAATAGGTACCTGGGAGTTAGTCAGCTGTCACGGGCTGCTTCCTGGGGGTGGAGGCCTGGTCGAGGACCGGGCCGCGGGGACACTAAAGCCCCGAAATCATCTCAAGATAACCTCAAGATAACGACTGGTAAAGGGGAACCCACGCAACTGGTGCTCAACCGTGTGCAAGTGCACGAAGTTTTCCCACAACAGGTTTGTATGCATGTTAGAGTAGTGACCAGGGACCAGATTCACGAAAGTACTTACGCAAGCACTTACGAACGTGTACATCTTTCCTCAATCTTTAACGGCTTTGGTTACATTTATTAAACTGTTTACAAGCATGAAAACGTCCTATTCAACTGTTGTTATTGTTATAAACAGCCTCCTGGTGCTTCGGAGCTCATTAACTGTTTAACAATTGGAAACAAAGTCGCCAAAGATTGAGAAAAGATGTACAGGTTCGTAAGTGCTTGCGTAACTGCTTCGTGAATCTGGCCCCAAATACTTGGGGGTCCGGTGGGGCGCTTGTGTGCTCGTGGTTGCCAGTTTAAGGTCAAGTTCTAATTGACACACAGCGAAAAGTATTATAATGGGTGCAACAGGAAATGCTGATGTGGGTTCCCCTACCCACTAAGAAAAATCAAGTCAACACACAGCTAGTATCGATTCAGGGACGCTAACTTACAATAATGACACACACACACACACACACCTACCACCCCCCAAAACACACATGCACCTTAATATATCTCCTATCATACATCTCCTCCACTCCTCCCTACTGAGGGAGTGAGGGAGGGGGAACTTTCCTCCATCAACAAACCTAACCCGGTAAAACTACACCTCTCTCTCGAATCCCCCTTCTTGTACTTCAATTACCCCTACACTATCCAACTCCCCGCCTTAACACTATCCAAACTCCATCACACTCTCCAAAATCTCACCAAACACTCCACCCAACTCCACACTCAATCCAACCAATCCCTCCTCTCTGGTCGACACTATCTCTTCCATGATAAACTAGCCTAGTAGGAAATTACAGCCGCCTAAGTTGGGCAATTACTGATAATGACATCCCGGGTAGCTTCAGATAAACTTAAATCGCCACGACCCAATCACCCTCGGCTCGTCATAAATAGGCCAAACTGATCAGAAACATATTACCTAAATTAGAGTTCATTAAAAGTTAAGGAAGGTTAGTGTTCATTAATTTTGGATCTGGAATGTCAGATACTTCAAGATAACCTCAAGATAACCTCTCAAGATAACCTACTTCCTTATATTTTTAGATTTTAATGTTATTGCAGTGTTTGCCCCACTGCATGGATATATATCTTGAGATGATTTCGGGACTTTTTAGTGTCCCCGCGGCCCGGTCCTCGATCAGGCCTCCACCCCCAGGAAGCAGCCCGTGACAGCTGACTAACACCCAGGTACCTATTTTACTGCTAGGTAACAGGGGCATAGGGTGAAAGAAACTCTGCCCATTATTTCTCGCCGGCGCCTGGGATCGAACCCAGGACCACAGGATCACAAGTCCAGCGTGCTGTCCGCTCGGCCGACCGGCGCCCTATACTATACACCCCCACTAGGGGTGGGGAGGCTCTGGCCAGGAACAGAGTAATGGAATAAGAAAAACGAGCCAAATGGGAAAAAACATTATATCTAAATAGGCTGCGTGACAAGTCTAATCAGATAGGAGAAAACTCTTACAAAAACCATACTGAACAATGAACAAAATACAGACGGATTAAGTACACTGGCCTATGGGTTATGAAACGATTAATATTTACTTCTTTAATTGAGGTTTTTATTGGTTTGGATTCATCTTAGTATCGACGGATGGAACCTCGATGGAATTAAGATGAAGTACAACATATTGTCACATAATTAAATAAATCTTGCTATACGAACGAAATAATTTGACTCAATATAGGCCAATTTTAGCCTGTACTCTCTCGAGATATTTCACTGTTGCTCCAATAGCTGAAACCGAATTAGTCAAATTGTAAAAAAAAAAATAATTCCCACTGTTAGACTAAGTGTTCATTATACATTTTGGTGTTCACCAGAGAACCAGTCAAACCTTGACCCACACGGAAACCATTAACAACAGCACTAGGAGGGTAGAAATAGCCTAAGCTACTCTATACCTTTGAGATGTATTTATTGCTTATCTCAATAAACATACTTGAACTTGAACAACAGCACACACACTACTTCTGAGGATACACTTATTAATTGTAATTTTCACAAGCAATGACACGAAACAATTGCAAACGTCACCATAGTTTTTTAACAGGGAACTTTTACGTTAAAGACCTGCAGAACATCCCTACTATCTACAATTTTGTGAATTTTCAATTTATGAAAACCAATTGACCTAACTGACTGCCAGATGGAGTAGGCCAATCATCTGACAAGAACTACTCCCCAAAAGATCTTCGTGAGTTCCATAAATTTTGACATTAACTGAAACAAATAATGATAATAATAATAATAATAATAATAATAATAATAATAATAATAATAATAATAATAATAATAATAATTAATGTTAGTAAAAGTAATAATGGCTGACAGTAGAAAGGAAGAAGTAGTAAAGAAATTGTGTGTATGTTGAAGACCAAATACTGTACTTTTTTATTATTATTATTATTTTCTACCACAGACGTGGCCACACATTTACAATGCTAACCAGCATATATACATTAAAAAAAAAACAAAAAAAAACTGTACTTTTTTACTTCCACTAGCCTACGATTTGTCCACCGAGAAATTCCAAATAAAAATGCGCACACTGAAAATGACTGGCTCAATATCGATAAACAACATGACAAACTTCACACTCACATACACGAAGTAACCAAACCTGAACGTACCAAAACATACAAAAATTAGCGAAACACTTAAGAAATTACTCAAATATGCACCATCTGCTTCGATATTACCCAGCCGAAATATAACATTAATTGAACGGTAAATGCTCATGTTACAAATGATTTAACATTTAACTTTACAATCACAATTAAAATAAATTAAAGATGAACTAGGAGCCTAGGATAAACATCGAACACTGTTTAAGAGAGGCAGACATAAATCTGTGTATTTCAGTATGTAGGTTGGATTAGCATTTTATAAGCATTTTAGTGTTGAATTCTCAATAAATCACTGAACTATATGTTTAACAGATCTTTAACCTTGTCCACGGAGGACAGAAGAAAATGTATATATGCTAGTTAGCATTGTAAATGTGTGGCCACGTCTGTGGTAGAACAAAAAAATCAGTGGCGAACCTACAATTTGTGAGGTCATGAGGCTTGAACCGTTATGGGGGGGCCTGTTCGTAACCAGCAACGAGATCTGGGTAATCACTGTTATCTTCTTCAACGAGGCTGTTCAACCACAAATGTAACCACTACATCTCACACCCTGATTAAATCTGAGATATAAATAAATATAAATATATAAGCTCTATTTGATTTTAGAGACAAATATAGACATTTTTATATACAATATGTGATTTGTGCGCGCGGTAATTTAATAGAAGTTTGTTATTACCCAAAGTAAGAAGAACTATCAATAAACGAACCTAAATGATGACTACAAATACGAAAGAAAAATGTTATTAAATTGATTTTGCAACACTACAGCTGTTTGATGTATTCTGGCTTTACCACACACCCGGCCATCCGGGTGTGTGTTAAAGCCAGCTAAAGCTTTAGCCAGCCAGCTAAAGCTACACACCTGTTAAATTCTAGTCACTAAAGATCTGACTAAAATCAAGCAACGAAGACATCCTGGCAGACCAGACTAATCACCAGGGGAAGGCTGGCCACGGGGCAGACTGCCAGAGTAGCATTATTCTCTAAATTATTATCAGGTACGAGCTTAACCTGCATTAGGTTCAGTTTTCCGCCCTCAATTTCCCCGAAGATGACCTTAAAGAAACTATGTCAAACAGTTTGCATAGACGACTCAAAATAAAGCGAACCGAATGGAAATCATGAGAACGCTAAGTCAAGATGACTACACAGTATATAGAAGGGATAGGTCGAGATAAGAGAATGGAATGAAGGAACAATGCCCAACCACTTGGACCGTCGGGGATTGAACGCTGACCTGCAAGAACTGTGGCCATCGCTATACCGATCATTCCCAGCTCTAATATAAACCTTAAGACTCCAAAGTCTTCAAGACATCATTTGTTCAGATGTATACACGAGAAGATAGATCAAGTCAAAGACTTGGAGCCGTACAAACATTGACGATCGACCATTGTAAACATCTCAAGCTGAACATTCTTATTGTGACGTGTTATTCTTGCGTGCGGCCAATCGTACGGTCCGGCCATTCTTAGCCTTCTACTGACTTGACTAAATGAACAAAACCATAATATCTGAGATTAGAAACCAAGGAGGAAGCCGCCTCACCCGCAAATACAGCCACCTCACCTGATAACAGAAAAAATTGCATAATCCCAGAGAGGGGGAGGATAATAAGAACAAAAAGAGCAACATATTTACACCGCTTGATCGACTTTCACCAGAACAGGTGAGCAAACATGTACAATTTGAAAACTGGTCAAGGAACCTATCGTTTCACATTTAAAAGAATCTAAAGCTAAAATAATTGACCGGCAAATTACAGGTATCACGTAAAATTATCACTGGCCGTCTCGTGTTACCAGAATAATAATTAGGTTATATAATCAAAAGCTGTTGACGACAACTTTACATCGCCCTCGGTCGCCATGACAGCCGATAGTGCGAGCACCTACCGACAGGCGGCGCCTAACTGCAATGGATCTAATTGCCCTTTCCTGATATTCAAATGCAATGACCCAGATTGGCATTTGCTTTGATTCTATACCCACTTTCCCTACACTAATTGTAACTAGTCCCTGCATCAGATATTCATTGTAATGACTGGAATATAAAGTCTAGCTTTTTGTTATTATTACTGTAAATGTTTCTCTTAGTTAAAATAGTAGTTTGTTTTGTTAGTGTTAATTTCATTTGCGTTTGATAATATGTGTATGAATCCGTGTGTAAAGTTATCCCTCGCGTTTTTCGTGAGTAGCCGCCCTCCCCCCACACCAACACACATACACACACACACACGCGCGCACACACACACACGCACACACACACACACTAGACTAGTCTAGTGTGTGGGTATGCTACTAGACTAGTCCCAGAACTAAGAGGCATGAGTTATGAGGAAAGGCTGCGGGAAATGCATCTCACGACACTGGAAGACAGAAGAGTAAGGGGGGACATGATCACAACCTACAAAATCCTCAGGGGAATCGACCGGGTAAACAAGGATGAACTTTTCAACACTGGTGGGACGCGAACAAGGGGACACAGGTGGAAGCTGAGTACCCAAATGAGCCACAGAGACGTTAGAAAGAACTTTTTCAGTGTCAGAGTAGTTAGCAAATGGAATGCATTAGGAAGTGATGTGGTGGAGGCTGACTCCATTCACAGTTTCAAATGTAGATATGATAGAGCCCAATAGGCTCAGGAATCTGTACACCAGTTGATTGACGGTTGAGAGGCGGGACCAAAGAGCCAGAGCTCAACCCCCGCAAGCACAATTAGGTGAGTACAATTAGGTGAGTACACACACACACACACACACACACACACACACACACACACACACACACACACACACACACACACACACACACACACACACACACACACACACACAGGTTGTGAGGTGTCTGTGCCTCTGTGAGGTACTTACCTCACTGTGTGATGTTATTTTAGATTCACCTACTCTGAACAAAAAGTTTCAAGTAGCACGGGCTATGGTGAGCCCGTAGTGGACTTCCCTGGCACAGGAGCGGGGATGTAACTAACTGGGTGTGATGTTATTGACCTCCACTTATATCTCAGTGACTGGAATTGCAATCGTTAATCTGGTGAGTGAGAGATTTGCCCATGATAGTATATCATACCTTTTCCTGTGTATTTGAAGTGTTTATAAATGCATATTGGTTCTACATCCCTGGTTTAAATTAACGTGGAGTCGATGGCTGAGCGGACAGAACATTGGACGCGTGATCCTGTGGTCCCGGGTTCGATCCCGGCGAGAAACAATGGGCAGAGTTTCTTTCGCCCTGATGCCCCTGTTATTTAGCAGTAGATAGGTACCTGGGAGTGAGTCAGCTGTCACGGGCTGCTTCCAGGGGGTGGAGGCCTGGTCGAGGACCGGGCCGCGGGGACACTAAAGCCCCGAAATCATCTCAAGATAACGTACCTACATTGTAAATAAGAACGTAAGGGCGGCGTTTCGTGAGTTCGTACTCTAGGGTACGACTTACAAGTTCGTGCCCTTACATCATCAGATGGATATCTGACCCGATATCCATCTGATATGTACCGATATCCACCTAACTTGATCATGCTATTACAGGCTCCGATATCCACTTGCCGGGTCCCAATGTCTACTCCCTCAGCTTGATATCCAGCCTTCCCCCGACCCGATATCTAGCTATCCCCCGACCCGATGTCCACGTTACGCTGTTATGCGATCTTAATCGGGACATCGACTTACACCACAAACTGATTTCTTTAAAAGCTGCTGAACGGACTTAAAAACACAAAACAGGCACAAATTTTCCATTCATCACACACAGCTTAACAAGTCCTAACAAGCTTAAATTTAACAAGTTTCTTTTTGCAATGTTGACATCTTAACATCTAAGTTGATAACAGCTAAAATGCTATCTGCCTTCAAGCCTACGAATATCTCCGACTTGCCAGGACGGCTATCTTCACTAAAATTATATTTAAAATAAACCCTGGATTTGAATTATCCGGGTCAATCTTCTTGTTATCTAGAATGTCAACAGTACGGTAAGTTAATCTCTGTTAATCTCTGTTAATCTCTGGCCGTTGGTACGGGTAACGGCAACTAGATGGTAACGACACTAGGTACTAAATAATAACGGTAACCTGATCACTACTATTATTCTATAACCTCCTCGTATTAAGCAACATCTTAATCCAATCATCCGTTCCTTAAGCAAGATAATTGCACAGCTTAATTTCAAGTAGCAAAATTATGGTTTATGTCAATGAAGAAATAGTGGACAAACCACAGTAGAATTTTTGGTGCTATTACAGATAGCGCCATAAATTTTGATAATTTTGAAGATAATTTGATAATTTTGAAGATGAAAAAAAAGATAATTTTGCTATTACAGATCCTATAATCCCCCTTCCACCCTTCCCTTCACTAGGCTGTCGAAATCACCACCACCAGAACTATTAGGTACCAATATAATTTCAAAAGATGTCAATAGCTTAGTTTTACCTTACACATGGATAATTAGGAACAGAACAGCAGCTTAAATACAAGTTGTTAACGATGATAATTAATGATAATTTAAGAGCGCTTTCTTAAAAATGTAGAAATAGCCTCATACCCTTACCGTTTGGGCCTCGTAGAACCAAACCCCTTACCCCTCGGTATACATACCCTTGGGTATACATACCCTATCCCTGGGGTAAGAACCCCTGGTCTAATGAATACAATATCATTCTCTCTCCGTCAGACCAGCTGGAAGAGAGGTCTTCGCTGTGTCGCCTAGACCATGTGATTAGATAGTTTTTATCAACGAAGAAGCTTGTTTATTGGCACACACAGGTGCCAATAAACGCGGCACAAACATATCAATGTAACGATCTCAATGTTTGTTTCCATGTTTTCTGTCAGCAGTTTTTAAACAGTTAATAGCATCACTATTAGAAGACAAGAGGAATCTGTCAATTCCGTTCTAGCATTTGTCCGTAAAATTTAAGCTGTGGCGCTGAAGGAAGATAAACACGAATACAACATAATACAATCACAAGTTAATGCCATATTAAAATAAATGAGGCATAAAAATACAACACACTTGGAAAATATACACTTGGAAAAATACATTCCGCTTGGATCTTATTCCCGACATCACCCTGAGCACCGCTAAATTCCCCCCCCCCCCCACCCCCAAGTACACAAGCATGTGAGACTGCCATCCTTATTATAACCCCTATGTTATTTGTTGTCTAAGATTCGCCACCCGGAACACAAAGTTCCAAGCAGCATGGGCTATGGTGAGCCCGCAGTAACCCCCCATGTTAACCCGGAACCTATCCACTTAACACAACTGGTAAAGCAACACCAACTTAACACAAAGCAGCGTTAATATCAACAGCAGCAGCAGCAGCAGCAGCAACAGCAGCAGCTTCACAACAGGAGTATAATTAAGATTATTACACAGAAATCCTTATTAAATTAATATTATTTATGGTCATAGCGACATGTGTGTAAATTATGGCATGTGTAAAAATTTGCAATTTTTTTTAGGAAAAATTAATCTAATATTTTTTTTAGCTTAAATTGAGTTTTATAATTAAACTAACACATTTACTGTAATGTTATATTTGTTTTTAAACTAATTTAAAATGTAATGTATTGAGAAAGAAGTTAAACAAATTCATTAAAAATTTTGTGACTTTCATTTAGTTAAATATCAATATACTTCTATTCCTGAAATAAAATTATGATTACTAAAATACATGAGTAATAATTGTTTGGTTAAATATGACATTAGCAACAAATAAAACTATAATATGAGTTGTAACTTATCTGCATCTCAAACAAAATTAATAAAAAAATAATAACATCTGAAACTGGATTTGCGTTACATTTATTTTAAGTTACTCTTGACGCAAAATTTAAAATGCTTGGAAAAATAGAACTCCCAATGATCTTAACCTCTGTGAATCCACATTAGATATAGTAACAGAAATAATAAAAATAAATAAGGCTAGGATGCCACAGGTCCCACACTGCCAAAAACCTTACCTGTATGGCCCTCCCCCTTACTGAAGGATCCTTACTTCTTCCACCTTAAGAATATCCTCACCCACACCACTATTAACAACCATTCTTTGCACTGATTCCGCTTTCTTTCGCTTTCTATTATCTCGAATTATCTGTGATTTTCTGGAAATTACACACCGAGGGTTAGAGGTCTTCGCTCAGTGAGAAGACCCTTGAAATTATTAACACTTTTGTGATGTGATAACGCGTTTAAGTGCCGCTAATTGTCTTCTTTATTATGCTCTTATTTTCTTTTATGCAAACTTAATTTCAGCGTAATATTTGTTCACTAATTCCAATATCGTACTGATAATTTACGGGTGAAAATTATGCGATTAACGCTTATATTTCTTCTGGTCAAGAGAAGGGATGCGCCGGTAACTAGTTTGACTAGGACAGCACCCTGAGTGGTAGCTAAGGGGCCAGCACGGGTGGTATAGCCCCCACCTGAGAGACAAGTGGATGGCCAGAGACGGCACCAAGTGTTATATGTGAAGGCAAAGTAGCGTGTAGCCTTGGCCGGCGTGTGAGAGGGGGGGCGGCGGCCGTCCACGTGAAGCTGGGCACGTCACCGAGACCTACACACCCGACACGTCTTACCCGGGCCGAGTCGCCAGCCGCACTGGCGGCAGCCGCTGAACGTCACCTCCACCATCATCCTCACTATACCGCCCACCGCTCATTCCTCCTACTTCAAACCCCTCCCCTCCTGCTGATGTCGCCACTCTCCTCCTGCTGCTCCTGCTGCTCCTGCTGCTCCTGCTGCTCCTGCTGTCCTGCTTCTACTACTTCTTGATGCTACGTGCAGTTCGCACGAAGGGTTTTATCCTCCCGATGACTGCACTTCTACTACTGGGTTTTCTTCCTCCTTGTTGTTCCTCTCTGCTAATCCTTGTAGTGCTGGAAATGCGGCTTCTAATATATTCTACTGTTGCTGTTTCTGTTGCTGGTTCTGTTGTTACTGTATCACTGCCGCTGCCGTTAGATCTCGACCAATTAATTCCTCAAAAGAATGCACCAAGCCGGGAAGACAATGTAGCATCTTAGAGATCTCGTCACTGTAGCACTGTAGCATCTTATAGTGCTACCCCACCATCACCCACTCGGGGGCCAGTTACCGTCAGCCACCCGGGGACCAGTCACCGTCACCCACCCGAGGACCAGCCACCGTCACCCACCCGAGGGACCAGTCACCGTCACCCACCCGAGGGGCCAGTCACCGTCACCCACCCGAGGGACCAGTCACCGTCACCCACCCGAGGGGCCAGTCACCGTCACCCACCCGAGGGACCAGTCACCGTCACCCACCCGAGGGGCCAGTCACCGTCACCCACCCGAGAGACCAGTCACCGTCACCCACCCGGGGACCAGTCACCGTCACCCACCCGGGGACCAGCCACCGTCACCCACCCGAGGGGCCAGTCACCGTCACCCACCCGAGAGACCAGTCACCGTCACCCACCCGGGGACCAGTCACCGTCACCCACCCGGGGACCAGCCCCCGTCACCCACCCGAGGGACCAGCCACCGTCACTCACCCGGGGACCAGTCACCGTCACCCACCCGAGGGACCAGTCACCGTCACCCACCCGAGGGACCAGTCACCGTCACCCACCCGAGGACCAGCCACCGTCACCCACCCGAGGGACCAGTCACCGTCACCCACCCGAGGGACCAGTCACCGTCAGCCACCCGGGGACCAGTCACCGTCACCCACCCGAGGGACCAGTCACCGTCACCCACCCGAGGGACCAGTCACCGTCAGCCACCCGGGGACCAGTCACCGTCACCCACCCGAGGGACCAGTCACCGTCACCCACCCGAGGACCAGCCACCGTCAGCCACCCGAGGACCAGCCACCGTCACCCACCCGGGGACCAGTCAAAGTCACCCACCCGAGGACCAGCCACCGTCACCCACCCGGGGGCCAGTCACCGTCACCCACCCGGGGACCAGTCACCGTCAGCCACCCGGGGACCAGTCACCGTCACCCACCCGAGGGACCAGTCACCGTCACCCACCCGAGGGACCAGTCACCGTCAGCCACCCGGGGACCAGTCACCGTCACCCACCCGAGGGACCAGTCACCGTCACCCACCCGAGGGACCAGTCACCGTCAGCCACCCGAGGGACCAGTCACCGTCACCCACCCGAGGGACCAGTCACCGTCACCCACCCGAGGACCAGCCACCGTCACCCACCCGAGGGACCAGTCACCGTCACCCACCCGGGGACCAGTCACCGTCACCCACCCGAGGGACCAGTCACAGTCACCCACCCGAGGACCAGCCACCGTCACCCACCCGAGGACCAGCCACCGTCACCCACCCGAGGGACCAGCCACCGTCACCCACCCGAGGGACCAGTCACCGTCACCCACCCGAGGGACCAGTCACAGTCACCCACCCGAGGACCAGCCACCGTCACCCACCCGAGGACCAGCCACCGTCACCCACCCGAGGGACCAGCCACCGTCACCCACCCGAGGGACCAGTCACCGTCACCCACCCGGGGACCAGTCACAGTCACCCACCCGAGGGACCAGCCACCGTCACCCACCCGAGGACCAGCCACCGTCACCCACCCGAGGGACCAGTCACAGTCACCCACCCGAGGGACCAGTCACCGTCACCCACCCGAGGGACCAGTCACAGTCACCCACCCGAGGGACCAGTCACCGTCACCCACCCGAGGGACCAGCCACCGTCACCCACCCGAGGGACCAGTCACCGTCACCCACCCGAGGGACCAGTCACCGTCACCCACCCGAGGGACCAGTCACCGTCAGCCACCCGGGGACCAGTCACCGTCACCCACCCGAGGGACCAGTCACCGTCACCCACCCGAGGGACCAGTCACCGTCAGCCACCCGAGGGACCAGTCACCGTCACCCACCCGAGGGACCAGTCACCGTCACCCACCCGAGGGACCAGTCACCGTCACCCACCCGAGGGACCAGTCACCGTCACCCACCCGAGGGACCAGCCACCGTCACCCACCGGAGGGACCAGTCACCGTCACCCACCCGAGGGACCAGTCACCGTCACCCACCCGAGGGACCAGTCACCGTCACCCACCCGAGGACCAGCCACCGTCACCCACCCGAGGACCAGCCACCGTCACCCACCCGAGGACCAGTCACCGTCACCCACCCGAGGACCAGCCACCGTCACCCACCCGAGGACCAGCCACCGTCACCCACCCGAGGGACCAGCCACCGTCACCCACCCGAGGGACCAGTCACCGTCACCCACCCGAGGGACCAGTCACCGTCACCCACCCGAGGGACCAGTCACCGTCACCCACCCGAGGGACCAGTCACCGTCACCCACCCGAGGGACCAGTCACCGTCACCCACCCGAGGGACCAGTCACCGTCACCCACCCGAGGGACCAGTCACCGTCAGCCACCCGAGGGACCAGTCACCGTCACCCACCCGAGGGACCAGTCACCGTCACCCACCCGAGGGACCAGTCACCGTCACCCACCCGAGGGACCAGCCACCGTCACCCACCCGAGGGACCAGTCACCGTCACCCACCCGAGGGACCAGTCACCGTCACCCACCCGAGGGACCAGTCACCGTCACCCACCCGAGGGACCAGCCACCGTCACCCACCGGAGGGACCAGTCACCGTCACCCACCCGAGGGACCAGTCACCGTCACCCACCCGAGGGACCAGTCACCGTCACCCACCCGAGGACCAGCCACCGTCACCCACCCGAGGGACCAGTCACCGTCACCCACCCGAGGGACCAGCCACCGTCACCCACCCGAGGGACCAGTCACCGTCACCCACCCGAGGGACCAGTCACCGTCACCCACCCGAGGGACCAGTCACCGTCACCCACCCGAGGGACCAGTCACAGTCACCCACCCGAGGGACCAGTCACCGTCACCCACCCGAGGACCAGCCACCGTCACCCACCCGGGGACCAGTCACAGTCACCCACCCGAGGGACCAGTCACCGTCACCCACCCGAGGACCAGCCACCGTCACCCACCCGAGGACCAGCCACCGTCACCCACCCGAGGGACCAGCCACCGTCAGCCACCCGAGGGACCAGTCACCGTCACCCACCCGAGGGACCAGCCACCGTCAGCCACCCGAGGGACCAGTCACCGTCACCCACCCGAGGGACCAGTCACCGTCACCCACCCGAGGGACCAGTCACCGTCACCCACCCGAGAGACCAGTCACCGTCACCCACCCGGGGACCAGTCACCGTCACCCACCCGAGGGACCAGCCACCGTCACCCACCCGAGGGACCAGTCACCGTCACCCACCCGAGGGGCCAGTCACCGTCACCCACCCGAGGGACCAGTCACCGTCACCCACCCGAGGGACCAGCCACCGTCACCCACCCGAGGGACCAGCCACCGTCACCCACCCGAGGGACCAGTCACCGTCACCCACCCGAGGGACCAGTCACCGTCACCCACCCGAGGGACCAGTCACAGTCACCCACCAGTGAAGTAACAATGTTTACAAAGATACACGTCCTGTTTATATGGCTAGGTTTAGCTACCAACTTTTGTTTATATGCATAATCTCTCCAGGTCTCTCTCTCTCTCTTTCTCTCTCTCTCTCCTCCCACCTTCTTTGCTCCTGCTCTCCATGTCTGTGACACACACACACACACACACACACACACACACACACACACACACACACACACACACACACAATGCCAGCACACCCACAAGTCTCCCCTGGCAGGTTGCCACACGCCTCAAGACAAATTTGTCCCAATTTATAACTACTCCCATGCAAAAGTCCCATCACAATACCTTCCCGCCAAATTCACGAAGTGACCGAGACGTCAGAAATGACCGACTGAAATCAACTTTTTTTTTGGCCAGAACACCACTTATTAATCAGCAGTAGTCCGGATGTCTCCAAGACCAGTTATGATCACTGTCAATGTTTACACTTGGCATTTATCTAGATAGTTATCACCTTCAGTGATAACATTTGACATTTATCTAGGGGTTCTAGGAAATGGATGGCTGCTGGCGCCAAATCCTCCGTGAACATTAAGAGATTCAACTGACTTGTACAACTTTTGAGAAAGAGCGAAAGTAGTAGCAGGAAGGAAGAAAGGAAGGATGCAGAAGTAAGAAAGTAGCAGGAGGGAGCAGGAGGAGCAGGAGGGAGCAGGAGGGAGCAGCAGAAACCTGCTTGAAACCTGCTTGATGAAGTTCTGGGAGTTCTTCTACTCCCCAAGCCCGGCCCGAGGCCAGGCTTGACTTGTGAGAGTTTGGTCCACCAGGCTGTTGCTTGGAGCGGCCCGCAGACCCACATAAGGAGAAGGAAGGTAGGATAAGAGGTTAAGCAGGATGGAAATAGAACTATGCACCATCACATATCCGTCAATTTCCCTGCGTTCTGTCTCCACCACTCTACAGACTATTATTAATTGTTTGCTATTATTTCCCTACACTTGTTTGCTCATAGTAGCCATCATAATACTGGTATGATAAGCATTATAATACTGGTATGATTAGCAGTATAATACTGGTATGATTAGCAGTATAATACTGGTATGATTAGCAGTAAAATACTGGTATGATTAGCAGTATAATACTGGTATGATTAGCAGTATAATACTGGTACGATTAGCAGTATAATACTGGTATGATTAGCAGTATAATACTGGTATGATTAGCAGTATTATTTTTCCTTCCAGGTATTTTAATAGTATAATAACAACATACTGGAGCGAAAGTTATGATAGAAAATCTAGAATAGACCCAGTGAGGAGTAGAGGTGCCTAAGATACAATGTTAGAATTAAAGTTCAGCAATTCTATAATTGTAATTAATATTTCTTTCATTACGATTAAAACACAAGATTTAAACACCATCGCATTAATGTACCCGTATGGCTTTTTTTGAGTTAATCATTTATCATAATTCATAAAATATGTTTAATCAGTTGCAAAAACATGTAATTAAAGGCGAATAAAATGCTGCGGATAACCAGCCTAATATAATTTATTTTATACTGTGCTAATCATTTTATATTAACCTAATAAAATTTATTTTATACTGTTCTAATCATTTTATGTTAATGGACATGCCTTCTCGTTCACCGTACAACAAATGACCGAACCTGGTCATTTGACCGAACCGAACCGTCGACCTAGGAGGCCTGGTCGACGACCGGGCCGCGGGGACGCTAAGCTCCGGAAGCACCTCAAGGTAACCTCAAGGTAAGGTAACCTCGCGACGATAGCCATGGGGGAGCGTTTCCTCTCATTACAACGCTTGAGGAGCTGTTCACTTGAGACAGTTAAGCAAGTCCCAGCTGTGTCTGGGTACAAGTGACAGGATGAACAACCTAGCGGGTTTTCTTCCTATTGGGGAGTGTTGTACATGCTGCTATGGCGGTGTGTCCACTCACAGGATGAGTGGCGCTGCCCAATACTGTCACTATGGCGGTGTGTCCACTCACAGGATGAGTGGCGCTGCCCAATACTGTCACTATGGCGGTGTGTCCACTCACAAGATGAGTGGCGCTGCCCAATACTGTCACTATGGCGGTGTGTCCACTCACAAGATGAGTGGCGCTGCCCAATAAACTCTCCCCTCGGGGCAAAATTTAAACGCCTGTTGTGCATGAGGTAATGCCACACAAACCTGCAGTGATAGATATAAGCCCACACTGGCAATCAGTCTAGGGTCTATCCATGCAGCTACACACAGAAATCACAATTGCGTGATGCATCAAATAAACATAGTCGATTAGCTCAGTCGATTAAGGCAGCGTCTGGGATGCTCTTGGACGCAGGTTCGAATCCTTGTCACGGCCCTTGTGGATTTGTTCATTTATCCATGTTGCGTTTTATTTGGCGACTTGCTCGCTAATGTACAATTGATCACCAGAAAATATCCAGTAGGAGAGTGCATCGGTGTTACTAATTGGTGGGGGCTGCGGGTCTTTGAGTTAGTTGCAGTGGGAATGAGTAGCGAGCATTGGCTCCCACTAGACGATGGTTCGCACGGGTTTAATATATGTCGCAGTTTTTATTGAACTCTATAAAGCAGGTCTTGGAGCGTACGTCTCTCAACTTGTCGGAGACCCACTCCTCTATTTGTGATACCTAAACCAATTTTTACGTGGATTTTCTCTCACACACACACACACACACACACACACACACACACACACACACACACACACACACACACACACACAGATATGGAGCCCAGTAGGCTCAGGAACCTGTACACCAGTTGATTGACAGTTGAGAGGCGGGACCAAAGAGCCAAAGCTCAATCCCCGCAAGCACAAATAGGTGAGTACACACACACACACACACACACACACACACACACACACACACACACACACACACACACACACACACACACACACACTGAAAGATCAAACAACTAGATTTCAGATAAAGCATTTACATTACGGTAAATGAGACAGTAAATGAGAACAGAACAGTAGACAGTGATACAACTGAACAATACAAACTGAAAAACAATTCAACATAAAAGAAGTAAGAAATATAACTATAATGACTGAACGAAAATAAAGACTAATAAAGGAAGGAATGTATAGAAGAAAGGATGAGACGAGAAAGGATGAATTGAGGAAGTACGGATAGAAAACGTAATAAAGAAGAAAAAAACGAAGTGTGACGGTTAAGAATCGTAAAAGAAAACGAGTGTTGACCACAGACATTATTATTAATGGATAACATCCCTATAATTCTTAACCCCCTCCCCACCCCAGGTCGTCAAAGCAACCCCCCCCCCTTTACCCAAAACCAAGAAAATATGCTTTCCCAAGCACAAGTTCACGAGATATAAATTATAATTCGTAAACCTTCACAACATAATAATTAGAGAACCTTCACAACATATCAGAAAACCTTCATGCTATAATAATTAAAGAACTTTCCCGAGATAACAGAGAACCTATAAGAGATTATAGGTTCAATTAGAGAACCCTCACGAGATAATAAATGGAGAACTTTCACAAGATAATACTCAAGAGAACCTTCGCGAGATAATAACTAGAAAACCTTCACAAGACTGAAGAAACAGATGAAAAGAAAACATAGCACGAAAACCAAAGAGAAATTAAGTCGTGACAAAAAAAAATATTATGCATAGAAATCTCGAATGACCATTTAACAACGTTCAACAGCAGCCACAAAAGGCCTATCAGTAGCCATAATATCAATCAACGCACCAGCATAAATGATTCAATAACAAAGAAATGTTTCGCCATAGGAGTTAAACGACCGCTCACGAACGACCGCTCACGAACGACCGCTCACGAATGACCACTCACGAACGACCGCTCACGAACGACCGCTCACAAACGACCACTCACAAACGACCACTCACAAACGACCGCTCACGAACGACCTCTCACGAACGACCGCTCACAAACGACCTCTCACAAACAACCTCTCACAAACGACCTCTCACAAACGACCTCTCACGAACGACCTCTCATGAACGACCTCTCACGAACGACCTCTCACAAATAGCTGACGAAACGAGTCGCGTAGAAACCTCCCCCCCCCGACCCAAGTCCCATCGGAACCACGCACGTTAAACCGCTCTCACCAAATGAAATTATCGCCAATTGGGACAGAAATTGACCTGTTGTTGCTGTTACAGATTTAGCTATTCGGAACAAGTTCCAAGCAGCACGGGCTATGGCGAGCCCGTAAGAAATTGACCGCATCTTCATATTTATATATCTTGGCTGTATCTCATGCACCTCCTGGGTGGAGAGGGGTCCGGGGGGGGGAGGAAGGAAGAAGGAGGTATAGGAAGACCAAGGAGTAGGGGGAGCTATCAGGAGAAGGCGCCAAACCCCTACGACTACATAGCCCTCGGAAGGCGTCAGGATAAGGATTTGGCATGGGACGGGGGAAAAGGAATAGTGCCCAACCACTTTGACGGTCGGGGATTGAACGCCGACCTGCATGAGAACTGGAGAGGATGACAAGAGCTAGAAAAGAAAGGAATGGGGGAAGAGACAGGGATGGGGAGGAAAGAGACTGAGGCAGAAAAGGGAACAACAGACAGAAATTGAGGAAATGGGAAGTAGGAAATCACGTAAGAGACAAGAAACCAGGAAAAGGACGGACGTGGGGAAGCATGGAAAAACCAGACAAAAAAAGGGAAGGTGACATGAAAACAAGAAAAGGAGCAGAAAAGGAGGAAGTAGCACGAAACTTACAGAAATAGGGGGAAGAAGTGACAGGAAAGAAGAAAAACAGACCAGTAAACGAGAAGTGACCAGTAAACACTAAACTTGGTTCATACAGCTATAACCAAGGTAAAAGAAATTACATACCCAACAACTCACAATTAACCGCAGTAAATGACATCCTTCATCACCTTCTGAAGTAAATAACCAACACACACACACACACACACGCACACACACACACACACACACACACACACACACACACACACACACACACACACACACACACACACCCGATATACAAGAAAGGGGATAGACAGGAGGCACTGAATTACAGACCAGTGTCCCTAACCTGCATACCATGCAAGATGATGGAGAAGATTGTGCGAAGAAAGCTAGTGGAGCACCTGGAGCGAAAGAACTTTGTAACACAGCATCAACATGGATTCAGGGATGGCAGGTCCTGCCTCACAGGGTTACTTGAATTCTACGACCAGGCAACAAAAATAAGGCAAGAAAGAGAAGGGTGGGCAGACTGCATATTTTTGGATTGTCAGAAAGCCTTTGACACAGTGCCACACAAGAGGCAAGTGAAAAAACTGGAGATGCAGGCTGGAGTGAAAGGGAAGGTACTCCGTTGGATACAGGAGTACCTAAGTAACAGGAGACAACGAGTCAGTGTGAGGGGTGAGGTCTCAGATTGGCGAGACGTTACGAGTGGAGTACCGCAGGGGTCAGTCCGTGGACCTATACTGTTTCTGATATATGTAAATGATCTTCCAGAGGGTATAGAATCGTTTCTCTCAATGTTTGCCGATGATGCAAAAATTATGAGGAGGATTGAAACTGAGGACGATAGTAGGAGGCTACAAGATGACCTAGACAGACTGAGTGAATGGTCCAACAAATGGCTGTTGAAGTTTAACCCGAGTAAATGCAAAGTAATGAAACTAGGTGGTGGAAATAGGAGGCCAAACACAGGATACAGAATAGGAGATGAAGTACTTAATGAAACGAACAGAGAGAAAGATCTAGGAGTTGATATCACACCAAACCTGTCTCCTGAAGCCCACATAAAAAGAATAACGTCTGCGGCATATGCGAGGCTGGCTAACATCAGAACAGCGTTCAGGAACCTGTGTAAGGAATCATTCAGAATCTTGTACACCACATATGTAAGACCAATGCTGGAGTATGCGGCCCCAGCATGGAGCCCGTACCTTGTCAAGCACAAGACGAAGCTGGAAAAAGTCCAAAGGTATGCCACTAGACTAGTCCCGGAACTAAGAGGCATGAGTTACGAGGAAAGGCTGCGGGAAATGCACCTTACGACACTGGAAGACAGAAGAGTAAGGGGAGACATGATCACAACCTACAAAATCCTCAGAGGAATCGACCAGGTAAACAAGGATAAACTATTCAACACTGGTGGGACGCGAACAAGGGGACACAGGTGGAAACTGAGTACCCACATGAGCCACAGAGACGTTAGAAGGAACTTTTTCAGTGTCAGAGTAGTTAACGGATGGAATGCATTAGGCAGTGATGTGGTGGAGGCTGACTCCATACACAGTTTTAAATGTAGATATGATAGAGCCCAGTAGGCTCAGGAATCTGTACATCAGTTGATTGACAGTTGAGAGGCGGGACCAAAGAGCCAAAGCTCAACCCCCGCAAGCACAAATAGGTGAGTACAAATAGGTGAGTACACACACACACACACACACACACACACACACACACACACACACACACACACACACACACACACACACACACACACGCGTTAACAACGCCCACTGACACCTTCAATGATTAATGGGAGGTGTTTGGTGGCAAAACTGTTATTAGCAATTGGGGCTTATATTATTATACTCATCTGTCGGCAGCTAACTCGTTTTTCTCCCTCCCACTCCCTTCCCTCTTTCTCTGTTTGCTACTAATTGTAATAAGTCAGGTAATGAGAGAGAGAGAGAGAGAGAGAGAGAGAGAGAGAGAGAGAGAGAGAGAGAGAGAGAGAGAGAGAGAGAGAGAGACAGACAGACAGACAGACAGACAGACAGAGACAGAGACAGAGACAGAGACAGAGAGACAGACAGACAGAGAGCGAGCGAGCCAGATTGATAGACGCGTGGGTGCGTTACAGTAATAAATGTTCAGTGCCCCAACTGACACTATGTGAAGAGTAGGGGTGAGTGACAGTCGATCCTCCAGGCCGACACAGGCCATCAATGCTGCCCTCAGCCTCAACACGCACCTCGCCTACACACACACCCACCCGACTACATCAACAAGCCAGCTTTACAACCAGTCACTGCTTATCTTCCCAGCCAGTCATTTATCTGTCCGGTCAATCTGACGCCCAGATTGGCAGCAACACATCAGCAAGTGAGCACCAGAGAACATCGTTTTTATAAAGTTATTTTCCTGTTTCTCTCGTCTTCTCTATACCTGTTATTCTTCCCTTCCCTTCTCACTCTCACGTTCTTCTCCTCTCCCACTCTGTTATTCTTCCCTTTCTCATCTTACTATTCTTGTCTACCATCCTTTCCATCTCTCCCTTGCCACCCCTCACCCTATTTTTTTTCACCCCATCTTCACCTTTTCTAATTCATCTCACTCCCAGGTTCGATTCCTAGAGCACGACATGATTCCTTTTATCCGATGCCTCTCTTTACCTAGAAGTAAATAGGTACCCCTGGAATTTGGCAACTGTTGTGGGTGGCATGCTGGGGAAAGGTCAGTAGTTGAGCCAGCAGGAGGCCTCGATTAGCTTAACAGGCTTCTTGTATCCGACGAGTACGTACTCACGATTTCCTCTCCGTAAAAAATGCAGTGGATTAGCCGAGCTGAAAGCGTCAGAACTTAGACTATCCGCCTAATCCACCGGAGCTGATAATTATTAGACACTTATAGCGTCAATATTGCGGTGGTTTTAATTTCCCTAAACTACAGCAATTTTTACGCATGGGTCGATTGCATAAAAAAAATAGTGCGTTCAGTTTTTTTTTTATTATTTTCTACACAAACGTGGCCACACATTTACAATGCTAACCACCATATATACATTTTCTTCTGTCCTATATAGACAGGGTTAGAGATCAGTTAAACGTTCAGTAAGAGAAAGGTTGAGGAGGGACATTAAGAACGGCTATCCGTCACACATTTGCTATAGCAACTTTGTTGTTTAAGATTCAGATACTGGGAACAAAAAGTTCCAAGTAGCACGGGCTATGGTGAGCCCGTAGTGGACATACGTGGCACAGGAGCGGGGCTGTAACTGCTATAGCAACTGTCAGGTGGACGGTTGTATAGACGGGGAAGGCTTCACATATTAGAATAAACGGCAATTTCCTTCTTTGAAGCTTCTCCTGGAACTTAGTTTTTTTCCGTAATTTCCGGCCATTTACGTTTACGGACATTGGAAAATTTACGCGAGCAAAAAAAAAGGTAAAAGTCTTGGAAATCTCTTCCTAATGTTTGAGGTTCTGACGAAACTAGTTTGACAGCTTGGCGTTTCAGATATCACACGAAGAAGCCTTTAAGCGACTGAAACCTCGAGAGATTGTGAGGGTGAATATATTTGACTAACTCTTTAAGTGACTAACTCTTTGCAAACTCTTAAGTGTATGAGAATGTCTTTAGTCAGCCTGAAACTGGGATTCACAGCTTCGTGTAAACTCCTGGAAAACTCCAGTATTCTCCTTTGCTTTTCCGTGAATAATATTAAGAACATGAAAAAAAAAAATTAAAAATTACATAAAAAAATCCGCGCGCGCACCACACACACACACACACACACACACACACACACACACACACACACACACACACACACACACACACACACACACACACACACACACACACACACACACAGCCCATCTATCTTGGTAAATTTGAGATCATTAAAAAAGTAATTTATTTTAACTTTACAAAAATGCCAGTTTTTATTTAACGGTTCTCGGCTCAACGGTTAAACCCCTTTAATATTAAAGTGGTGGTGCTGAAAATGAGATTGTTGTAGGGGGATATAAGTCATTGCATTGCAATCATACAGCCAACAGAGTTTTTGTTGTAGTAAACCTTTCCTAAACTTACCAAGCCTAATCTAGCCTAGCATCGCCTAGCCTAGCGTAGCCTGACGCCGTGAACAGTTTTAACAGAACTCACACACAGAGATCACACTAACGTCTGTCCAACGTTTAGGGTAGTTAAGTCAAGTTATACAGCGGTGTCTCTTGAACAAACCAATCAGAACTCTGGAAACACAAACCGTAACCGTCTATTTTCAGCTTGTTACACTTGTAATAAAGTTGTTAAATCTTGGCTTAACGTGTTTATGACGTATTAGAAAGTTGTAACAACTTGCTATATTGGTTGTTATAACTGGTTAGGCGTTAAAACTAGTTCGAACGTTGTGCTAACGTCGTAGTTTCGGTGTGTATTTGGCGGGAACAGACCTCCCTTGGAAAGGATCCGTCGTAACTGATCCTAACATGAGAATGTGCCATTGTCGGCAGCCACAAAAAACGTATATAGTGCTACACCATGATGTATAGCCCTATATACACCTTTATATCCACCTGCCATCAACTTAACACTGCCAGAGCCGACAGGTAGCCAGGCAGGCAAAAGACACACCAACTGATAAATAATCCGTCCATCATGTCCCCACAATTCATATTAACTGCACTATGAATTATTATTTGTTTATTTCGTACTATAATGTAAAACATTACGCACTGATGCGCACAAATAAAACAAATAATCTACCGTACTTTGCCTGGAAATTGTACCCGGTAAATGAACAAATCGTACATGTGTATTGTACCTGGTACATAATGGTGACCAGACCACACACTAGAAGTTGAAGGGACGACGACGTTTCGGTCCGTCCTGGACCATTCTCAAGTCGATTAGTACCATTCTCTGGTACTTAATGGTCTCATACTCCCCACCCCAACCACTTGGGCTGGACGGTAGAGCGACGGTCTGGCTTCATGCAGGTCAGACTTCAATCCCCGACCGTCTTAAGTGGTCGGGCACCATTCCTCTCCCCCGTCCCATCTTAAATCCTTATCCTGACCCCTTCCAAGTGCTATATAGTCGTAATGACTTGGTGCTTTCTCCTGATAGTTCCCTTCCCTTCATACCCCCCCCCATCCCTCATACACACCTCCCAAGGTGTATCAAAAATGTCTCCACAAAGTCTATAGACTGACAGAGAGAGAGAGAGAGAGAGGCGAGAGTTACAGTTACACAGATACAAAGACAGAATGTTTGTCTGAGGATGGAGTCCAGAAACTTGGGGCTAACCTCGTCCAAATTTTCACAGTAAATGCTGCTAGGTACATGCCCAACATGGGTAGGTCACGGTCCGCATCGCTGAAAAACAGTGCCCCCCCGTAACACTACCAAAGCAAACCCACATGAAGACTCTCGCTATTTGCAAGCTGGTTCAAATCTGTTTTCCTTACTGTATCTTAAAACATTATGCACTGATCGCACCATAAATAAAAATAAAATCCAATTATAATCCTTAACCTTTACATGGTAGATATATTTTGCTTCATCACCGAATGAAGAGCCTCTATGTGTCGACCTGGTTATCTCAATACTTCCCTCCCGCTAACTTGTGTAAACGAGGAAATGTATATGTTTATCTCTCAAAATGTTCGGTAATGTTTATTGTTTGTGATGTGTGTCTATGTATGTATTAACACGATGTACTGAACGTGGAGAGAATAGCTTGAACTACCTCATCCCTTGGTGTGTATTTTACCTCAATAAACTTATTTCAATTTCAATTTCAATTTCCCTCCCGCCCCTTGCATCACACATCCCAAACATAGCAGTCTCCTTCTCTCCAACTCCTCTACCCCTCCCCTCCCTACCTAATAAGAGAGAGAGAGAGAGAGAGAGAGAGAGAGAGAGAGAGAGAGAGAGAGAGAGAGAGAGAGAGAGAGAGAGAGAGAGAGAGAGAGAGAGAGAGAGAGAGAGAGAGAGAGACTATAGCAGGGATGTGTGTTGACATATGCTGGGATGGTGTATTTGTTCCCCCACTTGATTATTTGCCATTTCTCAAAATTTTCTTAGATTTTCCTTGCGGAATAATTCCGAGCGGACCTGGGTGCAGGGTCGACTCTCACCGCTCGGCTACTCCAATTATTATATAACTGAAGGACAACGGTCTGTGCTGCAAGTCGATTTCCCGCGTAGGATGCTACCACAAAATAAACAAATGCAAACATACATACATACATACAAAAACACATTAGTACCGAGAGACCTCTTTTTCAATTTTTCCTTCCACAGCTATTTTCATTCTCACTAACTCGTTGGATCTTTCATCTATCTCCCATTCTGTGCCCCCCCCTCTCTCTCTCTCTCTCTCTCTCTCTCTCTCTCTCTCTCTCTCTCTCTTCCTCCCTCTGCCCGTCTCTGTGTAACTTGTTTGCATGAGCAACCACGCAACAGACAAGATCAGCGAGTCACTGGGAGAGTACCGGTGATAAGATCAGCACCAACGTGCACTTGGACAATGACTTGGAGCCACAGACGACGAGGACCCTCAAAACACGCTGCTCACCCAAGCTGTCCTGTGGCTCTCTTGCTAAATGTGTACAACTATGGTGAGAGAGAGAGAATTTACAACCCAGGTGGGAGTCAGGTTAAGTAAGGCCTCTAACTCAACACAAATATTTGGGTAATAATTGTGTGTATTGTTTTACACCTTTGGCGATAATGCAGGAGGGTCGAGTGGAGGAGGAGGGTCGAGTGGAGGAGGAGGAGGGTCGAGTGGAGGAGGAGGGTCGAGTGAAGAAGGATCGAGTGTGTAGTAATATAATTATATGAACAAAAATCACGCCAAGATCAGGCATTGGTAAGCATCAGGCTACTCGGGACCTTATAAACTTTTCTCATTAGGATTTGATCGAGTTATTTACAATAATTAAGTAACAGCGAAAAACTAATTTAGATATATACTTCACAACTCTTTTTTTATCTTTAATTAGACATCTATATATACAAAAAGCAAACAGTGGTATGATTCCTTGCCTAACCCAAACTCTAATTAACGATTTTAAATCTATAAGAATTTTGTTTTGATACATTTTCAATATATTCATGCCCATCCGTTTCATTTACGTCCACATAATACAAAACAGATCGCAAAACAAGTACTAAATAGTATTACAAAATATAAATAAAATATTACAAAACAGATTACAAAACCAAAACAGAAAAGTTTGTTGAAAGGCAACATACCCAAGCCAATTGAAACAGATTTGTCTACGGCTCAAAAGCTGCCACACTCACCATCTTTCACCAGGACTGGCTGAAGTTCAAGTATGTTTATTGAGACAAGAAATAAATACATCTCAAAGGGATAGAATAGCTTAGGCTATCTCCCACCCCCCCCCCAAGGCTGAAGGCTAGGTCCCCCGCTAGCCTTTTCCAGTCGCCGCGAACCGGATACTGTCAGGACTTGAGACAAATGGTGGCTGAGGAATTAAATATCATCCATGTATTTTGTTTGTCACTTGATAATTACAGATACCGTGTAGCAGCAGTCTTATTGTCACACCACTGTTGTGGCAGCCTGGTTGATACCTGGTTGATACCTAGCCTATTGTTATATGTAAAATGGATTGTTTTGGAACGCTTGTATTCCGGCGTCTGGTGTTTGTGTGTGTGTGTAATCAAGCACTTCAATGCTTGATTACATTTAGCAAGCTCATGCTTGCTGAGCTTCCTAGGATTGATCTTAATCTGCTATAGTGGTGCGCTCGCCTGTGTCTTGTGTATGTACTCATCTATTTGTGCGTGCAAGATAGAGCTTTAGCTCTTGGACCCCGTTTTTCTAGTCGTTATTTCATTGACTTCTGACCTATTTCACTGTCATATCTACTTTTGAAATTATGAACGTACTTCATTTGTACAATCTGCTTAATTTCGTTCTTTTCATTTTTCTCACTATAACTCTAAATGAAAACTTTCTATTATTTATATGATTCATTTGTTTCTTAAGTTTCCATCTAAGTCCTCTAACTACATTAATATTTATTATGAACATTCCACTCAGTAAGTCTCTAAAATTATTGAGTTTGTATCATTTGTGTGTGTGTGTGTACTCACCTATTTAAACTCCCTTATTTGTGCTTGCGGGGGTTGAGCTCTGGCTCTTTGGTCCCGCCGCTCAACCGTCAATCAACAGGTAATTACCTAAGTGTAGTTACAGGATGAGAGCTACGCTCGTGGTGTCCCGTCTTCCCAGCACTCTTTGTCATATAACGCTTTGAAACTACTGACGGTCTTGGCCTCCACCACCTTCTCACTTAACTTGTTCCAACCGTCTACCACTCTATTTGCGAAGGTGAATTTGTGTACAGGTTCCTGAGCCTATTGGGCTCTATCATATCTACACTTGAAACTGTGTATGGAGTCAGCCTCCACCACATCACTTCCTAATGCATTCCATTTGTCAACCACTCTGACACTAAAAAAGTTATTTCTAATATCTCTATGGCTCATTTGGGCACTCAGTTTCCACCTGTGTCCCCTAGTGCGTGAGCCCCTTGTGTTAAATTGCCTGTCTTTATCTACCCTATCAATTCCATTGAGAATCTTGAATGTGGTGATCATGTCCCCCCTAACTCTTCTGTCTTCCAGCGAAGTGAGGTTTAATTCTCGTAGTCTCTCCTCGTAGCTCATACCTCTCACCTCGGGTACTAGTCTGGTGGCAAACCTTTGAACCTTTTCCAGAACCTTGTGTGTGTGTGTGTGTGTGTGTGTGTGTGTGTGTGTGTGTGTGTGTGTGTGTGTGTGTGTGTGTGTGTGTGTGTGTGTGTGTTTACTAGTTGTGTTTTTACGGGGGTTGAGCTTTGCTCTTTCGGCCCGCCTCTCAACTGTCAATCAACTGTTTACTAACTACTTTTTTTTTTTTTTTTTTTTTTCCCACACCACACACACACACACACCCCAGGAAGCAGCCCGTGACAGCTGACTAACTCCCAGGTACCTATTTACTGCTAGGTAACAGGGGCATTCAGGGTGAAAGAAACTTTGCCCATTTGTTTCTGCCTCGTGCGGGAATCGAACCCGCGCCACAGAATTACGAATCCTGCGCGCTATCCACCAGTGTGTGTGTGTGTGTGTGTGTGTGTGTGTGTACTCACCTATTTGTACTCACCTATTTGTGCTGGCGGGGGTTGAGCTTTGGCTCTTTGGTCCCGCCTCTCAACTGTCAATCAACTGGTGTACAGATTCCTGAGCCTACTGGGCTCTATCATATCTACATTTGAAACTGTGTTATGGACAGTTTACGGAGATATCATGTGTGAGATATCATGTGTGTGTGTGCGCGCGTGGGGAGGGATATGATGTGCGTCGCATATGTTGTGTATGTGTGGGAAGGTTGTAACTGGACGAACGAACCACATACACATCATATGTGTATGTGGTTCGTTCATACATTCGGAACATTCATGCCAAATAAGGCTAAATTTGACATAAATCAGAGATTCAGTGCGGCACGTACGCTAATTGCCATAATTAAATCTTGGTATAAGGCACTAAGATGAAAATTAACCAAACCATAATTAGACTAAGTAAAGGTTACAAGATAAAGTGACTTCGTTAACATTTACTTTGTTCATTTATTGTGCACCCCATACCATCCTGTTATTTCGATGGCAGTAGAAAAAAAAATTCAAAGGCATAGAATGAGCTCGGGAACTGAACTCCAAAGTTCACTTAGCTAAGCAAGTATTAATCTTGTGAAGCTAAGTACACAATTTAATGTGTACTTTCAAGTCTCTATAATTTTGTGTACCCCGTTTCATCTATATACCTCTCTTCCTCCCTCTAATTGGCCATAAGAGCTATAAATGTTGACCAGAATATGCAAACATCCACACATACACAGCCTCGCTCCTGTGCCAGGTAAGTCCACTTGCACGGGCTCACCATAGCTTGTGCTACTTGGAACTTTTGTTCTGAGTAGCTGAATCTAAAACAACAACATGCAAACATCGACAAGAGGCTGTCACTCTTCCGGTGGGTGATAGAGTAAGCTAGGAGAACTTCCTAAAAGCATGTACTGACCGGATGAGAGATCATCATCATCATCTCTCTCTCTCTCTGAATCATTCTACGGATATGATGATGCATTAATGGGTCAAAAGCAATGCTCTAGAATACTACAACCAGCAAATCCCCAAATATAAACCGTAGAAAAGTTGCCATGTATTTAATCTCTTAGAGATAAGAACCGCAAACTGATTTGCTTATTCCAATGGTGGTGAGCCATACAGCTAACAATAAAACAATGAACATTAACTAATTCCACATGTGAATCCTACAAAAAAAAAATCGAAAGTATATTTTTGCATCTCAAAACTAGAAGCAACCCCCAATCAACTTCGTTTGCCTATTTATTGGCACATTCATGCATTTTGCTGGCAGCAACAACCCTGCAGAACACCGTAAGATGCCAGATTATCATTACATCAATTAGCCGATCGATGCACGAATTCTGAGCACATACCAGTGAACACCCCCAGTAAATGGAAGTTTTTTTATTTATTAATTTTTACATTAAAAGCATGCGAATAAATACCATAAATATATACAGAAAACGTACACAAAGGGTAGGAAAACAAAAGAACAAAGCTATACGCCTGAAGGGCCTCAGAACAAAACACAGAACACATAACATAGAACACATAACATAGAACACAAGGGTACAAAAATCACAGGCCTGGAGAGCCTACAGTAAACAATGACATACATGAATCATAAACGTAAAAGTTCCAAACGACTGTGAATGGAAGTAGTCACGTGGGAGTAGAGGTACTCTCCCCTTACTGTACGGGGGAACAGTCTATGTACATACAACAATTTATCCTCCCCTTAACCCTGCTCATTCCTCATTCCACTCGACATTTCAATTATCATAATGCGAGGCACCGTGAGCTACGAGGCACGTTGGCAGCGGTAAGAAACTCTGTAGGTGTTGCCATTGCTCCCACAACCTTCTCCTTTCGCTAAACTGAAATGATCATTTTGCCGGCTCTTTGGAGTTTGATTTGTCTGATTGTTACTTATTTACTTACTTGCTTGCTTGCTTACTTACTTACACACACACACACACATATACACGTACCTCTCAGCGCATCATTTTCCGTGTGTCAGTCTCGTCTAAATTTAAACTGAATGATGGCAGAGTAAATCTCGCATATTTATCGATTCTTCATTTATTGAATATATTATTCCCACTACCAAATGTATTTGTACCTTTATAGTGCAGTTCTGTAATCTTTGGACTACCTTTTTCACCTTTAGGATATATAACTTTTTTCCCCGAACAGTTTTATGTTATAAGTATGCCTGTGTTAACTACGAAACTCGCCTTATATACTCTCCAAACCCAAACAGTGGAGAACGCAACTAGAGAACTGTCAGCTGTCGTGCAATGAATCTTGAGTACTGCTAGAGATATTGCCATGACAACTGACACATTGACATGGCACTCAAACATGAGAGATGTAATAGTTTTGAAAACGTTCTTAAGGGCTGTTGTACACAAATGTTTCATGATAATTCTCCAGGCCACACACTAGAAAGTTGAAGGGACGACGACGTTTCGGTCTGTCTTGGACCATTCTCAAGTCAAGAATCGACTTGAGAATGGCCCAGGACGGACCGAAACGTCGTCGTCCCTTCAACTTCTAGTGTGTGGTCTGGTCAACATACTTCAGCCACGTTATTGTGACTCATCATTTCATGATAATCCTCCAGCCACGGTTCCACAAACATTCTAGTAGTGAGAATGTGTAAATACGTTTGTTACTAATGGGGGTAGTAACATGTTTAGTCTCTGTAACACCCCGTTAATGTCTCCAAATAACATATAGCCTATCAAAGGGAATACCAACAGGACCTTAAGAGGGGAAACTCGCCCATTGATTTCAGACCGACGAGTCTTGGAACGGTGGGAGTATCTTAAAGCAGCACGTCTTCATAAACAGTGGTAAGATGCTCGTTAATCCAGCCAACAACCTCCCATCCCCCTTGGTGGGGAAGAAAAAAAAATTTCACACGCCTCAAATGATGACGTTCGAACGTCTCACAAATATTGCTTCCCTCTCTTGCTATGTTCGAAAACAAATTAATTCCCAACAGAATCGAAACCTACTAACGTACCCCTTACTATACATACTTCTAATACACTACATAATAGCTTCATCATACAAAACTGAATACACAACATGTTAAATTTGATGAATGTGTCTTTGGCTGCCGCTGGGACAAGCCTGGCCTGAGGATAAGTTGCTTAAAGGTATACACGCCATGTATTCACTGCTCTCACTCTCACTTGTCAGCGCTCTCACTATTCATGCTCTCTTGCTCTTTTTGTATACGTACATCCAAAGGCAATTATCTTGTTTATTATGCCGTAAAGCAAGCTAAACAAAACAAAGGTACGTAATTACAGAATAGCAGCCTAGCCTTAATCAACACCATAACATCATTGGTTCACCCGGGGGACATGCGGACCAGTTGTGGTGGAACCGAAAACCGAAATCAGTCATCCTGTTTTGCACAACAAAAATAAAATAAAGCCCAATTATATTACTATATACAAGCATCGGCTTAGGTGACGGCATCTAAGCTACAGTGGGAGAATGTAACAGAAAGCTGTAAGGTTACTAATCACACTTCCAACATTACATTAAACGATGGATCTCGCGCAAATTAACATACTAAACTGGACACAAAATATATCTACAGCATATTTTTTTTAAAGATGTTGATCACTATACAAACAAAAAGTCACCCCTTCCAGTCAGAAAGATCATCTCTCTAAAACTAACAAGTACTGTACTTCCAATGGTTGATCCAAAAATTTTTTTGGGGGGAGAAGGGGGAGACGTGGGGCAATGACGATTGGGGGGACTAATTTATTTCAACGTTGGGCACAAACATCTCTATAAAATGTGAATAATGATTGGAGATTGTATATAAATGGTCGTACGTTCACCTTTCTAACTTATTCTTCTGATTAGTGGTAATTTTGGGGTTTGGTGGTATACGTCGGGCTTATCCCCTACTCCTCGGGTGCTGCACACATTCTCCCAGAAATAATGATCAATTTAACAGTTCGACTAACAAGGTTGTTGAAGCAAGAACAATGCTCCCCTTTAAAATGTCACTGGAAACACTCAAGATGAAATAGGAAGGAAGGGTTGGGGAGGGCGGGAAACCACGTCTCCTCCAACACTTGTTATGGTGGCTGATTAATATGGAAGCTCTTCCAAAATATTTCTTTTTTGACCTCAAAAAACATTACCATGCCAATAAACGCCTAAATCTTGTCAAGGGGTTTAAAAACTGTATTAAATTACACCCGGCTCTATTATGTTTTTATTAAATAGGTGATAGCCATCCCTACTTGTAATACTCATGATATGGTACATTTTCAAGTGATGTCAGACTTAATTAAAAGCGTCTACAGTTTGGGTGTGACCAGGCCACCATCCAGGCCTGGTCAGAGGCCAGGCCACCGCGACACTGATCCTCTGGACCACCTGATAAATGTACTTTTAAGCTAATTAAACTAAGCGTAACCAAATCTAAAGCAATTGATCCTAATCTACTTGGTCACGCTTGCCACACCAAATTTATCTGACTAGCCAGTGCTAAATTAAATCCTAGTTTAAATTATATTCGGCAGCCTAACAATTCAACTATGTCAAGGAGAAATTAAATGGTATAGCCTTATCTAAAAAAAAAAAAAAAAAGAGGTTAAAAGTAGCCTAGCTCAAAGATACCTATTTTATTCAAATTTACTGAAACTTAATTGTTGAAGTTATACATAGGCTACCCTAACACAATTTATAATCCTGAATAGAAAAATAAAGTTACTCTATACCCGTATACCTCATACAACCAATTTACAACCTGAGCTTGTAAAAACATCTTAATCACCTTCAGTGGTTAAGTGCTTAATAACACACTAGTTTCTATAGCAGCTATCTTACCCTATCGAAATAGGAGAGACATAAATGTATGTGCATATATACATATATGTATGTGTATACAGAATATGTGGAAGCCACATATCCTGTATGCTGTATAACCTGAAATATCCTGTATATATCATGTTTATCCTGAAATGCTGTCAGAATTCCATTTCACCTCTGTAAAATGCACATTAATAATACTATGTAAAAAAGACACCTCGAACACGGTTTATGTAAGACAGACATAAATCTGTGTAATTATGTATTATGTTTGTATGTTAGATTAGCATTTTAAAAGCACTACAATCACCTTGTGTGGTTGATTGTTCAATAAATCACTGAACTAAATGTTCAACAAATCTCTAACCCTGTCCACGGAGGACAGAAGAGAATGTATATATGCTGGTTAGCATTGTAAATGTGTGGCCACGTACGTGGTAGAAAATAATAATAATTTTTTTTGTATTTAAGTGCAGCAAAAGTTTTGTAGTGTAACTATATCAAATGAAACATTATAATTTTTTTAAAGTTATGCTAAACAAATTAGTTAATTGAGGCCTAAACAGGTTTGCAATGGGATAGGCAAATTTGTGAATTTAATAATGTTCGTTCAAATATTTTAAGTAAAACGTGTTAGGTTGAGCTGAATCATTGGTCAAATTTAGTTACATATAATTAAATTATTTGCATATGATTTTGTCAAGCGGGAGAACAATAGGCTAAGATATACAGAACAATAGGCTAAGATATACTGAACAATAGGCTAAGATATACTGAACAATAGGCTAAGATATACTGAACAATAGGCTAAGATATACTGAATACAAACTTGCTGGTTTTAGTGAAGCTGAACCACACTGAACGTTCAGTTAGCTAACGTATTAAGAGTTAATAATACTGGATACGTATTCTAATTCCCAAGTATATCGCTCCTGAAACAGTAAACAGTTTCCGAAGTAACTTTTCGATTTTTCATGAAACGCGCAATTTGATAACATCTTCATTCCCTTACACAAAACAGTAAATATTTGGAAACATAACACTCACCCACCGCCATCACAGCATCGCAGGTATGATGATGACCTTACCTGAAATAGTGAGAGTGCAATTACATTTAAGATACAGAGCAAACTTTATAAATTAAGTATAGTCCCGACTTAATTTTTGCTGTCAAGCTTATACTAAATACGGGAATAAATTCATTTAGCGAAGAGCAATGTAGACATAGGGATATTATTACCTGTTTTTATAGTAATTTGTTGTAAAGTCACTACAGTGGAACGAGAGGGACAAGCAGACAGGCAGGTAAACACACCTTTTTATTTACCCGGAAATAACAACCATTAACTAATTACACGGCAGAGCAGGTAAGAAAGGGAGAGGATCCGCATATTGTTTGTTTATACCGAGACTACACACGAAAGACCAATTGTCTGTTTGTTATTTAAGATTCGCTACTTGAAACAAAAAGTTCCAAGTAGCACGGGCTATGGTGAGCCCGTGCTACTTGGAACGCATACATACACTCAACTTTTGGTCATGATCTATCTATGGCGTCACAAAATACACAGCTTTCGAACTATTTTCGGTACACATCGATTATCCTGATTTGACTGTTAAAATGTACACACACACACACCTTATAATAATCGAAACAAATATAAATATATATTATAGTGCCATGGCGTTTTGCCTGTAGCCAGAGCTCCGAGGAAAGCTTTAGGTTGTAAATTATTTGTCTGCAACCCTGGAACAATTTTAGTTTCTACCTCCTTCCTATGTACCCCCATCCTCTATGCTCTCACTTCTTCCTTCTCTTCCTCCCTACCTCACCCTCTCACTAAACGTGTTATATAAAAGCCTAATTCTACAGAACTTTCCCTCCTACTGACCACCAACCTCGGCTGGCAGCAGCTTAGGTAGCCTCATTAAAAACCGTCAATGAGGAATAGGTGTATGCCCCGTGAGGGAGTTTTATATTCCACAACTAAAGAAGGTAATACGCGGATGAGTGTCACCTTAATGCACGCATCTTGTCCTGCCGAAACGACCATAAAAATGTCATCAACAACATTGCGCCGTTTACACTCTCATGGGAAGTGGGGGAGGTACTTGACATTTAGTAGGGAGAAGACAAAGACGATGGCTCCCCAGCCCAATCTCCTCCCCCTTTATCGCAGGGGTTACGAGGCTGTTTGCACCATTGAGTGGATGGATTGATGACATTTGGGCTCTCTGGGTGGCGAGTGGTGGGCTCGCCATATAAAAATGTAACTTAAAAATATTTAAGTATAAAACAAAAACGTGTGTGCGTATCGGGAATGCATTTAGGCTTCGCTGACCGGATGCTACAGAGGACCAGCGGGGGTCCCCAGGGGCTGTATGGGTCCTTGCATCACACGAAATTCTGATTATGGGGAGACCTTGGGGACCCTTGAGGCCTGGTCGACGACTGGGCCGTGGGGACGCTAAGCCCCGAAAGCACCTCAAGGTGCCTTGGGCACTTCACCTCAAGGGCACTTCATAACCCCGGAAATTTAAACTGAAGTGAACTCTTGAGGTTGGAAGGGTTGACCTCCACAATCGCTAGTTTGACTAGTAGTTTTTTTGAAAAAAAAACACACACAATACGAGAGAATATATGGGGTATAAAATCATTTATCAGATGATATAATGCAATGTTTCTGATAAAATTATTAACTAGGCCATGTAATCCAGCCTGTCATGCGAAAATGATTTCAACTGTTACTTTTAGCAACAATTGATCGAACGTACACAAATGAGCTGTTGGATAAAAAAATATTCACATTGTGTACTATAAATTTTGTAGAGGAGACGAGAAAAACAACAAACCTAAACTTTCCGAAGCCTAGTAAAGTAGATATATGTACTAAATAAGGCCTAAGATGGCATGCATTATATATATATATATATATATATATATATATATATATATATATATATATATATATATATATATATATATATATATATATATATATATATATATTTAATTTTTGAGGGTGGGGATTTACAACAGTTCTTTTTGTATGTTTGACCAATTGTTGATAAAAGTATAATCATTTTTGGGTGGATATATTGGGTAATAATATAGCAATGTACATATTTTAAATAAAAAACAAATGAAATATGATAATATAATATATGAACAAATGATAATTATATTTATGGGGCTGTACTAAAATTTTATGACTCGGAGAAAGCCAAGAATATAAATATTTATGCCCTCAAGTCATAGCCAGAAGTGTACACTCATCTAAGAAGTACAGCAACATTTTGTGTCTCAAAAGTCACGCTGCCATTCGATAAATATACGACGTAAATTTCCCTATTAGGAAGTTATGGATAAAGCATCTTGGGGCTGAAATGTTTGATGGTTATTACTACACTTGACATAGGAACCTGGGGTGATCAGAGGCGTATGATTCCGTCGTAAAACCTCGGCATTTATTCGGTATTTAAAGTTATTGTTTTCAAAATACATTCCCTTTATTGAAGAACTTCAGCAGAAGGGCCTTCCCCCCTCTTCGATGTTTGTTTTTAGTTTCTTTGTTTGTTTTTAATACTGCAATAAAGCCTAGGTTTTAACTATATTTTGAGCTCCATTTGAAGAAAATTGGACAATTCAAAGAACATATTAATTTTGAATTCAATGACGACAGCAAAATAAGTAGAGGCTGGAATTACTATTTTGTCATTATTTTACAATGAAAACATAAAATAATCAGAATAATTAAATATAAATAACTGGAAAGTATATACAAAGTAACTTAAATAATTAAAAGATATATGGTTTAGCATTTACGAGGAAGCATTTTTGTGCCAAGTAAATTTAAACTTCTAAATTCAAGTTAGAGCTTCTCTTAAGTCTTTGTCAGGTTTCGATGGCATTTTCACACTCCACAAATATACAGGCTTAATAATGCTAGCAAGAGAATTCTGAACAAAAATTAATTTTACTGTGTGTGGTATACAGTTTTTCCGGTTATTATTTATTACTATATCTCTTATCAGAAATATAGAACTTTGGTCTTCCCAAAGATCGAAAATCTATCACTATTCAATAATATTTTTGTAATGGAAAGAATTTGTTCTTATACTCAGTCTGAGCAACCAATGTTATGTTCTAAAAACTGAATATCACAGAAATATATATCTGAAATCACAAACAAATAAAGTAGAACCCCGTAATTAATCATTAAAATTAAAATCCTTTAGTCATTATTGTTTGTACATATATAGTTAGGTTAGTTTGCACAAATTTACAGTAAATTATTAACATATATCCACATACAAATTTACACTTGATGTATATCAAACGCGTAAGATCATTCTACATATTCCAAAAACTTGTCCCTGGAAGGAAAATTGTGTCCGGAACACTACAAATGATTTGTTGTAGTTGTAGAGATTAGAGAGGCTGATCTCTACATAGAGAAATTCGATTAGAAGAGTCTGGTTAACGAGTTTTGACATATTACTGCAACAACATGTTAAAATAAAAGTTTATACTTCAGAAAGACAAGATATATATTAACCTACTTAAGTTGCAATCATCTTTCAGGGTTGATAAACTCCAGGAATTAATGTATAACACAATCCTTTGTTACATTTCCTTAAAATTATAACTTTAATCAATTAAGATTTAAACTAACACTATTATTTGAATTAAAATTAATGATTTTGAGATACAACATTCTTATCATAAATTGGAAGATAATACCAATGGGAATAAAATCACTCACAAGTAGTGGAATATATTTTTCAACAAAATTAATAACTTGCTGAAAAAAATTATTAGTCTTAACTGCTGCAATCCTAATACCTTAACATTTATAATTTTCTTAAATTACAGGACTACCATTTAAATGTTATATATATGACTTCACTATAAAAACATTTTAATGTTGCCAAAAATTTAACTACTGAAGTATCCAATAAAATACTTACTGTATGTGTGGAGCATGCAAAATACAATAATTGAACAAATTCATGTTAAACAGAATTCTTATGAAATAAATATACCAAGTTGGACTCCATTGCTTAGCCTTACCGGGTTTATAACTGTCGTGCACATCACCCTCGGTTATGATGCACTCCCTGTCACACTCGGGGTCAATACCGCTTATGCTTTCTGCCATAAGTGCCTCCTAAGTGGGAATATTCGCCTCGTATAGGCATTCACAAATTAAATCGTGAAAACGTACCAAAAGCCGCGGCGAGCTTCTGTTTACACCGTCGCTAGAGGCCAGTCCTCGGTCGCTTACACTCCGGGTTCCCTTTTCATCAAGGCGCGTAACATGGTGTGTCAAAGGGGATAATTTAACCCTTCATTAACGTCTTATTGCTTTTTTTACTTGAAGAATGAGAGATCAGCTTTCATTTGTACTTGAAGAACGATTTACAATGTCTGGATATACATGGGAATGAGAACAGGGTACGAAGAAATATGGAACGAGCTAAAAATATCAGCGTAGAAAACGAGCGCTTGCACTGATATTTGTTATTAGTAATAAACCTCAGAGACGTAAATGCATTAAAATACGTTGATAGGCGACGATTCATTTGTTTTATACTCCAAAATAAATTTCAGCTCACATAAATCAGAGGTAACAGGATATTGATGAAAACACAATATACCAGAGACCAAAGTTATTGCACCTTGCGATATTTTCTTGTATATACACTTTTAAAGAAAATGTTGATTATAGATGTCGCTGTACAAATGTCTCTCGAGATGAAAACAAGAAAACCTTGTGGCAAATTAAGTTTAATCCACAGAGAAGTAAACAGATCCTCTGCACAGCGAGCCATTCGGCTTACATATTACTGACTCCCGTAATAAAAATGCCAAATTATGAAATTAATAATAAAAACCGTGAATAGACGATATCGAAATCTGACACTATTCAAAATAAAAATCCCCACTATTCCAATTCAAAATACTATAAACCAGAGGAATATTATTATTAGCAAAGCGAGATTCTTACATCAACTGAATAGCGTCAATATATATATATCATCTTTGAATTAAGGATTTTGTCTCTAATCATTTCAAATTTGGAAGAACTCTGGCAATTGTATCTCTTCCTACGATATCCGGTTCTGGAGAACCTTTACCCAACTAATAATAAAGTGTAGTCAAGTGTATGTTCCTCCACACGATACACCTTTTGAGACCAAATAACTTACAATGATTGCCGATAAGACCCTAAAGTTAACAATATAAAACTTGAAAATTCTGAATATGGCTTAAAACACTGTTATATTCGCCAGCGTTCATGCTTTAGTAGCCTAAAAAAAAAAAATTGTGCCGTAATTCTAGATAACCTTTAATCATATCTTTCATCCTGTTGACTACAAAGAATGTTCTCAAGTCGCTAGTCTACAGAGTATCAAATCTGGCCAGATATTTGAGAGACTATTACAAACTAGCTATACAGAAAGCCCATTATAAATAGTCTTAAAAACATTTGGAACAAGGCATGATCTTGTCCCCAGAAAATTGATAGCTGTAAAAATTAAACCTTATCTCACTTAATAATGCAATAAGTGCTCGTTACGCTACAATTCATATTTTATCTGATCGTCAGTCCTCTTCACGTAACCCTTAACAAGTACCGTTTTATTTTGCTTTTATTTTGTTCAATAATCTTCGCTAGGGTAAACAGTCTTAGCAAGACTAAAACAATCTTTGCAAGACTACAGGCAAGGCTAAAACAGTTTTGGCAAAGCTAAAACAGTCTTGGCAAGGCTAAAACAGTCTTAGCAACGCTAAAACAGTCTTGGCAAGGCTAAAACAGTCTTAGCAACGCTAAAACAGTCTTAGCAACGCTAAAACAGTCTTGGCAAAGCTAAAACAGTCTTGGCAAGGCTAAAACAGTCTTAGCAACGCTAAAACAGTCTTGGCAAAGCTAAAACAGTCTTGGCAAGGCTAAAACAGTCTTAGCAACGCTAAAACAGTCTTGGCAAGGCTAAAACAGTCTTGGCAAGGCTAAAACAGTCTTAGCAACGCTAAAACAGTCTTGGCAAGGGTAAAAACAGTCTTGGCAAGGGTAAAACACTCTTGTCTAGACTAAAACAGTCTTGGCAAGACTAAAACAGTCTTGGCAAGGCTAAAACAGTCTTGAAAAGGCTAAAACAGTCTGGTCTAGGCAAAAAAAAGCTGTCTGGGGTAGAGTCTGGAAGAGGCTAAAACTGTTTGCTAAGCTAGTAATCTCCGCTAGGCTAAAATAGTCTTTGCTAAGCTAAATCATCGTAAATAGGTCCCTGAACATCTTGCTGAAATATCATGAAGAACGAGCGTGTACAATCAACATTCAACAGGAACAATAACAACAATCGTGGTACAACAATGAATGCAAGAAACTGGTTAGGCTTTGGTTTAAAGGATCAACTCATGCCAAAACGTGTTCGCCTGATCACCACTATTTGGTGATGTGTCAAGAGATTAAAGACTAAATTGCGTAGTGAAGGGCTAAGGCAACTAATGGTTAATTTTTAGTGGATAGGCTTTTTTGAACGTGAATTACTTAGTTGCGTTAGGATAGGTAGGTTAGGTTTGATCAAATTTCTACGTTAGTTTTAATTCAAGTTAAGAAAAATCATAGAATTAATAGCAAGCTATACACGACTGAATTAGTCACGATATTTAGCTCAACTGTGTAATTTACTCTCCGTGGTTCTGTTAATTATTTTTCTTTGTAATAAAAAAAATCTCCAGTTTACAATGTAACATTTTGAAAGCCACCAACACACTTATTTTACATGTGTAGATATTTACGAGAGGTTAACACCATGGTAAATATAATATAGCGGTCTCGGTATACTGGGCAAAACGTGTTATATGAGGTAAAGCCGTCAACCAGAGAGGAGCTGGTCGAGGATACCTAGAACATACCTGTAGGGGAAGAGCTTCGAGGGTTCTTCTACTCCCGACCCCGACCTGGGGCCAGGCTCGACTGGATCTATCTTGAGGTTATCTTGAGATGATTTCGGGACTTTAGTGTCCCCGCGGCCCGGTCCTCGACCAGGCCTCCACCCCCAGGAAGCTGCCCGTGACAGCTGACTAACACCCAGGTACCTATTTTACTGCTAGGTAACAGGGACATAGGGTGAAAGAAACAATGCCCATTGGCTCACCTATGTTCTTTCTCACTTTTTTTCTGAGTGGCAAAAGCTTAGTCTAGCTTTTACACCCGCAGCTGTGGTGTGTGAACTGTGATTAACTAGCTATGTTTACCACCGTCATTACCACTACCACCACCACTCTTCCAAAGACTATTACTACCACCACCACTCTTCCAAAGACTATTACTACCAACGCCATCACCCAAGATTATTACCCTAGCCGTTATATTTTGCATATGCAAATAATTGCTCAAAATATTGTAATATACCTAACGAGCCAAACTGCAAGAAACGACAGGTGTTCCAACGGTAACGTGTAAACAAAGGCTTCAGTAATGACAACTTAACCAGCACCTAAACTTGGCGTGAGGCTTTCCACTACATTCACCGCTTGAGGCGGCCACATAAGCTAGGGCAAAACCTCTCTGTTATAGTTATTACATACACAGACATACATACACAGACATACATACACAGACATACATACACAGACACCATAAGCATGTCACTCAATCACACCCCCAAACTACTTTTGTTCTCGACCAACAAGCTTAATAATAACAGGATATAGGGTATTATGTTCTGATTATACTTTAATAGAAGACTTCTCTTTGTCATCGTTATGTGAACAACTCTAATAGTAGCTATAAATGAGGTCAAGTCTGAGTGGTAAGCCTTGTTAAGTGCAGTGTCCTGAGGCTTCGTCTGCTCACTTTTGTTCTTTGTCATATGTTCTTTGTCATATGTTCTTTGTCATATGTTCTTTGTCATATGTTCTTTGTCATATGTATAGAAACAATTAAGACACAGGATTGACCAGCAACGTTAGGAAGTTTCAAGAGAGCCAAATTGCTTTTTAGAATTACAAACTTCATTCTTAAGAACTTTTACAATCGTTACAATAATGACTGGATTTACACTGGTGTACACCAGTGTAAATCAAACACATTTTTGGTATAAGTTGAATACCATTTAGCTTACAATTTGAATGTTTTGTTAATATACATCACCAATGTGTAGTTCACCAAATTAGGATGATGAGAAGACAATTTGAGGAAATTAATATAAAGTAATCATACCATAAATCTATAACAATTTGCACACCCTCAGCATTTTACATCTACAGATTCCTAGGCTATCATGAACCATACATAATTACTCTGAACACACAGGTCATGTAACACAGAAACTGGAAACTGAGTACCCAAATGAGCCACAGGGACGTTAGAAAGAATTTTTTTCAGTGTCAGAGTAGTTAACAGATGGAATACATTAGGCAGTGATGTGGTGGAGGCTGACTCCATACACAGTTTCAAATGTAGTTATGATAGAGCCCAGTAGGCTCAGGAATCTGTACACCAGTTGATTGACGGTTGAGAGGAGGGACCAAAGAGCCAGAGCTCAATCCCCGCAAGCACAAATAGCTGAGTACAGATCTGACTTCAATACTGTCAGTAAGCTACCTTTTTGTGACAGTAGCTCATGCATAATCCACAATAAACAGCGGAAACTTCGATTGTTGTACAATAATTCTTGGGGAATCTGCTAGAAAAACACTATATTTAGACATTTATTATGCACCCCATACCCATCCCGTGGTAGATAGGGTTACAGAGGCACATAATGGGTTCAGGAACGTAACCCTAATATTAATTTAGCTTAGCAAGTAACAGTCTTGAGATGCTAGTTACACAATTTGTAAATACATTTATATATAAATATACTTTAATATATATATAATCACTAAGAACTCTACTGACCCGACCAGGACTCGAACCCCGGCCTCCCAGGATCACCCCTTGGCGTACAGAGTACCATAACCTCTAGACCAATGATCTTTATAAGGATTTTTTTTAGTTTAGAGTTTATTAATTAAGCTCTAAGCCCCGACGACACTCATGGTGCAATTTTGGTACAGTTTTTCATCACATTCCCGCGCATGCCACTCTGAGCACGCAACTGTGACCCAGAGACTGCATGAACGCACCAGTCATTAATCACTTCCCTTTTTATGAGCAAATGTTAAACTAACTCATCAGTCGTGCATATGAGAAGGCGCCCACAGGAGACAAACTCGGATCCCATCACTGATTATTTCACTGTGTCTGCGCCTGGCTTCAGACACAAGCGTGGTAGAGTTAAGCCTCGGGGAGCTGAGTGCAGTCAATGATGACCACTAACACTGCAACTGTTGAAAAGGTTTCAAATTCTATCCGACCAGATTTATTCAGTAAATAATTGCTGAAGCCTGTCTATTCCCTATTTTGTACTGTCGACATGGAGAGAGAGGGAGGGAGGGAGGTAGAGGAAGGAAGGAGAGAGAGAGAGAGAGAGAGAGAGAGAGAGAGAGAGAGAGAGAGAGAGAGAGAGAGAGAGAGAGAGAGAGAGAGAGAGAGAGAGAGAGAGAGAGCCTTCACAACCACACACAATAACAAACCTCACCAAATATTACAAGAGGCTGGGATATAAGAGTCAGTATTGAAACTGTTCTCAATTTCAGCGAACAGCCAACTAATCAAAGTGCTCTACGATCCGAAAAATAAATGTCAGATAATAAACTCCATAATCCCACGGTTCATCCGGCTCCGAAGTTTGTTCCGACCATGACGACCAGAATAATAATCCTGAGACAGGTTTTTCTAACATCGGTTCTAATTACGTTCCGTTTCAATACCTTTTTTAATATTCGACTTCCCTTAGGACGTTTTCTTAAAAAGTAAATTCTTCGGAACCGTTTTTAAGTTTATATATTCGTTTAGTAATACTGTATGGCCCAAGAGCTGAAGCATCGTTGATTCACCAGCCTGTTCTCGCCAGCGTTCTCAACGTCAAGAAACTGTCGTACTAAATTCCCTTACCCTAACCTATCAGAGGACCCACGAACAGAAAACGGGACAGTATGTACATTTCGCGAGCCGCTACCATTTTCTAGTACGACAGTTTTTTTTTGCCTTTAGGTAGAGCATTACGTCAAAATGCGACGTGCTATTAGAAGGACGGGTTGGTGTGCGTGCATTGTTGCAATACTGCACGTGACGCCTGACAGCCCGTATGTGATGCATGACAGCTTACACGTCCTGGTTGAAGCATGATAAGTTCACTACATACTGTGTTGGATGGATTATATATATATATATATATATATATATATATATATATATATATATATATATATATATATATATATATATATATATATATATATATATATATACACAGAGTTGCTTATAACCACAAGCTGAAGTGTATAACTTTTTAGACACTCAACCCACCAGGGGACTCAATACCCCAGAATTCCTACCTCTTTAGGGCTCTGAAGTATGGTGTAGTGGATACAGTGTGTAACTGCCACCTTGTTGGCCAGTGTTCGAGTCCCCTGGTGGGTTGAGTGTCTAAAAAGTTATATATATATATATATATATATATATATATATATATATATATATATATATATATATATATATATATATATATATATATATATATATATTATATATATATATATATATATATATATATATATATATATATATATATATATATATATAATTATCATCCACCTCTTGTGCAATTGTAGGAATCCATAGCCTCGGAGAAGAGAATATAGAGCATTCAAAGACAAACTTGACGTTTATCTCTTAAAAATTATGTGTGTTCATTTCTCCTACCACCCCTTTTTTTATTATTTATGTCGTACACTTTATTATACAAGGTTACTCACTTACATATCTGATTGGTTACAAAAAGTAGACATTAAGAGGAAATAAGTGGGAAGTTTGTTTCCTAGAGGCTGTAGATTTCTTCCAACTCCTCCGATGCCGGGCAGGAACTGAGGATGCGAGGGGCATTCCCCCTCTGGATCGCTACACTGAGGCGCTGGAAGAGAAGACTTGCCACTCTATGTTCTCTTGTAGTTTTAATGAGTTTGGAACCAAGATCCTTAAGAACCAAGAAACATGAAGGATCTTGAGGTTATCTTGAGATGATTTCGAGGCTTTAGTGTCCCCGCGGCCTGGTCCTCGACCAGGCCTCCACCCCCAGGAAGCAGCCCGTGACAGCTGACTAACACCCAGGTATCTATTTTACTGCTAGGTAACAGAGGCATAGGGGTGAAAGAAACTCTGCCCATTGTTTCTCGCCGGCGCCTGGGATCGAACCCAGGACCACAGGATCACAAGACCCGCGTGCTGTCCGCTCGGCCGACCGGCTCCCTGCTCCCTGCCCCAGGATATGTAGAGAGGATGCAAGCTGAGAAGAGACGAGTCAGGATTGTTCGTTTTCGAGAAGTACGATGAAAAGTGGAGACCCGTTGACGTGCGCGAGAATCTGAGATGCTTCTCGCCCTTAAGTGAGAACAATGAGGGAAGGAAACAATGAAAACTCGAACCAAAGAAGCACGAAACATAGCTGCATAATTAAGTAGTTGTGTGTCGATAGTCCTCGCCAAATGATGGCTTTCAAAGCCCAGTAAGATATATAAGCTAACTTTATCAGATGGCAGCTACAAGTGGCCGCCATGGCTCCCAATGGACAGACTAACCGTGAAAGATGTACTGATAGAGTTAATAACAAAGAAACTTGAATTAAAATCTCGGCGTGATGTCGATTTACGGCTCTTTTTGGATGACTGGGTGAAGGATTTTCCAATCATTTACGTCTTTGTGTTGGTGGTGGGGCGAGTGGCTCCGTCTTCCACAAGACGGAGCCACTACGGAGTTTACGGGGAGTTTACGGAGAGTTTACGAGCTCTTTAGTTATCTCAACGTCTTTATCAGTTGTTTCTTCGAGCTTGGACGCACATGAATGGATGTAATCAATTATAGATGTTCACTCCTAGTTGTGCTTACGGCGATTGATCTTCAGCTGCTTGGCCCCGCCTTGTAAGAATCGTTCTGGCCCCCCCCCCCCCGTCACTCTTAACTCTAAGCCTCCAATTTCCATTTATAATTCACTGATCTCTTTCCACTCATGTCAATTTGGCTCAGTCTAATCTGGCGTTGTCTCTTCAGATCTTGCATATTGTGATCATGTTCCTTTTGGTTCTTCCAGTGATTTGAGCATCATCTGCTTACCTTCATATCCCTGCTGTTAGTTCTTGGAGCATTCTTAGGGCTCGTGGTGTAGAAGGGACGGTAAGGGCTTCACGCCACCCTCCACCAACCCATTCTCGCACTTTCTTTAAGTCAATATTGACTTATTAAATAAGTGCATATGTGACATACTAATTTATTGTAAATATTTGAGTTTACCTTGAAAAGCTTCATAGAAAACACCGACCTTACCTAACCTTCTTAGTATGTTAAGATAAGCATCTTATTGCTTCGTAATTGCGATTAGTTGCCCTCCACACACTCTAGTGCCACCCTCCACTCTAGTGCCACCCTCCACACACTCTAGTGCCACCCTCCACACACTCTAGTGGCACCTGTCTTGGTCGTCGTGACCACTACAGCGTCCACGTGGACCGTTCTCTAACCGACCCTCCCGGCTAATGGTCTGATCAACAAAACATTTGATACCTGCTGGTCGCAGGTTTTTATCCAGTTGATTAATGAACACACAGGTGCGTTAATATTGGCCCTATTATTTACAGTGTTGAAAAGTCTTGAGCACTTAATGTTCACAGGATTATGCTTTAGAACACTTATTACACTCAGCATTTTTATTGGAGCTATTTTCCAAACACTGCAGCACCTGGATATTTAAGGACTTCAGTGGGCACATTTGGAACCGGTCACTCTAATATATTTTCAGAGGTGGATTTTGATGCATCTCTCGCCTCCATTCGAGGATTTACAGTTTCAGTGACTTTAAGCAGTTTCAATAATTTAGGGGTAATAATTTAATCAGGAACTTCTCCCGCCTTGGCGGGACCTGGTCTTAAAAAGCACCAGCATTGATAACAGGTTTGACATCTGCTTGTCTCAAAGTTTTTCGTTATCAGACCTATAATTTGTCTTGCAGTTTCAGCAGTTTCGTATTTTTGTTCCTGACATGCCAGGCTCTCTGACTTGATTGCTGGCGGATGTTTTATGTTGTTCTACCACACAATACTGTGGTCTGGCTACGCTTGGTATGCGGCTCAGTTCTAATTACATGGTTTTTTAACCACAGCACAAGAACTGAAAGGTGTATTGATCATATTTTTTTGAAGCCCATTACAATACTCGGGTTACATCAGTTTGTTTGTTGTGTCTTCTATAGTTGCTGCCTCTCAAAGACTGTGGTGTCGTCTGTAAAGGACGAATAAGTGGACGTGAAAATGTGAGAGTTCAGTTCCCTAAGGAATTGTACTTTTTTTACATTGGAGGATTTAATCTTTACTTTGATGACAATCTTCAGGTTCGTTTTGTTAGAAAGTTAAAGATTCATCTTCTTGCAGGCGATGAGTCACAATAACGTGGCTAAAGTATGTTAACCAGACCCCACACTAGAATGTGAAGGGACGACGACGTTTCGGTCCGTCCTGGACCATTCTCAAGTCGATTGTGATGAGGAAGTAGAGACAGGCAATAAATTTATTTTTGTTTTTGAAAGCTTGCCCGAGAACGTGTCTCCAGCATCCAGGGAGATGTGAATGAAAAGTGTAGGCATCCGAGGGAGGTGAGAGGTGCGTGTAGGGGAGTGGGGAAGAAGGTCTAGGAAGAAGAGAGGAACATGAAGATAGTGAAGGAAGAAGTAGATAAGAACATGTCACAACGCCGGAGTGCCGCCAGGAAGGGGGTGGTCACTATACTTTCTGCCTTATTCAGTATTATTATTATTAACATCTTTATTGACAAAATTAATTACAATTTTGCCTAATCTCAGCAGCGGGAGCCGAGGACTGGTCGAAACCTGTACAAGACTTGTCTGAAACAAGGTTATATCTTTAAACAACTCCAGCGTCCATTCAGTAACCGTATTTACCTGTAAATCTATAACTCTAATCTTAAAACTATTTAGTCAACACTAGTATGAATCCTAAAGTACATATAGCACATATCAACACACGAAGTAGCTAGCCAGAGAGTAGGGCAGGTAAGAAACGACTGTACAGCACTTGGAAGGGATATGTGGGTTAGGAACTGGAATAGAATTGAGTGCTGGAATGGTGGCTATAACGACATCCCTGGAAACACAAACCTTAACTGTCTCTATTTTCCGCTTGTTACAACTTGTAATAAAGTTGTTACATCTTGGCTTAACGTGTTTATGACGTATTAGAACGTTGTTACAACTTGCTATATTGGTTGTCATAACTGGTTAGGAGGGGTTAAAACTTGTTCGAACGTTGTACCAACGTCGTAGTTTCGGTGTGTGTTTGGCGGGCTGGGCAGTCAGGAATTGAACGCCGATCTGCATGAAACGATGTCGCCACAAAGCCAAGCACTCCAGGTTGTTGGACTACCCTGACGGTAGAAAATCGAAACTTGGAGCTAGTGAGCGAAGGTTGGATGGTCGTACTTTATGCATGGGCTCTCCTGAAGGCCACAGGTCACCCACGGGTGATAAAGGTGTGCACAAACTGGAAAGGTTCAGGGACAACCTGTTTCTCTCTCTCTCTCTCTCGACGCTGCAAAAGTACCCTCAGTACCTTTGGCGCCTCTGTTCTGAATTCCAGATAAATGGAATGCTAAGACTGAACTCTCTTGGTACATTTATCGTGGTCAAGGAGTTTGACTTACTAGGGAGGGAGGGAGGGAATTATCAGGGGGAAAGCGCCAAGCCATTACGACTATATAACACTTGGAAGGCACCAAGATAAGGATTTGGGATGGAACGGGGGGAAAGGAATGGTGCCCAACCACTTAGACAGTCAGGGATTGAACGCCGACCTGGACTTACTAGGGAGTTGTCATCTATTTCAGTAGTTGTGAGAGGAATGTCCACATACCGTGGTATATGGACATTATACCATATACATATAGTATATGGCAAGTCTCATGACTTGCCATATACCAAATGCCTACGAACCTAGACACACCACTTAACCTCTCGAGGTAAATGCTCATTAATCCAAGGAAGCGTCAATATTGCAGTGCTTATAATTTAACTCCAGCACCCGAATTTTGACGTTATGGTCTGAAACTGTTAAAAACTAGAGGGCAGTTTGGCGACAGGTTGACTGGGACCTAAGTTTGGCCCTGTGCAACCAGCGGCCAGAAACTGAATGAGTGATTGATGAAGATTAAGCCACCCAAGAGGTGGCACGGGCATGAATAGCCCGTAAACCAATGGAATGAAGTGTTCTAGCATAGTGTGAAGACCAGAGGACGCGACGGAGGCATGTGACGTGCCCCACATCTGAAATTAGACACCAACCCCACACATCTGAAATTAGACACCAACCCACACATCTGAAATTAGACACCAACCCACACATCTGAAATTAGACACCAACCCACACATCTGAAATTAGACACCAACCCCACACATCTGAAATTAGACACCAACCCCACACATCTGAAATTAGACACCAACCCACACATCTGAAATTAGACACCAACCCCACACACATCTGAACATAGTCGTGTTAAGGGCTCATGATGGACCAAAACGTTGTCAACTTCATTCTTGTCGAGTATGTGGGCAGTGTCTAATTACTGTGGTTAGGTTAATTATGCACCGCATTAATCTCCTCTCCAACCATACAATTTGGACTGGTCGTTACAGCGACGGCTTCACTTAACTTCAGGTCGGCGTTCGACTCCCGACTGTCCAAGAGATTGGGCCTCCTTCCATCAAGAACTTCACATATCGCAGTTCCATGTCGTCGTATCCCTTCCATGTGTTATATAGTTATATTAACAGCGTTTTCTCCTCATAATTAACCAAGTCTCTTCCCTCCTTCCAAGCTGGTATTATTGTCTCATGGCTCCCTCAGTCTTGGAGCGTCTCACGCTCAGTCTTAAGATTGCCTCAGTCTTGCGACGTCTCTGGAAGAGCAAGTGGACGTCACGGGTGACCGCTCGTCTGGTGCTCGGGTAATCGCTACTGCTCTCTTGGATCACCTCGTTACGTCTCGCTCTCTTCAATATTGGGGGTCCATTTGCATCTTGTGACTGGATCCGGATTCCTTCTGATGGTTGCATCTTACACATGGGCATCGAGCCTCGGTTTTTGCACAGATTTTCTTGAGGAGGATTAGCCATGTGGAACCGTGTTGGGGTGGTTTGTGGTGATGGGGTGCTGCTGGAACAGGCCTGCCACACCTGGAGACAGGCCTGACACACCTGGAGACAGGCCTGACACACCTGGACACAGGCCTGCCACACATGGAGACAGGCCTGCCACACATGGAGACAGGCCTGCCACACATGGAGACAGGCCTACCACACATGGAGACAGGCCTACCACACCCACAGACAGGCCTGCCACACATGGAGACAGGCCTACCACACATGGAGACAGGCCTGCCACACCCACAGACAGGCCTGCCACACATGGAGACAGGCCTACCACACATGGAGACAGGCCTGCCACACCCACAGACAGGCCTGCCACACCCGAAGACAGGCCTTGCCACGCCACATTCTTCTGTCTATTCATTCAAGTAAATATTTATCCATTCTATAGTGCGGTGACCACAACCTATGTGAATTATCTAAATAGAGACTGACAAAGGAGAGAGACCTTGAGGACGCCACAAGCAGCCATGTTGCTAACACTACAAGATGGGGTGCCCCAGTCTTCTATGTACCCTTATTACACCCATTTATAAGTTGATTCTTTGACTTAAGATCCCAACCTGTCATCCAAAAATGATAGAACGTTTAGTAACTACTGATCGAACGTACAAACGTGAACGGTTGCACCTGATAAGGTTCGCGTTTTGTACTATTTTGTAGCGGACACAAGAATAAGGAAAACCAAATCGAACCTTCACAAGGCCTAGTATCTCAGACATATACCCATACTGAATTGGGCCTCGGTTGGCGTATATTAAACCTAGAATTACTATTTATACCTAGGAAGTGTTAGGCTTTATAGTTAAATATTTCACTTGTTCAATCCTGCGTCTAAATTGTTTATATATCTTTACAGTCTCCGTGGTGTAGTGGTAAGACACTCGCCTGGCGTTCCGCGAGCGCTTTGTCATGGGTTCGTATCCTGGCCGGGGAGGATTTACTGGGCGCAAATCCTTAACTGTAGCCTCTGTTTAACTCAACAGTAAAATGTGAACCTGGTTGTTAAACTATTCTTCGCGGGGTCGTATTCCAGGGAACACAGGATTAAGGACCTGCCTGAAACGCTACGCGTACTAGTGGCTGTACAAGAATGTAACAACTCTTGTATATATCTCAAAAAAACAAAAAAAGTGGTGAAGAAAAGAGGTCCCAAGACACAGCCTCGAGGAACTCCACTTACATCCGTCTCCCACTCGGATTTGACTACATTCATGCCAATTCTGTTTCCTGTGAAATGGCCAAGCTTAGTCCACTCCTCAAAGAGTACTAAGTACTGAAATTACTGAGAGTACTGAAATGGTCCAATACTCTCTTCCTCTTTAATCATTCTTTCGCGCAATGTCAAGGCAGAAAATGTCGCAATCCTGTGAAGTGCTTGAAATAAGTGAGCAAGGAATGAAAGTAAATTTGTTACAGCTGTTCTTGGTTCCAGGACTCAACGTTTCCGCGGCCCCGTCTCCTCCTTGTTGGTCTTCTGGTCAACCAGACTGTTGGCCTCAGCTGCTCGCAGACTAACGTATGAAGCAGAGCTTCGTTGATCATGAATCCTTTGGAGGTATTTATCATATTCTCTCTTGAACACAGCGAGCGAGCGAGAGAGAGAGAGAGAGAGAGAGAGAGAGAGAGAGAGAGAGAGAGAGAGAGAGAGAGAGAGAGAGAGAGAGAGAGAGAGAGGCAGAGAGAGAGAGAGACCCATACCTGCTACCTGAGCTGTGTCATGGTGAATGACCCTGTTCTCTCCCTAATCATTGTTTGACCTATCTGAAAGACCCCTTTAGGAATGGTGTTTGCCTGCCCTGCTATATGCAATTCATATTTTTAATTTTATTTCTTTTTAAATAATTTTCTAGTGTGATAAGTTGTTTATGTCTCTGCTCACACCCACGAAATAGTCCCAGCGACGCAAGAGGTTATCTTGAGATGATTTCGGGGCTTTAGTGTCCCCGCGGCCCGGTCCTCGACCAGGCCTCCACCCCCAGGAAGCAGCCCGTGACAGCTGACTAACTCCCAGGTACCTATTTACTGCTAGGTAACAGGGGCATTCAGGGTGAAAGAAACTTTGCCCATTTGTTTCGTCACAGTTATAGTTAATATTGAAAACAAAAACATAAGCTGGTTAAAAAAAAGTAATTTTCGAGTTATTAAGGAAACTCAAACATAATTATATACAGTTCTAATAAATATTCGACTAATTATAATTAGTTTCCATTAACGCCAACAACATTATTCGACATTGTCACAACTACATCCAGGCCTAATAATTAACCGCAATTAGACTTGGCTTAAAATAATCCTTAATTAAATCCAGCCCGAATAATTAGCCACAATTGGACCAGTTCTAATAGCCATCAGATTCAGTCTAATTAGTTAGATAATGCCCAAATAATTATGAATACAAACTTTTAAATATACCAAAGAACCCCTCAATCTACGCTAACAGAAAATTTATATTAATATTGGATTTATTTTGAAATAATTTTTTCTACAGTTTGCCGTATATTTCCTGCGATACAATATTTTATTTTTAACGTACTAAGGTATATGGTCATTTATACAGATAGCCAAGAGAGGCCTAGACTATATGAAGGGTGATATCATTTGTCAAGTTTTGATACTTCGAATCCTCCTCTTGCAAGATGGTTGGGGGCCTCGTAGCCTGGTGGATAGCGCGCAGGACTCGTAATTCTGTGGCGCGGGTTCGATTCCCGCACGAGGCAGAAACAAATGGGCAAAGTTTCTTTCACCCTAAGTGCCCCTGTTACCTAGCAGTAAATAGGTACCTGGGAGTTAGTCAGCTGTCACGGGCTGCTTCCTAGGGTGTGTGTGTGTGTGTGTGGTGTGGGGGAAAAAAAAAAGTAGTTAGTAAACAGTTGATTGACAGTTGAGAGGCGGGCCGAAAGAGCAAAGCTCAACCCCCGCAAAAACACAACTAGTAAACAAAACACAACTAGTAAACACAGGTAACAGTAGCCACCTGCCACAGGTAACGGTAGCCACCTGCCACAGGTAACGTTAACCACCTGCCACAGGTAACAGTAGCTCCCTCCCACAGGTAACAGTAGCCACCTGCCACAGGTAACGGTAGCCACCTGCCACAGGTAACGGCAACCACTATGTTGCAATGTGCCTAACGTTTTCTATTATCCATATAAATATATCAGTATCAAATCTAAAAAAAAAATAACTTTTAATGCTAGTGTTTTCAGTTCTTTGAAAATTAAATTTGTCTGCTATTAGGCCTGAATGTTAGGAGCAATATAGCCTTAACAGACGAGATGAGTATACGATAAGAGTATATAATGACAATGTATATATAAGTATATATGATGAGTATATAAGATGAGTATATAAGATGAGTATACAAGACAAGTTCAACTTTATTTTAGTTGCTTACAAACCCCACAGCAAGGCTTGTGGAACCTCGAACGACAACACTGGGATTCGATCTTGGGCGTAAAGTACCTTCTAGATCATTAGGAGCTCTTTATAAAACACTTGAATATACTTATATATTTGTATTTAGTATATTACACTCAATGTCTCCTGGCATGAGACAATCAATGTGACAGAGAGAGAGAAAAGGGTTTCATTCAGACCAACCCGACCGTACAAGTGGTTGGGACACCATTCCTTTCCCCCGTCCCATCCCAAATCCTTATCCTGACCCCTTCCTAGTGCTATATAGTCGTAATGGCTTGGCGCTTTCTCGATTACAGCCCCGCTCCTGTGCCAGGTAAGTCCACTACGGGCTCACCATACCCTTATAAGGTGTGAAGGATAGATGAAATTGTTTATGTAATAATCTTAGATGAGGTCTGATAAAGACCTTTGTGCCCTCTGTAATGCTTTTGCGCTACCGCTCACAGGATGAGTATGGGGGTGCGCAATAAACTAGCCGCTTTCAGTGGCAACAATAAAAAAAATCCACTACGGGCTCACCATAGCCCGTGCTACTTGGAACGTTCAATTCCCATTAGTTGAATCTTAAACAACAACAACGCTTTCTCCTGATTTTCCTTCCCTTCCCAGACCACCCAGATACAACTCTTACCTCCAAAGGATACATGATCAACCAGGGAGCCGGTCGGCCGAGCGGACAGCACGCTGGACTTATGATCCTACGGTCCTGGGTTCGATCCCAGGCGCCGGCGAGAAACAATGGGCAGAGTTTCTTTCACCCTATGCCCCTGTTACCTAGCAGTAAAATAGGTACCTGGGTGTTAGTCAGCTGTCACAGGCTGCTTCCTGGGGGTGGAGGCCTGGTCGAGGACCGGGCCGCGGGGACACTAAAAAGCCCCGAAATCATCTCAAGATAACCTCAAGATATAGCCTCCCCCGCAGATAACACTACAAGATGGGGATCCTAGCCTCCTATTTGCCCTATTCCGCACATTTATAAGTTAATTTCACCGCAACTTGTTACGGTGAAGCGGACTGGTTACCACCCAGTCCGGTACTGTGTGGAGGAGAATACCAACGTCTGCACTACAGAGAGAACACAATGGCCGCTTTGTCGTGATGGACGACTCCATCAGTTATCCTGGCTTGGGGTGACCGCCCCCAACCACCACAAGATTGGCAAATGCATTTTAGTCGTGATAATGTTTAAGCGGTTGCTGGGTGAGAGGAGCTCACTAAACACTAGGCTCTGCCTTCACAACACATTATATTTTCCATTTCTTTATTTATGTATGTATCTATAAATAAAAAATTTTCTTTACTTATGTATGCATCTGTAAATATATATATATATATATATATATATATATATATATATATATATATATATATATATATATATATATATATATATGTAAATATATATATATATATATATATATATATATATATATATATATATATATTGGAGGGGATCTAAACATTCGTTCTAATGCGTTATGTGTGGTTTCCTCCGAGGCTAAGGGTCCCCCTTCTTCCAGCCAGAGGTGGTGCTCCCTTCCTTTATTATATATATATATATATATATATATATATATATATATATATATATATATATATATATATATATATATATATATATATATATATATTAGTATATTTTGGTAGCAGTCTTTCCTGTAGACATATATTATTAAATATGACCGAAAAAGTAAGATTAATAATTCTAACACGAATTTTCTCAATCTTTCGTACATTTCTTTTCACTGTTGGTGGTAATTCAAAAATCAATTCTCCAAAATTCATTTTTATTTCTAGTTTGACGCGACACTTGAGCGCGTTTCGTAAAACTTATTACATTTTCAAAGACTTTAGTTAACACATACACAACTGAATAGAACTTACACATCTCCGATTTTGTTTATATCTACATTTGAGTGAGGTGGATGGGGTGAGGCGGCATTTAATAAGGTATTAAATTCATCAACACAAGCCAGAACATGAAACAATGGGTATTGAATAGAAGTGATTGTAGAAAGCCTATTGGTCCATATTTCTCATGAGAGAAATGAGAGCCTACTCATGAGAAACTCTCCAGACACAAAACAGAACGCTTTAAAAGAGACTAACGTCGTCTATGCCTTCAAATGCCCTCTTGGGGACTGTAAGCTCCAAAAAACCCAGTATATAGGCAAGACAACAACATCTCTTTCTAGGCGTTTAACGATGCATAAGCAACAGGGCTCCATTAAGGAACATATAATCTCTTCCCACAACCAAACCATCGCCAGAGAAATCCTAGTAAACAACACAGAAATCATCGATAGATACAGCGATAGCAGGCGGCTTGACGTTTGCGAGGCATTACATATCAAGAAGTCAACACCAGCAATCAACAGCCAATTAATGCACAACTATATTCTACCCACCTCAAGACTCCACTCCAATATAGAAGCATCAAGAAATATGGACCAATAGGCTTTCTACAATCACTTCTATTCAATACCCATTGTTTCATGTTCTGGCTTGTGTTGATGAAATTAATACCTTATTAAATACCACCTCACCCCATCCACCTCACTCAAATGTAGATATAAACAAAATCGGAGACGTGTAAGTTCTATTCAGTTGTGTATGTGTTAACTAAAGTCTTTGAAAATGTAATAAGTTTTACGAAACGCGCTCAAGTGTCGTGTCAGACTAGAAATAAAAATGAATTTTGGAGAATTGATTTTTGAATTACCACCAACAGTGAAAAGAAATGTACGAAAGATTGAGAAAATTCGTGTTAGAATTATTAATCTTACTTTTTCGGTCATATTAAATAATATATATATATTATATATATATATATATATATATATATATATATATATATATATATATATATATATATATATATATATATATATATATATATATGCGAACAAGCCTGAATGGTCCCCAGGACTATATGCAACTAAAAACTCACACCCCTGAAGTGACTCGAACCCATACTGCCAGGAGCAACGCAACTGGTATGTACAGGACGCCTATATTTGAATATTTACAAATACAAAGAATTTTGTCCAAACTTTGACTAGCATTTTTAAGCGAATGATAAAAATATAAATTATGTTTTTAAATGTACGAAAAATACGATATATTTCTGTTTGTTTGTAGGAGAAACGCTAAGTGTGTCCACACTAATTAAGCAGGCAGTTCTTGCGACGGTTTCCAAGTGTCAAGAAACTGTCGGACTAAAGTGACCTTATCCTAACCTACCAGAGGACCCAGGAACAGAAAACGGGACATCATGTCAATTTCGCGAGCCCCTATCATTTTCAAGTACGACATTTTTTGGCCTTAGTTAAAGTATGTCAAAATGCGACGTACTGTTAGGAGGACGGCTTGATTTCGGGGCTTAATGTCCCCGCGGCCCGGTCCTCGACCAGGCCTCCACCCCCAGGAAGCAGCCCGTGACAGCTGACTAACTCCCAGGTACCTATTTACTGCTTGGTAACAGGGTGAAAGAAACTCTGCCCATTGTCTCTCGCTGGCGCCCGGGATCGAACCCAAACCCGAAACGTCGTCGTCCCTTCACTTTCTAGTGTGTGGTTTGTTCAACATACTTCAGCCACGTTACTGACTCCTCGTCTGTATAAAAGACAGGGCCCCCTAATCTGTACTCGGGATTTAGACAGGACAGACACCGGCTACTTGTGAAGCTGTTGGAGCTCCAAGCTGAGGAGAAAAACTTCCACACAATCAAGAAGCTGAGGAGAAAAGCTTCCAGACACAATAAAGAAGCTGAGGAGAAAAGCTTCCACACAATCAAGAAGCTGAGGAGAAAAGCTTCCAGACACAATAAAGAAGCTGAGGAGAAAAGCTTCCACACAATCAAGAAGCTGAGGAGAAAAACTTCCAGACACAATAAAGAAGCTGAGGAGAAAAGCTTCCAGACACAGTAAAGAAGCTGACCCAGACGCTGCTGCTACACGCCAGACCAAAACTGAGCGATAGGATTTATCAGCGTAGCCTCGTAAGGCATAGACTAGTACCCTTTACCAAGACAGATTCATTGTCTTAGAACAACGGCCAAGACTTGCTTCTGGCTTCAGCAATGGTTACCTTTCCAGTGCCCTTATTATTAGCATCTTCCTCACGTACGTATAACACGCACAACTTCGCTACTAAACCTTCTCGCCACAGCAAGTGAAGTCTGGCAGAGGACTCTAACGCCCAGGGGCCAGATTCACGAACGCACTTACGCATGTACTTACGAACCTGTACATCTTTCCTCAATCTTTGACGGCTTTGGTTACATTTATTAAACAGTTTACAAGCATAAAAATTTGCCAATCAACTGTTGTTATTGTTATAAACAGCCTCCTGGTGCTTCGGAGCTCATTAACTGTTTAATAATTGTAAATAAAACCGCCAAAGATTGAGAAAAGATGTCCAGGTTCGTAAGTGCTTGCGTAACTTCTTCGTGAATCTGGCCCCAGAGTGTGGCCAGCACGATATGGCACACAAGGATTCACCCGTCGTAAATGATGTCGTAAGTGATGTCGTACGACGGCCTGCACTATACAAACTTATGAGGATTGGGTCCTGCTTTTAAACCTGTCATATTTCATGCTTTTACTGGTCTCTGGCTATTATCTAATCAAATGATAAACTTTGCTATTATACATAACTCATTAAAATATAAATTTTGATACGTAGAACCTGAACACAAATTTCTTCAGTCACCCATATATATATATATATATATATATATATATATATATATATATATATATATATATATATATATATATATATATATATATATATATATATATATATATATATATATACTTTCCATTTCCCCAAATTCTAAAAAATTAAAAAAATCAGTTTTAATTATTCAAGTTTCTAAAAACTAATATCAACATCAGAATTTTAATTACTACGAAATCCTGTACATCCAAAAGGAAGTATATGGATTCTTTGTAAATATTGGGCTCCGTTTTTTCTAGTTTGTTGACGAACTTTGCACAGGCTGCTCCTGTGGTTGAGATGGTGGGGGGGGGGGGTGAGGGGGGGAAGAAGTGGAAGGGGGGGGGGGGGGCTCTGCGGTGATGGAGGAATCAGAGGTGAGCAGGGGTTGCGGTGATGGGGGAATCAGAGGTGAGCAGGGGTTGCGGTGATGGGGTATGGTGGAGAGGGGTGTGGTGGAGAGGGGTGTGGCAGAGAGTAGGGGGTGATGCTGGAGGGGTTGGTGGGGTGGGGGGAGGGGGGGGGGTACCCAGAGCAACACCGTCAACACCTCCTCACCCCAACACAGTAGCAACAACCCCTCCCCCCTCCCCCCGTGACAGAAAGCCTTAACCCGTCCCAACCATTAACCCTCCTCACCTGAATGCAAATTCCTCCAGACAATACTCGTCGAAATCACCTCATTAACAATCATTACCTGTAATTAGACGAACGTTTAATGCCCCCAGTTCGAACAGCCCGCAGATCTTTTACAATTACAGAATATCTCTCCTCCTTCCTTATCGCCGCGTCAGACGGCGGAGAAGACGGCCTGACGTCACCTTTACCACTGAAGACGTCGCTATGTATGATAATTTTGACCCGCGAGGTCTGATAATTATGGGCCCGGGTCTGGGGTCTGCTTCACGGTGCGTTTGAAGCGGAGTGGAAGTTGGTGCAACCCGTCCTCCAAACAAAGATCCAAAAGTGATTCCATGCACCCGCCAAACCCCCTGTTTATGAATGAAAAGCGGTTTACACACGACTCACAACTGCTGACGTTCGAACATATCCGGAACAAGTGCTTCACTGACGAATTTTGTTCGAATCACAACGCTATAAATGCTTTACCCACGTACTACAAATACAAATAATCGCCAACCGAACCTAAACACCTAACCTAACCTATGCCTATATATGCACAATATGCTAATATATTACAATATTAATTTATACTTGAGAAAATTCCCGTTTTGAATGAACAGCATATTAAAATTTATGAATGCGTCTGTGGGGTCG
>NC_091174.1:11563008-11583008 GCF_040958095.1 Procambarus clarkii
ACAGGTCCGGGTAAACAACTTACAGGACCCGGGTAAACAACTTACAGGACCCGGGTAAACAACTTACAGGCCCCGGGTAAACAACTTACAGGTCCGGGTAAACAACTTACAGGACCCGGGTAAACAACTTACAGGTCCGGGTAAACAACTTACAGGACCCGGGTAAACAACTTACAGGACCCGGGTAAACAACTTACAGGACCCGGGTAAACAACTTACAGGCCCCGGGTAAACAACTTACAGGTCCGGGTAAACAACTTACAGGACCCGGGTAAACAACTTACAGGACCCGGGTAAACAACTTACAGGACCCGGGTAAACAACTTACAGGACCCGGGTAAACAACTTACAGGACCCGGGTAAACAACTGGTTGCTAGATTTAAATCCAAAAAAATGTTTAGCACTATACTCCAAGATCTCAATAACACCGGCAAGATATGCGAAATGAAGCAAAATGAAACGAAGAATGAAGCAAGACTAAGAGAAGTGGACTTCACCACGCTGGGGGAGAGCGGGGACATGATAACGCCATACAAGATACTAAAGAGAGTTTATAACCAAGACAAAAGAAGTGATGTTCGAAGAGAGGAACACCAAAACGACACAGAACAACAATAATAATTCTTACAAAATAAGGAACATTTCTCAGTGGCCACAATATCGTTGATTGACGTTAACTCAACACCGAATTAACGATGGATAAACGTCGAATCAACTGTGGATTCTGACTGGAGTCGAATCAACTAACGTTAATTAACGTCACACCTGGATACTGTATAGCAATGACATTTAGTCACGTCTGAAAGATCATCTTCAACACAAGAGCAGGAAATAGTGTACGAGAGATGAAATAGCTGAAGCTAACACACAAATACCTATCTAAATATGCGAGTAAAAACGAGAGAACAATCATTAAACTACAAATGGTTCTGAAAGTAATTACCAAAGGAGAGCGTCATGCCCGGAAGGTTATACAACACTGTGCCACAGATTACTCAAAGGCTCCTCAAGAACTCCTTCAAGGAACCAATAGGAGAACAGAAGGACCCCAAGACGAGTGGTGTTTAAGGAATCGGATTCCCCGAGGATTTTTTTTCCCCAGGGCCGTAGGACTCGATGATACAATGGTAAAAACATAACACTTCCAGATGTGAAATCTAAAGGTTCGAAAACTGTGTTTTTTGAACCGAATGATCGACCCCGCAAGCACCTCCAGGCGAGCAGCTCCAGTCGAGCACTCCCAGGCGAGCACCACCAGGCGAGTACTCTCAGGCGAGCACCACCAGGCGAGTACCACCAGGCGAGCACCCCTCCCCCCCCCCCCCCCCAGGCGAGTACACAGTAGTGAGGTCAAGGTGCAGTAGTTTGAGTCAAGATAAATCAAACCTCGTGGAGGCACCGCTGGCCAAGTAATCCCAAACCAGTTTTTAGCCCGTGCTGAGAGCCTACAATCTGGCGCGTATTTGGTGGAAATATGAACCATTGACTCAGCTCCCGCCTCCCACACGCGGCACCCCGGGCACACCAGCGTCTCCTGAGAAGGCTAGCCTACTGCCCAAGCGTCACGACCACGAGTCATTTCAAACATTCACGCAACCACATATACGTAACCTGTACATCTTCCCCATCATCACCGTGGCTCTGTTTACATTTAAGAGTTTACGAGCTTCGAAAGTTTACAAGCCCAGGTTATTATGCCAGTAAACAGCCTCGATGTGCTTCGGAGCTCATAACCTGTTTAATGAATGTGAACAAAGATGTACATGATTGTATATCTTTATACAATCATGCATCAGCGAGCGATCGTTGATGGAGAGGTCAGAGTATCAGTGCTAATGATGGGGCGTCTCCCTTTTGGCATGGTTTACAATCATCTAAGAGGTCACAGAGTTTAAGTGATATATATATATATATATATATATATATATATATATATATATATATATTAGTATATTTTGGTAGCAGTCTTTCCTGTAGACATATATTATTAAATATGACCGAAAAAGTAAGATTAATAATTCTAACACGAATTTTCTCAATCTTTCGTACATTACGCTTCACTGTTGGAGGTAAATCAAAAATCACTTCTCCAAAATTCATTTTTATTTCTAGTCTGACGCGACACGGGCGCGTTTCGTAAAACTTATTACATTTTCAAAGACTTCACAAATACACAACTGATTAGAACGTATCTCTGATTTTATATCTACATTTGAGTGAGGTGGGAAGGGTGATGTGGCATTAACACAAGACAGAACAGGAGGGGATATTAATAGGGTATTAAAAGTATCAACACAAGACAGAACAGAAACAATGGGTATTGAATAGAAGTGTTTGTAGAAAGCCTATTGGTCCATATTTCTTGATGCTTCTATATTGGAGCGGAGTCTTGAGGTGGGTAGAATATAGTTGTGCAATAATTGGCTGTTGATTGCTGGTGTTGACTTCTTGATGTGTAGTGCCTCGCAAACGTCAAGCCGCCTGCTATCGCTGTATCTATCGATGATTTCTGTGTTGTTTACTACAACATGATTTTTTATTTACCTCCAACAGTGAAGCGTAATGTACGAAAGATTGAGAAAATTCGTGTTAGATTTATTAATCTTACTTTTTCGGTCATATTTAATAATATATATATATATATATATATATATATATATATATATATATATATATATATATATATATATATATATATATATATTTATATATAACATTTACAGTATACACCATTACCAGGTCCTACCAGGCTGTCATTAATAATCATTTAATGCCAGAATAATAATCATTTAAATAGCAGAAACTGACACGAGGAGAGAGAGAGAGAGATACAGACAGACAGAGAGAGAAAATGACTGAACTGGGATAAAAAAAAAATATCACGTCCGAAATCTGAAAATATACGACGATAAAATGTCATATAATTTCGTTAAGTTTAAATTATTATCAAGACCGTCTGAAAATACTGCAACATGGCCATTACCCCCACCCCCCCTCCCCCCCTCTCAATATTTTGTACACAACCCCAGTAAACTCTCATTATATAACTATAAATTTGGGCTAGTGTAAAAATAAAAAAAAATATAAATCTATAATTTCAGGGCTTGAGAAAATAGTAAAATGAATTATAGATCATATTTAGACTTATTATTGAGTCTCGTATACGAGGTAACGTGTGATAAGAGGCAAGGCATCGCATGTTAGAACAATAGCTCGTTATCACCAGTTCAAAATCGTTAGTAGTACTGTAATCTGATCACACTTGAGGGACAAGCATAGTCTTAGGTAAAGACACCATAGCAGTTGGTAATTGTATATTCTAGTAAACTTATATGTTGCCAAGATCTATATATGGGAGAATGGCTGGTCATCCAAAGTCAAGAAGTTGGTTATCCTGCACCAAGTTGGTTATCCTGTTATCCAAGACACTACGGGTCGATTGCGAGGATATCGTGAAGAACATGATATTGTATAAATAAATGGGGAACTCCGGGTACCTCATTAACCTGTCCTCTCGAAAAATACATCGTATTTTGACCGTCAAAATCTCCAACGAGCAAAATATGATGTTGACCAGACCACACACTAGAAGGTGAAGGGACGACGACGTTTCGACTTGAGAATGGTCCAGGACGGACCGAAACGTCGTCGTCCCTTCACCTTCTAGTGTGTGGTCTGGTCAACATACTTCAGCCACGTTATTGTGACTCATCGCCTGCAAAATATGATGTACTATAAATCAAAATTTGGAAATAAAATTGATTGAAATTGCAAAACGTTTCGAAACTATGACAAATGATATATTTCACACCTCCATACTTTATAATTAAAAAATCCCTTCTGGTGATATTTTGAAATTAATTACAATTTTGATTGCAATTGATTGTAATTAAAAATAATACTGAATAAGTTTAAATTCCAAATAATTTTGTTATACAAGTATTTAATCAACATGTAGAACAAAAATCTAGTTAAATTCCGAAGATAATTAACATTTTTATGAAAACCCCAAATAGCCTTCCATAGTAGGCCAAGAACTGCGTTCTGGCTACTAGGTACAACATATATATATGTCGTACCAGTAGCCAGAATGCACTTCTCGGCCTACTATGCAGGGCCCGATTTGCCTAATAAGCCAAGTTTTCCTGAATTAATATATTTTCTCTAATTTTGTTCTTATGAAATGATAGACAACCCATTTTATTATGTATTAGGTCAATTTATTTTTATTGGAGTTAAAATTAACGTAGATATATGACCGAACCTAATCAACCCTACCTAACCTAACCTAACCTATCTTTATAGGTTAGGTTAGGTTAGGTAGCCGAAAAAGTTAGGTTAGGTTAGGTTAGGTAGGTTAGGTAGTCGAAAAACAATTAATTCATGAAAACTTGGCTTATTAGGCAAATTGGGCCTTGCATAGTAGGCTGAGAAGTGCGTTCTGGCTACTAGGTACGACATATATATATATATATATATATATATATATATATATATATATATATATATATATATATATATATATATATATATATATATATATATTACACATTTTGTGCTTTATGTACACAATTATCTCTGGTGAGTTTTTGAAGAAAATTTAAAATTGAATAAAAATAAAATAAAATAAAAACAAAAATTAATAAAATACCCCAAAAAAGTTCATTTACCCGCATGTCTATGCCATAAGCCTCGTTATAAAATAAATTTTATTTATTCATAACTACATAATTACCAGTATTAATATATAATATCATATACTCATACCGCTCAGATGAGCCAAGGAAAGACACGTCCAGATTTCCAGTGTAATAATGAGCTTGTAGAAAGATGCTTATTTTAACATACTAAGTAGGTTAGGTAAGGTTGGTGTTTTCTATGAAGCTTTTCAAGGGAAACTATTATGTTTAGTATGTCACCTATGCACGCAACTAATATGTCAATATTGACTTATTAAATTTGCGAGAACGGGTTGTAGAATGAGCTAAAAGGAAAGTTAGTTGAAGCTAACTTCATACTCCGTTGTGAGAGATGGAATAACACAGCACGAGGATTGGGAGCCACTCCTGCGACTGAAAAGCAGGATCCCCAGAGCTAAAGCTCGACGTCCTGGAAGCGTATAGAAGTACACTTTCAAGAGTAGAAGGTGAGCTTTAAGAGGGAGGGTAAAGCCAGAGTCGTGACGGGGAATAAATGATGCTCAAGGCTGGGAGAGGAAAAACGGAAAGTGGAGATGAAACAGACGGTAGAGATGGAGGGAGAGACAATGGTGTGTGGGAGGGGACACGGACACTGTGGAAGGGATGGAACACGGACACTGTGAGAGGGAGGGAACACGGACACTGTGGAAGGGAGGGGACACGGACACTGTGGAAGGGAGGGGACACGGACACTGTGGAAGGGAGGGGACACGGACACTGTGGAAGGGAGGGGACACGGACACTGTGAGAGGGAGGGAACACGGACACTGTGAGAGGGAAGGAACACGGACACTGTGGAAGGGAGAGGACACGGACACTGTGGAAGGGAGGGGACACGGACACTGTGGGAGGGATGGAACACGGACACTGTGGGAGGGAGGGAACACGGACACTGTGGGAGGGATGGAACACGGACACTGTGGGAGGGATGGAACACGGACACTGTGGGAGGGATGGAACACGGACACTGTGGGAGGGAGGGAACACGGACACTGTGGGAGGGATGGAACACGGACACTGTGGGAGGGATGGAACACGGACACTGTGGAAGGGATGGAACACGGACACTGTGAGAGGGAAGGAACACGGACACTGTGGAAGGGATGGAACACGGACACTGTGAGAGGGAAGGAACACGGACACTGTGGAAGGGAGAGGACACGGACACTGTGGAAGGGAAGGGACACGGACACTGTGGGAGGGATGGAACACGGACACTGTGGGAGGGAGGGAACACGGACACTGTGGAAGGGATGGAACACGGACACTGTGAGAGGGAGGGAACACGGGCACTGTGGGAGGGAGGGAACACGGACACTGTGGAAGGGATGGAACACGGACACTGTGAGAGGGAGGGAACACGGACACTGTGGGAGGGAGGGAACACGGACACTGTGGAAGGGATGGAACACGGACACTGTGAGAGGGAGGGAACACGGACACTGTGAGAGGGAGGGAACACGGACACTGTGGGAGGGAGGGAACACGGACACTGTGGAAGGGATGGAACACGGACACTGTGAGAGGGAGGGAACACGGACACTGTGGGAGGGAGGGAACACGGGCACTGTGGGAGGGATGGAACACGGACACTGTGGAAGGGATGGAACACGGACACTGTGGGAGGGATGGAACACGGACACTGTGGGAGGGATGGAACACGGACACTGTGGAAGGGATGGAACACGGACACTGTGAGAGGGAGGGAACACGGACACTGTGAGAGGGAGGGAACACGGACACTGTGGGAGGGATGGAACACGGACACTGTGGGAGGGATGGAACACGGGCACTGTGGGAGGGATGGAACACGGACACTGTGGAAGGGATGGAACACGGACACTGTGGGAGGGAGGGAACACGGACACTGTGGGAGGGAGGGAACACGGACACTGTGGGAGGGAGGGGACACGGACACTGTGGGAGGGAGGGAACACGGGCACTGTGGGAGGGAGGGAACACGGACACTGTGGGAGGGAGGGAACACGGACACTGTGGGAGGGATGGAACACGGACACTGTGGGAGGGAGGGGACACGGACACTGTGGGAGGGAGGGAACACGGGCACTGTGGGAGGGAGGGAACACGGACACTGTGGGAGGGAGGGAACACGGACACTGTGGGAGGGAGGGAACACGGACACTGTGGGAGGGAGGGAACACGGGCACTGTGGAAGGGATGGAACACGGACACTGTGAGAGGGAGGGAACACGGGCACTGTGGGAGGGATGGAACACGGACACTGTGGGAGGGAGGGGACACGGACACTGTGGGAGGGAGGGAACACGGGCACTGTGGGAGGGAGGGAACACGGACACTGTGGGAGGGAGGGAACACGGACACTGTGGGAGGGAGGGAACACGGACACTGTGGGAGGGAGGGAACACGGACACTGTGGGAGGGAGGGAACACGGACACTGTGGGAACAGAGATAACACATGAAGGAAATGAAAGAAGTCTCAACACAAACCACGAAGACAAAAGACCAGGATAATCTGATGAAAACTGCATGAGAAGGTGGAGAGAGAGAGAGAGGAGAGAGAGAGAGAGAGAGAGAGAGAGAGAGAGAGAGAGAGAGAGAGAGAGAGAGAGAGAGAGAGAGAGAGAGAGAGAGAGAGAGAGAGAGAGAGAGAGAGAGAGAGACCACTGTGCGTTGTGGCCGGACTTGAGTGCTTGTTACGACGACATTGTTCACTAACGAGCTACCATTGCATACCATTGGGACCCAGATTCACGAAGCAGTTACGCAAGTACTTACGAACGTGTACATCTTTCCTCAATCTTTGGCAGCTTTGGTTACATTTATTAAGCAGTTTACACGCATGAAAACTTGCCAATCAACTGTTGTTGTTGTTATAAACAGCCTCCTGGTGCTTCGGAGCTCATTAACTGTTTAATTATTGTCAACAAAGCCGCCAAAGATTGAGAAAAGATGTACAGGTTCGTAAGTGCCTGCGTAACTGCTTCGTGAATCTGGCACCTGGCAGGCCTCCATCGTGAACCAGTCCCCAGTGTGAACCAGTCTTCATTCATTAAGAACCACCTTCCATTACGAACCAACCTGCATTACGAACCAATTTAATTAATTAATATAATTAAAGACTTTAGTAATTGTTTAGCTTTATTTAGCTTTCAGTGACGTTCCTAAATTCTACAGCCCAAGTCCTCTCCACATTCCCTTCAAGCAAAAATCAACAGGTATCTAATCGACGAAACACCTATATCACTGTGACCATTAATTTACCGTTCAACACCAACTCGACTCAAATCACATATATCTAATTTGCATATGAGATCAAGTCGTATCGTATGGACAACAATTAATGTTTTTCTTAACATGAGTGTTATAGCTGCCCCTGATTAACCTCTTAACAACTGAAGAGCATCAAAGAAGTTTAGCATGACGGCTAAATCTTGGCAGAAAAGATGGTGTTCTGGATAAGGATATTCAGATGCTGTGTGTGAGTACCGTGGGAGATGCTATGTATGCTAGGTTACCGTGGGTGATGCCTGATTACAATGGGAGACGCTAAGCATGCTAGATTACCTCCTAGGATATGCCTAGGTGATTATCACGAGTGATTGATACTGATAAATAACGTATATGCCAGAGTATATCGAAGCTACTGGAGCCATATCAACAAACAAGTAACCTTTGTTTGTTGTTTTAGATTCAGCTACTGGGAACAAAAGTTCCAAGTAGCACGGGCTAAGGTGAGCCCGTAGTGGACTTACCTGGCACAGGAGCGGGGCTGTAACTGATAGTCAAATAACCTTCGGGCCAAGTTTGCAGTCTATGCTCGACTCCCCAACAGAAAGTTAACATGAAGTGGGGTAAGCTATGTGCTTCAACAGAACCACAGTGGTGAAGCACATTTAGTCTGTCTCTTATCCTTTTGCCAAAAGCAGCGATTCAAAGCCTCACTCAATTGTCATCCGGGGTCATTGGAGCACACAATGAGCATGGGCTATGAATGACAACACTGATGGGCGATGATTGGGACATGGGAGATGATTAGGATATAGGGGATGATTGGCATGAGAGATGAGAAACAAGATACGAGAGAACACAATACCTAATACCACTGTCCCGGCTTGGGGACGTGGTCCACCTGGCAGAGACAGACGAAGTGGTCCACCTGGCAGAGACAGACGAAGTGGTCCACCTGGCAGAGACAGGCGAAGTGGCCCACTTCGCCGGGACAGGCGAAGTGGCCTCCATGTCTTAATTACCATCTCTTCACAACTTAGGGCCGTGTTTGAGAAAAAAAAATGGATAATCTGCCCTTTCGTCTGTCATCCCAGGTGGAGGTGCATTAGTATTTTTAATTTAATAATAAAATGAATATTGATGCACAAAAGTTGCGCACGATTTCAATACGAATAATTAGAGCAACACCTTTTAGAGTGCTGTTGCAGACGTAAACGCCATTAAGCGATGCATTTAAAATGTCGCTTATTAATGGACCTTTACAGTTCGTTATCTCTCTCTCAATGGGGCTTTTATGCTCCCCCTGACACGAGGTAACGATGGTGGTATTAAGCACTCGCCTCCTTCGTGTCTGTAGCAGAGTACAGACACGAAGTAGAGTACTATAGATGTGTGGTACTCCTTCCAGAGTACCAACAGACCTCGAGCCAAACCTGGCACAAGGTTTGTTGGTACTCTGCTTCATGCACTTATACAGGGTGTGTCTGTGTTGGTACGTCTGTACTCACCTAATTGTGCAGATCAGTCCGAGCGTCAGCTCTTGGGCCCCTCGTTTTCAGCTGTATTTCATCTAATGCAATGGGACTCGGCTTATCCGATTAACTCGCTACTCTTAAGCTAATTCAATGTTACGCTACATCCCTATGGTTCATCTGTGTGTCTAGTTACCATCTTTATCTCTTGTTTTCCTGTTACATCTTTTTCTGGTTATTGAAACTTGGGAGGGTGTTGGTCAGCGTCCGAGGGCGTTCTTCTGGTGTGTGCTTCTGGAGACAGGCTTGGAATTATAACTATCCTTGAAGTCCTTTTCTTGTCCATATTCCAGCATCTGTCTCTCCCCCTCATTGTGTACTGCTTTTTGTCTCCTCGCCCTCTTCCCCACGCTCATTACCTAATACTTACTTGGCTTGAAGTCGAGTAGCCATCTTTCGATCCATTAATGTACTTTGGATCTCCAAACTTGGATCGTTGGATCTAGAGGAGTATATGTGATCTCCCACGAGCACTAAGATATAGCAGCCCATTTCGTCGTTTCCATTATTAATATGTATAAGGAACCGGATGAGTGATAATGCCTATTATTTCGGTACGCCACAGATCTCTCTCCTCCATCCTGATATGCCCCTTCTCACTGTGACACTCTGACTCCACTTTGGCAGGTACTCCCTCGCCTATTCCAGTGCTTCGCCAGATATTTAAAGTTCGAGTTCGTGTAGGGGCATTGTTAAAAGCTTTCTATCATCTCACACACTCTTAAACCACCACAACCACACTCTCCTACCACCACCACCACCACATACTTCTCCCTTCTCATACAAGTGTTGATTCTCAGCCCTGATATTTTTATTCTTGAGTTTGCGAGTAACTAAGATGCCTGGGAAGACGAGAGCCTTGTTTACCGCCACGGTCACACCTGGTCGCATCTGGTCGCACCTGGTCGCACCTGGTCGCACCTGGCTCTACATCGGGGATTTCCTTCCATTTAGGCTAGGAAAAGGCCCTTCGTAATAAGGTCTCTGAACCTACTAGGTATACAGCTAACACTGTATACACACTGTATACAGAGATGTATAACACCTCTGCTGTAGTCTGCTTCGTGTCTTTATGTTGACAGATGTCACCACCTGCAACCTCTGGGTTATCTTCCCTCATGTCATGGTTGGCTGGTTAACTGGAGGCGATAACAACCTATGTAACCCCGACTATAGCAACCTGTGGACTTTGCTTCCCCCACACACCCTCCCACGCTCTCCCACACACCCACGCTGCCCCCACACACCCACGCTGCTCCCACACACCCACGCTGCCCCCACACACCCACGCTGCTCCTACACACCCACGCTGCCCCCACACACCCACGCTCCCCCCACACACCCACGCTCCCCCCACACACACCCGCCCACGCTCCCCCACACACCCACGCTCCCCCACACACCCTCCCACGCTCCCCCACACACCCACGCTGCCCCCACACACCCACGCTGCCCCCACACACCCACGCTGCCCCCACACACCCACGCTGCCCCCACACACCCACGCTGCCCCCACACACCCACGCTGCTCCCACACACCCACGCTGCCCCCACACACCCACGCTGCTCCCACACACCCACGCTGCCCCCACACACGCACGCTGCCCCCACACACCCACGCTCCCCCCACACACCCACGCTCCCCCCACACACACCCTTCCACGCTCCCCCACACACCCACGCTCCCCCCACACACCCACGCTCCCCCCACACACACCCGCCCACGCTCCCCCACACACCCACGCTCCCCCACACACCCTCCCACGCTCCCCCACACACCCACGCTGCCCCCACACACCCACGCTGCCCCCACACACCCACGCTGCCCCCACACACCCACGCTCCCCCCACACACCCTTCCACGCTCCCCCCACACACCCACGCTCCCCCCACACACCCACGCTCCCCCCACACACCCACGCTCCCCCCCCCACACACCCTCCCACGCTCCCCCACACACCCACGCTCCCCCCACACACCCACGCTCCCCCCACACACCCACGCTCCCCCCACACACACCCGCCCACGCTCCCCCACACACCCACGCTCCCCCACACACCCTCCCACGCTCCCCCACACACCCACGCTGCCCCCACACACCCACGCTGCCCCCACACACCCACGCTGCCCCCACACACCCACGCTGCCCCCACACACCCACGCTGCCCCCACACATCAAAGTCCCTTCATCTTTAATGCACAACCATATCAACACTATTGACCACAACGTAAAAATTCTGGCGCAACAGTATAATTAAAACCGCCGCATTATGACGCTTTCACGAACACCGAGAGTCGATAGGTCAGAAGGGTGGCCGGGGTTCGAACGGTTTGGGTGAGATATAACCATTTCTGTCCGAACAGCCAGCTACACCAGGGAGGCTGAGGGTACAGCCAGCTACACCAGGGAGGCTGAGGGTACAACCAGCTACACCAGGGGGGGCTGAGGGTACAGCCAGCTACACCAGGGGGGCTGAGGGTACAGCCAGCTACACCAGGGAGGCTGAGGGTACAGCCAGCTACACCAGGGGGGGCTGAGGGTACAGCCAGCTACACCAGGGGGGCTGAGGGTACAGCCAGCTACACCACGGAGGCTGAGGGTACAGCTAGCTACACCAGGGGGGCTGAGGGTACAGCCAGCTACACCAGGGAGGCTGAGGGTACAGCCAGCTACACCAGGGAGGCTGAGGGTACAGCCAGCTACACCAGGGGGGCTGAGGGTACAGCCAGCTACACCAGGGAGGCTGAGGGTACAGCCAGCTACACCAGGGAGGCTGAGGGTACAGCCAGCTACACCAGGGGGGCTGAGGGTACAGCCAGCTACACCAGGGGGGGGGGGCTGAGGGTACAGCCAGCTACACCAGGGAGGCTGAGGGTACAGCCAGCTACACCAGCGGGGGCTGAGGGTACAGCCAGCTACACCAGGGGGGCTGAGGGTACAGCCAGCTACACCACGGAGGCTGAGGGTACAGCTAGCTACACCAGGGGGGCTGAGGGTACAGCCAGCTACACCAGGGAGGCTGAGGGTACAGCCAGCTACACCAGGGAGGCTGAGGGTACAGCCAGCTACACCAGGGGGGCTGAGGGTACAGCCAGCTACACCACGGAGGCTGAGGGTACAGCCAGCTACACCAGGGAGGCTGAGGGTACAGCCAGCTACACCAGGGGGGCTGAGGGTACAGCCAGCTACACCAGGGGGGGGCTGAGGGTACAGCCAGCTACACCAGGGAGGCTGAGGGTACAGCCAGCTACACCAGGGAGGCTGAGGGTACAGCCGGCTACACCAGGGAGGCTGAGGGTACAGCCAGCTACACCAGGGAGGCTGAGGGTACAGCCAGATACACCAGGGGGGCTGAGGGTACAGCCGGCTACACCAGGGAGGCTGAGGGTACAGCCAGCTACACCAGGGTGGCTGAGGGTACAGCCAGCTACACCAGGGAGGCTGAGGGTACAGCCAGCTACACCAGGGAGGCTGAGGGTACAGCCGGCTACACCAGGGAGGCTGAGGGTACAGCCAGCTACACCAGGGAGGCTGAGGGTACAGCCAGCTACACCAGGGAGGCTGAGGGTACAGCTAGCTACACCAGGGAGGCTGAGGGTACAGCCAGCTACACCAGGGAGGCTGAGGGTACAGCTAGCTACACCAGGGGAGGCTGAGGGTACAGCCAGCTACACCAGGGAGGCTGAGGGTACAGCCAGCTACACCAGGGGGGCTGAGGGTACAGCCAGCTACACCAGGGGGGGGGCTGAGGGTACAGCCAGCTACACCAGGGAGGCTGAGGGTACAGCCAGCTACACCAGGGAGGCTGAGGGTACAGCTAGCTACACCAGGGAGGCTGAGGGTACAGCCGGCTACACCAGGGAGGCTGAGGGTACAGCTAGCTACACCAGGGAGGCTGAGGGTACAGCCAGCTACACCAAGGAGGCTGAGGGTACAGCCGGCTACACCAGGGAGGCTGAGGGTACAGCCAGCTACACCAGGGAGGCTGAGGGTACAGCCAGCTACACCAGGGAGGCTGAGGGTACAGCTAGCTACACCAGGGAGGCTGAGGGTACAGCCAGCTACACCAGGGAGGCTGAGGGTACAGCCAGCTACACCAGGGAGGCTGAGGGTACAGCCGGCTACACCAGGGAGGCTGAGGGTACAGCCAGCTACACCAGGGAGGCTGAGGGTACAGCCAGCTACACCAGGGAGGCTGAGGGTACAGCTAGCTACACCAGGGAGGCTGAGGGTACAGCCGGCTACACCAGGGAGGCTGAGGGTACAGCTAGCTACACCAAGGAGGCTGAGGGTACAGCCAGCTACACCAGGGAGGCTGAGGGTACAGCCAGCTACACCAAGGAGGCTGAGGGTACAGCCAGCTACACCAGGGTGGCTGAGGGTACAGCCAGCTACACCAGGGAGGCTGAGGGTACAGCCAGCTACACCAGGGAGGCTGAGGGTACAGCTAGCTACACCAGGGAGGCTGAGGGTACAGCCGGCTACACCAGGGAGGCTGAGGGTACAGCTAGCTACACCAAGGAGGCTGAGGGTACAGCCAGCTACACCAGGGAGGCTGAGGGTACAGCCAGCTACACCAGGGAGGCTGAGGGTACAGCCAGCTACACCAGGGTGGCTGAGGGTACAGCCAGCTACACCAGGGGGGCTGAGGGTACAGCCAGCTACACCAGGGAGGCTGAGGGTACAGCCAGCTACACCAAGGAGGCTGCAAGCTCCGTTGGTACTCCGTTGGTACCCTATGGAGTCAAGATGGTTCAGTAGTTACCTTCAGGTAACTCTCCAGTAATTTGCAGGGTAAGACGTGAGTGTGTCACAAGTGTGAGTTAAGGGTCTCCTGCTTAGCCTCTTCCATCAATTTAGATTCAACATTGGCTGTCTTCTATTCCTTTGGTATCTTTCCTTTGAATATGTCGTAGATAACTGCTAGTCGTCTTCTTGGCTCTTCGTTGGCCACCTGCAAGAGGACATTGGGTCAAGTCCTGGTGTTTTTTTTTGCCTAATCAGTTCCACTTGCTTCCATCTTTCCTCTCCTGTCACACTGTTATTCGTGTTGGTTAGTTGTGGGTTCTCCATTATACTTTGTGATGGGCTTCAGTTCAAATGTGAAAACTTCCTAAATTATATGGAGTATATCATGTGTTATATGGAGTATATCATGTATGCATATCATGTATATCATATCATGTACTATGTATGTACTTCAGTTTTTGTGTTTGATAAGGCAGGGTACGAGGTCATTCCCAGATGTCTGCCTTCTGATATGTCTGTCCAGCAGTCTAGCTCCATGCAGATAATGCTTTGAATTCTCCTCCTCCTCCTCCTCCTCCTCCTCCTCCTCCTCCTCGTTTCTCAGTGCCTGGAATCAGCAAATAATAAGGAATTTTTACATTTTGTCTGCTTTTTTTTCATCCAAGCAGCCACATGTATCCACACTTGGCTGTGTCTGCCTCCCCCATGCTTCTGTCAACTAGTTTAGCGTTTTCACACTTGTGATAATCGCCGTTGCACCGTCTGTGTGCATTGATTGCTTCCTATATTTGTATCATTTCATTCCTCATCACTAATCACCCTTTCCTCCTCCTCCTCCTCTTCTCTTTCTCACTTATAAATTCGTTTTTTTTTCCTCTTCTTGATGGCCACGTCTGGACTCAGTGCAGGCAATTATAATTTCTGGATACGATGTACCCAGAAATTATTCAGGAAATGCAAAAGTATCAAGGTATGATTTATCACACAAGTAATAACTCGAGGAAATACTGCAAGGATACAATAATATACATGTGAGGATGATTTAGGATGCAATAATTTAAATGAGATCGTTTGAGATAAGGGAGGAGAAGGGAAAAAATACATTACCAGCAGCTGAAGGAACAGCAATATTCCCGAGTGGATTACCGCGATGGCAGCACACTTTGTGAGTTTTCAGTGGCTGTCTCCAAGGGCCCGCCTCCAGTGGCCCACTTCCAGGGGCTCACCTCCAGGGGCCCACCTCCAGGGGCCCACTTCCAGTGGCCCTCCTCCAGGGGCCCACCTCCAGGGGCCCACCTCCAGGGGCCCACCTCCAGGGGCCCACCTCCAGGGGCCCACCTCCAGGGACCCACCTCCAGGGGGCCCACCCCTCCAAATCCCAACTCCTGGAACTCTCATAATCTCTAACCCGACTCGTGGACCTCCAAAAGTCTCAATGACCGACACAGACTTCCAAATGCTTAACAAATTTGACGCAACGGTAAACAAGGTGCTTCTTAACTATTGACACACCTCCACCATGCGTGGGTGATAACAATGCTCTACCATGAACACAATGAAATTAATACTAGCCTTAACTAGTACCAGCGATACTAGCGAGCCGCCAGACGCAAGTGGAAGAAAGGTCTACAGCCTTGAGGTAGGCTTTAGTTCTCCCAGAATAGTCAGCTGGCGGCGCCCCCTGAAGGTCGACAGAGCAGGAGCACATACTCCACAACACCATGTATTCCATGTTCAATTTTCACGGCAACATGCGGCAATTTTCTCAATAAGGTGTCGAGAAGGTGAATGTGGATTATGGCAAAACGACTTCATGGGGCAGATATGTGCCTTATAGGCGAGTTGGATTTTAATGCCTAAGAGCACATAAATATCTGACATCTGTTTTATAGCGTCTTGAAGTTATTGCTCGTAAAAGAAATATGAATATGGGCAGTCAGTGGGTGTGACACTCCCGCAGGCGAGTAGCGGGCGGGCGTGCACGCATGCACGCACACACACACACCCAGAACCAAGACCCACCCACACATACACCCACACACCTACACATACATCCACCCACCCACCCACACATACATCCACCCACCCACACATACACCCACACACCCACACATACACCTACTCAAAACACACCGCCAGCATCAAATACCCTTAAAATCTACCAAAACAATCAAAACTAACACACAAAAAACACTAAAGCAACAGCCTGGATACGTTATTTCAGAACAAACAGCGCCGGGCCCAAACTCAGGAGACAGTCTTGTGTGAAGGAGCTCACACGGTAAACATTTTAAACATCGGTCTTCATGTTTGAACTCGGTATATGTAGCCCCTAACAAACATACACGAGACAGCTCCCTATGGTGAGGTCCCGAACGACTGGACTTGTGGGCAGCGAGTAGCTTGGAAACTGTAGGGAACTGGGGAACAAGACGGCCACATGTCACACTGTTATTTTATGGTTTTTTGAAACTCTCAAGGCATGGGAAAACACGACCGTCAACACACACACACACACACACACACACACACACACACACACACACACACACACACACACACACACACACACACACACACACACACACAGCTACCGGTGCTGGGGGGTCGGTGGCTGGCTGGACTGCACGCTGAACACGTAATCCCGTGGCCTGGGTTCGATTCTCGGTGCCGACGAGAAAACAAAATGGGCAGAATTTCTTTCATCCTGATTCCCCCTGTTACCTAGCAGTAAATAGGTACCTGGGAGTTAAACAGCTATTACGGGCTGCGTCCTGGGGGGGGGGGTGAGAAAAATAATAATTAGTAGTTAGTAACAGTTGATTGATTGACAGTTGAGGCGGGCCGAAAGAGCAGGGCTCAACCCCTGCAAGCACAATTAGGTGAATACAACTAGGTGAATACACACACACAAACACAGGTGGAAACTTGATACCTAAATGAGCCACAGGGACGTTAGAAAGAACTTTTTCAGTATCAAAGTAGTTAACAGATGGAATGCATTAGGCAGTGATGTGGTGGAGGCTGACTCCATACACAGTTTCAAATGTATATATGATAGAGCCCAGTAGGCTCAGGAATCTGTACAACAATTGATTGACAGTTGAGAGGCGGGACCAAACAGCCAGAGCTCAACCCCCCGTAATGGTGATTTTTCGAGGTGGTGAATTCACCATTACGAGGTAATGGTGAATTTCGCGTGTGTTGAATTCAAGGTCATTGTAAGTATTTAGCGTTTTGAATTACGACTTTTTATACCGAAAATATGCAAATTAGTGAAAATGGCGATTGGTCAGATTTTACCCAAATGCCCCTGGCAATTTTCATAATACGATACTTATCGGACATATGACTCTTGAGTTAGTTTAGGGCCCGATATGTTTGTGTGGGGTAGGTTATCTTGAGGTTATCTTGAGATGATTTCGGGGCTTTAGTGTCCCCGCGGCCCGGTCCTCGACCAGGCCTCCACCCCCAGGAAGCAGCCCGTGACAGCTGACTAACACCCAGGTACCTATTTTGCTGCTAGGTAACAGGGGCATAGGGTGAAAGAAACTCTGCCCATTGTTTCTCGCCGGCACCTGGGATCGAACCCAGGACCACAAGATCACAAGTACAGTGTGCTGTCCGCTCGGCCGACCGGCTCCCTGTAATATTAGTTTACGGTTCTGTAACCTTAGCTCAGGGTACTGTAACCTTAGTTTAGGATACCGTAACCTTAGCTCAGGATACTGTAACCTTAGCTTAAGGTACTGTAACATTAGCTTAGGGTAAAAAGGGTTTAACCCTGTCGTAGCTCAGTCGATTAAGGCAGTGTCTGGGATGCTCCCGGACGCAGGTTCGAATCCTCGTCACGGCCCTTGTGGATTTGTTCATTTGATGCATCACGTTATTGTGATCTGTGTGTGTGTGTGTGTGTGGTTAGCTTAGGCTACTTTTATATCAGTTCAGGGTATAATTTCTAAAGCATTTTACGATCTCCATCACCACCGTCACTACTCCGTAACGCCACTACCTACTGCCTCCTGGCCCATATTCCCGGAAGATCTAACGCAGTTATAACTTTCCGGTCATAAGGAGCCTTGCCAACCTAAGTTTAAGGCTGAGTTAAGTTAGTTAGAGTTAAGTGGGACTCCCTCTTCCTCCTGTCCTCTTCTTTTCCCTCCTACACTTCCCTCCTACACTTCCCTCACATCTCCACCCATTCCCTTACACCACTCACTTCTGTTCCGGCAATATTTCTTATACTTGCTGAGAGGATATTGAACAACCGTGGGCCTCTGATGTTTATACACTGTATAAACAGTATATATACATCTATTTATACACTGTATTCTGAGTGTGCCTATGGCACCCCTACTCTTCTGTGGTTGTATTCTGCATTTCCTTCCATATCGTTCTCTCCACTATGTTGTCACTTTACTATGTACATTTGGTACGTGGCCTTCCAGTATGCCCCATATATATATATATATATATATATATATATATATATATATATATATATATATATATATATATATATATATATATATATATATATATATATATATATATATATTATTCGATAACACATTCGTCTACTTTTCTGACTTCTGAGGAAAGTAATTATAGACACGTTGCTCATTCGGTGCGAAGCCCTATAATTAAGATGACAGCTACTGGGCCGGGCCTGGGTGTCAGTGCAGGTGGCAGAAACTGTAGTCATATTCCGTGTGACTCTCAAAGGATGACCGATAATCCGGCCGCGCTAATTAATTTCCGCATTACCGACATCTTCGGAGTTGCTAAGTGACGGAGAAAGTATGAGAGAGGTGAAAGGCTTTTAGTATGGGCGAGTCAGGCGCACAGGAACCTAAATTTCAAGATGGAATCCATGGCAGAATCCCTTTATGTGCTTGATACGTTGGTATATATTGATGAAAACAGAAAATTCCAGACATTTATTACAATGTAATCTGCATACATACCTACAATATGTAGGTATGTGTGCAGATTAAGGATCCCCAGAAAGGGATCTCACAAAGATCCTTTCCTCAACACCTAGGCAGTAGGATTAAACGAAGTATTAGTGAGGGAATTGAAGCTCAAAACAACACAGGAGAGCATCTGGATATTTTTCAAAGATAAAGGCTACCCACAAAGAGTCCTGGGAGAGACATCAACAAAGCTAGAACACCGTCGGGTCTGTCTGCACTACATAGAGACAGACTTTTGAACCCGTCTCACAGACCACCATCACCACCTGAGTACGTGTACAGATCGACACCAGCTGAACTTGTGAGAGGGAAATTAAATGACCTATGGAGGTGGATTGAGGAGATCTTCAAGGGCAACTTGGCATGGTCTTTCTTCCCAAAGAAATTTAGAGAAAAAATACTTATGTAAGACTCCCTAGTGAGAACATGTTTTGCTCCTGTTCTGCCCGGGAACATTTGAGCTCTCCCTTATATATTTACATGTTATACCGTTTTGTGCTTGAATGACCGGGTATGAAGATGCTCCTGTTTCACTTGTAGGCCTTGTAATGGCTCTCGTAATGCAAGTGAGGGCGAAAATGATCCTGGGTTATGTAGTAACGTCTTGTAAACACACAGACGTTTACACAGAAGGTCTACTGGCCTATGTACATATTGAAATATTTTAAGTCCTACGGGGCATGGTGATATTTTACTTTCAATTTCTCTCTTATGAAAGCGTGAAATGCTGCTACCAAAATGCTTTCCTAATGCTGCCAAACCTGGGTAGCAGCAGGAGGACACTAAGGACGACCGCCCTGACGTGAGCTACTACTTTGGTCATTCTAATT
>NC_091174.1:11588008-11613008 GCF_040958095.1 Procambarus clarkii
TGCTAGGCTATGAGGACCAGGTGCTAGGCTATGAGGACCAGGTGCTAGGCTATGAGGACCAGGTGCTAGGCTATGAGGACCAGGTGCTAGGCTATAAGGACCAGGTGCTAGGATATGAGGACCAGGTGCTAGGCTATAAGGACCAGGTGCTAGGCTATAAGGACCAGGTGCTAGGCTATGAGGACCAGGTGCTAGGCTATGAGGACCAGGCGCTAGGCTGTGAGTTACGCGAGCACTTACGAACCTGTACATCTATTTTATACCTTTGGCGGCTTTGTTTACAATTATTAAACAGTTAATGAGCTCCGAAGCACCAGGAGGCTGTTTATAACAATAACAACAGTTGATTGGCAAGTTTCATGCTTGTAAACTGTTTAATAAATGTAACCAAAGCCGTCAAAGATTGAGGAAAGATGTACACGTTCGTAAGTACTTGTGTAACTGCTTCGTGAATCTGGCCCTCAGGTCACTGATCAGGTCAATGGTCAGATAGTCACGGAACCTAAGGAGTATTACTGATAAGACTTATCATTACTGTATAATGATTAACTGTAGATACATAGATATTGAAATGGAACAATCTATGTAACTAGCTGACATTGTAATTATAATGTGTGAATGATAGATGAAATTGTTAATGTAATAATCACCGTTGAGGTCTGATAAAGACCTTTGGTGGCCTATGTAAATATATTTTTGCGCTACCGCTCACAGGATGAGTATGGGGTGCACAATAAACGAGAATCAATACCTATGGAGACAGTCTTAAGACAGAGGCAAGAGGAATCCTGGAAAAAAAAACCATGGCCATGAAGGACTACTTCAGTGAGGACCAACTCAGGATTAAAAGGAGAATTCCCCAAATCCTCAACAAATTGGTTTCAATTCCGATTTCATCTTCCAATTACGTATCACGTGACTTTTGGGAACCACCACCCCTATCAACCCCTTGCTTCATCCCCCTTCTCCCCCTCTCAACCACTTGGGCTGGACGGTAGAGCGACGGTCTGGCTTCATGCGGGTCGGCGTTCAATCCCCGACTGTCCAAGTGGTTGGGCACCATTCCTTCCTCCCGTCCCATCCCAAATCCTTATCCTGACCCCTTCCCAGTGCTATATAGTCATGATGACTTGGCGCTTTCTCCTGACAGCCCCCCTCTCCCCCTTCCACCCCTCCCCCCACCTCCACCCCCACCTCCACCCCCCCCCCCTCCTTCATCACCCTGAACTCTGATAAAATACAAAATGAGCAATTACATGTATGCAGGCATTTAAGTGTATAAAACAATTGAAATCGAGTTCGCAGAGAATAACAAAACAATTCGAAGCGCATCCTCCTGAAGTGCTGAATGGGTACCCGGCCTGAAACTATACGGACTCGTAGCCACCATTTTATCTCGATTTAATGGAGATAAAATGGGGGGGGGGGGTGTCGCCATGGGAGCCGACCCCCGGGCAGCCTATGAAAGTCTCCCCACCCCTACCAGGCACCCTGCAATGTTGGGTAAAGCTGGCCCCCAACTTCGAGCAGAAATCCTCATTTTATGTACATCAAAAAAAAGAGGGAGGGAGGGAGGGAGGGAATTATTAGGGGGAAAGCACCAAGCCATTACGACTATATAGCACGTGGAATGGGTCAGGATAAGAATTTGGGATGGGACGGGGGGGGGGGGGGGGGGGAAGGAATGGTGCCCTTGGACGGTCGGGAATTGAACGCCGACTTGCATGAAGCAAAACCGTCGCTCTACCGTCCACGCCAAGTGGTTGAGCATTATAAAACAAAAGAGAATAGCTGTGTCCAAGGATCAAGATCAGACGCTTGGACCAACCTTTACCCGACTTTGCAGCGGGAAATGGTCTGGGGTACAGGACGAACATAGGCCTTTCGCGGTCGGCCTGAATGAAATAATTTAAGAAATATCAGCCTGTAACTCAACAACCTAGTGCAATATTCAGGAAGACGTAAGTGAAATCACAGATGTGCTTTCCGTAGAGTTTCATGCTACTATCACCGTTTACCCGCGCATTTTCGTGATTTTCTCGAAAGTGTTGAACTGAATTTATTCGGTTACGGTGATAATTATGAGTCTGGAAGATGGAAGATTAAATATATAGAGTGTACATAGTATGTAGTGAAGATGTAAGATAAGGGGAGAGACAGGGACAGGAAGAAGGTGAGGGGAGAGAACGAGGACAATGGGGGAGGAGGAAGGAAGAGGGGAATGAAATGAGGGAGGGAGAGGAGAAGGAGTAAAATGAAGGAAAGAAGGAAGGGAAGGTGGTTAAGGAGAATGAAAAGGTGAAACAGTGAAAGGGATGGTAATGAAGGGTAAGTGTCGAATGTTAAGGCAGCGATGGTTGTAGATGGTTGTAGATGGTTGTAGTCGTCGGTGGCCGGGTAGTGAAGATGGTTATATAGTGATGAAGGGGTGGCCGTGTGTAGTGTAGGTAGCTACAGTGCTGAAGGTTGAGTATAGTGAGATGGTTACAGCGGTGATGGATAGTGATGATGATGATGATTGTGGGTAGAGGAGATGGTTACATTGATGAAAATATGTAGTGAAAAGATGGGGTTCCTTCACTGGCAAAGTGTGTTGCGTGTAGCAGGGATGTACCGTGCAGCAGGGATGTACCGTGTAGCATGCAGGGATGTACTGTGTAGCAGGGATGTACTGTGTAGCAGGGATGTACCGTGTAGCAGGGATGTACCGTGTAGCATGCAGGGATGTACTGTGTAGCAGGGATGTACTGTGTAGCAGGGATGTACCGTGCAGCAGGGATGTACCGTGTAGCATGCAGGGATGTACTGTGTAGCAGGGATGTACTGTGTAGCAGGGATGTACCGTGTAGCAGGGATGTACCGTGTAGCATGCAGGGATGTACTGTGTAGCAGGGATGTACTGTGTAGCAGGGATGTACCGTGCAGCAGGGATGTACCGTGTAGCATGCAGGGATGTACTGTGTAGCAGGGATGTACTGTGTAGCAGGGATGTACCGTGCAGCAGGGATGTACCGTGTAGCAGGGATGTACCGTGTAGCAGGGATGTACCGTGTAGCAGGGATGTACCGTGTAGCAGGGATGTAGCGTGTAGCAGGGATGTACTGTGTAGCAGGGATGTACCGTGTAGCAGGGATGTACCGTGTAGCAGGGATGTACCGTGTAGCAGGGATGTACCGTGTAGCAGGGATGTACTGTGTAGCAGGGATGTACCGTGTAGCAGGGATGTACCGTGTAGCAGGGATGTACTGTGTAGCAGGGATGTACCGTGTAGCAGGGATGTACCGTGTAGCAGGGATGTACCGTGTAGCATGCAGGGATGTACTGTGTAGCAGGGATGTACTGTGTAGCAGGGATGTACCGTGCAGCAGGGATGTACTGTGTAGCAGGGATGTACTGTGTAGCAGGGATGTACCGTGTAGCAGGGATGTACCGTGTAGCAGGGATGTAGCGTGTAGCAGGGATGTACTGTGTAGCAGGGATGTAGCGTGTAGCAGGGATGTACTGTGTAGCAGGGATGTACTGTGTAGCAGGGATGTACTGTGTAGCAGGGATGTACCGTGTAGCAGGGATGTACCGTGTAGCAGGGATGTAGCGTGTAGCAGGGATGTACCGTGTAGCAGGGATGTACCGTGTAGCAGGGATGTACCGTGTAGCAGGGATGTAGCGTGTAGCAGGGATGTACCGTGTAGCAGGGATGTACTGTGTAGCAGGGATGTACCGTGCAGCAGGGATGTACTGTGTAGCAGGGATGTACCGTGCAGCAGGGATGTAGCGTGTAGCAGGGATGTACCGTGTAGCAGGGATGTAGCGTGTAGCAGGGATGTACCGTGTAGCAGGGATGTACTGTGTAGCAGGGATGTACTGTGTAGCAGGGATGTACCGTGTAGCAGGGATGTACTGTGTAGCAGGGATGTACTGTGTAGCAGGGATGTACTGTGTAGCAGGGATGTACCGTGCAGCAGGGATGTAGCGTGTAGCAGGGATGTACCGTGTAGCAGGGATGTACCGTGTAGCAGGGATGTACTGTGTAGCAGGGATGTACTGTGTAGCAGGGATGTACTGTGTAGCAGGGATGTACCGTGCAGCAGGGATGTAGCGTGTAGCAGGGATGTACCGTGTAGCAGGGATGTAGCGTGTAGCAGGGATGTACTGTGTAGCAGGGATGTACTGTGTAGCAGGGATGTACCGTGTAGCAGGGATGTACCGTGTAGCAGGGATGTACCGTGTAGCAGGGATGTACCGTGTAGCAGGGATGTAGCGTGTAGCAGGGATGTACCGTGTAGCAGGGATGTACCGTGTAGCAGGGATGTACCGTGTAGCAGGGATGTAGCGTGTAGCATGCAGGGATGTACTGTGTAGCAGGGATGTACTGTGTAGCAGGGATGTACCGTGCAGCAGGGATGTACCGTGTAGCAGGGATGTACTGTGTAGCAGGGATGTACCGTGTAGCAGGGATGTAGCGTGTAGCAGGGATGTACCGTGTAGCAGGGATGTACCGTGTAGCAGGGATGTACTGTGTAGCAGGGATGTACTGTGTAGCAGGGATGTAGCGTGTAGCAGGGATGTACCGTGTAGCAGGGATGTACCGTGTAGCAGGGATGTACCGTGTAGCAGGGATGTACCGTGTAGCAGGGATGTACCGTGTAGCAGGGATGTACCGTGCAGCAGGGATGTACCGTGTAGCAGGGATGTACCGTGTAGCAGGGATGTACCGTGTAGCAGGGATGTACCGTGTAGCAGGGATGTACCGTGTAGCAGGGATGTACCGTGTAGCAGGGATGTAGCGTGTAGCAGGGATGTACCGTGTAGCAGGGATGTACCGTAGTGTTGCGTGCGGGTAACAACAGTGTGAGAGAGTGAAAGTCTGGACAGGGGGGAACACAGTGCTGGAGTTCCAGAGATCCTGGAAGAGCACAAAACACAAATTGGATTTCTCTTTCGGGGAAGTCCCGTCACGAGACTCAGGTTGGCACGCCTGGCTCGCGTCACGAAGTGGCTAGCTGTCACCCAGGTGTGTGACGTAACGCTGGGGGGGGGGAAGGTGGGTGTCACCCATGTGTGACATAACGGATCGTGGGATTCATCTCTTTACCTAATATATCGTAATTTTTTTTTTTTCATAATTGACCATTACGTTAAAAATGCGATGTATTAGTACAAATTAAAGCCCCCTCAATATATGTACATTTTTTTTATGCAACGTTCTCGATATGTTAGGTGGGTGGCTTGGGTTATCTTGAGATGATTTCGGGGCTTAGCATCCCCGCGGCCCGGTCCTCGACTAGGCCTCCTTTTTGTTACACATTCCCAGGAAGCAGCCCGTAGCAGCTGTCTATCTCCCAGGTACCTATTTACTGCTAGGTGAACAGAGCATCATGGTGAAAAAAAATCTGCCCATTTGTTTCCGCCTCCACCGGGGATCCAACCGGGAACTTCAGGACTACGAATCCGAAGCGCTGTCCACTTAGCTATCAGGCCCCAGTAGGTACGTACGCTTCTGGTCAGGCAAGAGGAGTTTCATTTGTTATGGAGTGGCAAAGACAAAGAATGGACCGAAAGGTCACCATTGATAGCCGGGTCACGCCGGGTCACATCGGGTCACGTCGGGTCACGTCGGGTCACGCCGGGTCACGTCGGGTCACGTCGGGTCACGCCAGGACACGCCGGTTCACGTCGGGTCACGCCGGGTCAGAAAGTGATAGGACCACTTGTCTAAGGCTGGTGCTGTCGTAACGGAATATCGACATGCTGTCATGCCGCCCAAAACTGGCGTTCCATCATTTCTCAAAGACTGGGAAAACTGGTTTACTTGACGATATGGTCGGGGGACATGTCAGTTTTCCCTTCACCTCTCAAAGTTCAGTGACAGTATGATGTAAAAGGTTATACCTTCCTCGCAAATATCGATACAGCGACGCTCACACTTCTTGCAGGAAGTCGTTCGATCCCCGATGGTCCACTGTTCCTTCCCTCCGTCTTCATATCCCAGCTGCTATTCTCTCCCTACCACGTGATATTTGATCATACTGGTTTAGTATCATCAACTAATGATGAAGATAATTCATCTTTTAGGCAAGTACGTGGACATGATGAACTGTTTTACGTTGTAACTATCAGTGGGAACTACACAGTTGTTAGCGAAGTCGCCCAGTAACGAAGGGAACTATCAGGGGAAAAGCGCCAAGCCATTATGACTATACAGCTCAGTAACGAAGCTAACGTGCCTTAATATCAATGAACAACGGGAGGTATAATCAGAGGCCACATATGTGCCAGCGCTCACGTACAACGTTCGAACAAGTTTCAACACCTCCTAACCAGTTATAACAACCAATATAACAAGTTGTAACAACGTTCTAATACGCCATAAACACGTTAAGCCAAGATGTAACAACTTTATTACAAGTTGTAACAAGCGGAAAATAGAGACAGTTTTGTGTTTCCAGGGATAAAGCTTCACAAGTACACTACTGATACCTAACGATCAAACACTTATAAAGTTCACCGTCAGCTATATCTGCTGCAAGGTCACGAGGAAGGGTCATTTAAGGTCAGCGGGAGGTCACGAGGAGACCAGTAAGAGCCACGTAGCAAGAGGGTTGTCATATCAGGTGCAACATATCCTCTTTAACCGACCCAGCTAGCAGGTAAGACTAGGGCCCCCCTCACACCTTACAGCTCTAACGGGTTTTATTTTATCGTTAGTGGTTGACAGCCCTAGAGCGACGGTGTTGGTCTCGAATACTGTGAACTATTGAGCTAGAGCGACGGTGTTGGTCTCGAATACTGTGAACTGTTGAGCCTAGAGCGACGGTGCTGGTCTCGAATACTGTGAACTGTTGAGCTAGAGCGACGGTGTTGGTCTCGAATACTGTGAACTATTGAGCTAGAGCGACGGTGTTGGTCTCGAATACTGTGAACTATTGAGCTAGAGAGACGGTGCTGGTCTCGAATACTGTGAACTATTGAGCTAGAGCGACGGTGTTGGTCTCGAATACTGTGAACTATTGAGCTAGAGCGACGGTGCTGGTCTCGAATACTGTGAACTATTGAGCTAGAGCGACGGTGCTGGTCTCGAATACTGTGAACTGTTGAGCCTATGTCTATGTTTCATATCTATCAGAGAGAGAGAGAGAGAGAGAGAGAGAGAGAGAGAGAGAGAGAGAGAGAGAGAGAGAGAGAGAGAGAGAGAGAGAGAGAGAGAGAGAGAGAGAGAGAGAGAGAGAGAGAGAGAGACAGATATTGAAGGGCAGATTGGTAAGAGGATCAACACCAGTCTGGAAATACTCAATGGTTGTCTGACAAAGGTAAGAGACACGTGGCTGGGTATTCCTTTAGAGCTTTGGAATGTGATGATGATGGTGAGATGGTTACAGCGGTGATGGATAGTGATGATGATGATAGTGAGAGGGTTACATTGATGAAAATATATACCTGTAGGAGAGGAGAACGGGGGAAGAGATCCTCTGAAAAGTGTAGAGCAAGGAAGGGGGGGGGGGTGTAGGAGGAAGCCTCTACAAGGTGTAGAGGGAAGGGTGAAATCTCTGAAATGTACTCACCTAGTTGTGCTTGCGGCGGTTGAGCTCTGGCTCTTTGGTCTCGGCTCTCAATTGTCAATCAACTGGTATACAGGTTCCTGAGCCTACTGGGCTCTGTCATATCTACATTTGAAATTGTGTATGGAGTCAGCCTCCACCACATCACTGCCTAATGCATTTCATTTGTTAACTACTTTGACACTGAAAAAGTTCTTTCGTGTAGAAGGAATGGAGAAGGAGCCTGTGTAAGTGGTAGAGAGAAAGTGGAATGAGTAGTTTGTGTTCGTTGACATGATACTGGAAACACTCGGCTTTAGTCACTGTTCTTCCAAGGAACATAACATTTCATCCAGTTCCTTCCCACAAGAACACGTGTCCAACAAGACAATACAGGAATCTTGGAGAGCCTGTTAACTCATGTGAGGAAGATCCTCATTATAACAGATCAGGCAGGCAACCAGGAGGCCTGGTCGACGACCGGGCCGCGGGGACACTAAGCCCCGGAAGCACCTCAAGCACCCCGGAAGTCACATTGAACTCGTGTACTCAAATATATTATACAAAGTTTCCAGTGAATTTACTCCTATAAATGTGGCATCAAATTGTTCCCCACGTTTGTATTTACCCAGGTCTTTCCTGCATCCAACTCCACGCTTGTATTTACCCAGGTCTTTCCTGCATCCAACTCCACGCTTGTATTTACCCAGGTCTTTCCTGCATCCAACTCCACGCTTGTATTTACCCAGGTCTTTCCTGCATCCAACTCCACGCTTGTATTTACCCAGGTCTTTCCTGCATCCAACTTACCCAAATTATACTACGGTGAAGACTACTCATCACGCACAATGCCAAACACCTTCCCCCAAAACAAGCCGGCCAATCAAAGCACGCGAAGTTGGCCAATTGGGGCGTAGCTTGAGTGCTTGTTAGAACAAGTTTGTGACAACGTTTCAGAAGCAAAGCTGTTAGTAACACTATTCCAAGCCACCATTTGTCAAGCCTTCTCGCAAGCACTAACGAAACCTGTGTATCATTCCTTAAAAATGGCGGCTTTGTTTACATTCATTAACCCCTTTACGAATACATACTTGTATTACTAACTGTAACAATACTAGATTCCCTGTAAACTGTAGTCATGTACATGTTTGTAGTCTTATTCCTAAATGTTATTTCTATAATACTGAAATCTGTAATCTGTAATCGCATTTGTAACCTATAATCATGACTGCCATGTGTAGACATTTTTGTAACCCGAGGCCGAGTATAAACATTGGTGGTCGTGAACACTGCTTATAGTCGGACGAGTAACTTCCATTCCTCTATATGCCTGCAGTCGTCTGTGTGTATTGAGTCACATTAATAACACGAAGCCGTTATAGGCAGGCCAGGCAGACTAGATCAGGCAGGTCAGGCAGGCAAGGGAGGCCAAGCAGGCCAGACCAGGCAGGCAAGGCAGGCAGGCCAGACCAGGCAGGCAAGGCAGGCAAGACAGGCAGGCAGACAAGGCAGGCAGGCAGACAAGGCAGGCAGGCAAGGCAGGCCAGCCAGGCAGGCCAGGCCAGGCAAGACAGGCAGGCAGGAACGCAACCAGAAACAGACGAACCCAACCAACCCACCCAACCTATCGAGGCCGATGCATAGAAAACCTTAATATTACGGTGCTTTCATTTTGCCTAATCCGTCGCATTTTAACTAAGTGGTCGATTCCGTAAAAAATAATAATAATAATAATAAATACTCTTACTGGGCGAGAGGACGGAGCGAATGGACGGGGCGAGTGGACAGAGCGAATAGACAGGATGAATCATATCTAGCCTTCCAATCACACACCTGTAATATGAACTAACACACCTGTAATCACATCCGTATATTACACCTGTACCCCCAATTTATACCTGTACAAAAAGTCTACCTGAAATGCTGAGCAAACACTTGAGTGAATACATGAAATATTAAGCAAGCAAGGCGGTGCACAAACGGCTCTAACGAACCGCGATTAAAGCCTTTCAATGGCTCGAAATGTTTTTTTTTTAAGGGGGGTTGTGAAGTGGACTGGTGAGGCATCCCACCCCCATTGTTGTGGTCAAGGCGTAGGCACCACCATCATGGGTGTTGTGGGGAGTCGACGTGTACACGAGGGTTTGAATGGGGGGGGGGGGGATAGGAGAAGCAGGCCGGGATGGAGGCAGGCTGGGATAGAGGCAGGGCGGGATGGAGGCAGGCAGGGATGGAGGCAGGCAGAGATGGAGGCAGGCAGAGATGGAGGCAGGCAGAGATGGAGGCAGGCAGAGATGGAGGCAGGCAGAGATGGAGGCAGGCAGGGATGGAGGCAGGGCGGGATGGAGGCAGGCAGGGATGGAGGCAGGCAGAGATGGAGGCAGGCAGGGATGGAGGCAGGCAGGGATGGAGGCAGGCAGAGATGGAGACAGGCAGAGATGGAGGCAGGCAGGGATGGAGGCAGGCAGGGATGGAGGCAGGCACTTATGCTTCTTACATAAACTCCCACGATAATCACCTCCTTTAAACAGCTATAACACATATTATATTTACCGACACACACACCGGCATATGTACACACACAAACTGTCTTCAAGATGCAGGCGATGAGTCACAATAGCGTGGCTAAAGTAATTTGACCAGACCACACACTAGAAGGTGAAGGAACGACGACGTTTCGGTCCGTCCTGGACCATTCTCAAGTAGATTGTGAATCGACTTGAGAATGGTCCAGGACGGACCAAAACGTCGTCGTCCCTTCACCTTCTAGCTTGTGGTCTGGTCAAACTGTCTTCAAGATTACGTTCGCTAAACACTTCTACAAGAAAGCAAACTCTCCAGCTATTATCAAAAGCTGTGTGACGCATTTACTAATAAATTTCAAACTGTCATGATTAGACTGAACAAAACAAATATAAAAATAAGAAAAATGACTACGATTTATATATTTTTATATTTTTAATATTCTTCCAGAGGATAAAATTTCAGAGTTTTACGGTCCCCAGATGATGCTCAGGCCAGGCAAGAGCAGCCACAGATGATGCTCAGGCCAGGCAAGAGCAGCCACAGATGATGCTCAGGCCAGGCAAGAGCAGCCACAGATGATGCTCAGGCCAGGCAAGAGCAGCCACAGATGATGCTCAGGCCAGGCAAGAGCAGCCACAGATGATGCTCAGGCCAGGCAAGAGCAGCCACAGATGATGCTCAGGCCAGGCAAGAGCAGCCACAGATGATGCTCAGGCCAGGCAAGAGCAGCCACAGATGATGCTCAGGCCAGGCAAGAGCAGCCACAGATGATGCTCAGGCCAGGCAAGAGCAGCCACAGATGATGCTCAGGCCAGGCAAGAGCAGCCACAGATGATGCTCAGGCCAGGCAAGAGCAGCCACAGATGATGCTCAGGCCAGGCAAGAGCAGCCACAGATGATGCTCAGGCCAGGCAAGAGCAGCCACAGATGATGCTCAGGCCAGGCAAGAGCAGCCACAGATGATGCTCAGGCCAGGCAAGAGCAGCCACAGATGATGCTCAGGCCAGGCAAGAGCAGCCACAGATGATGCTCAGGCCAGGCAAGAGCAGCCACAGATGATGCTCAGGCCAGGCAAGAGCAGCCACAGATGATGCTCAGGCCAGGCAAGAGCAGCCACAGATGATGCTCAGGCCAGGCAAGAGCAGCCACAGATGATGCTCAGGCCAGGCAAGAGCAGCCACAGATGGCACTGCTTTAAATGACAAAGCCAAAGCGTATCTACAAATGCTTTTTAAAGTACAAAGACAATTATTTGCTTAAAGGGGGTGGCTTTCTGCACCTTGAAGGAGTTTTAACTCCTTCTGGAATATGAATAAGTGCTCTTTATCGTGTAAATTCTTGATCCACGAGCACTAAAACTTGCACCACGACCCGGTTGACTGTTCTACCTGAACACGCAACAAACCTGCGGGAGAAGAACACTTCATGAACGCCTCAGATACAGTAAAGTAACTAATGTTCGAGGGGACAAATTCTTACAAACAACAAGCAATATGTAACATTGCTTCTAGTTAGGTAAATAAGGCCTTGCATACTAGGGCAAGTAGTATATATATATATATATATATATATATATATATATATATATATATATATATATATATATATATTAGTATATTTTGGTAGCAGTCTTTCCTGTAGACATATATTATTAAATATGACCGAAAAAGTAAGATTAATAATTCTAACACGAATTTTCTCAATCTTTCGTACATTTCTTTTCACTGTTGGAGGTAATTCAAAAATCAATTCTCCAAAATTCATTTTTATTTCTAGTCTGACGCGACACGAGCGCGTTTCGTAAAACTTATTACATTTTCAAAGACTTTACTTTACAAATACACAACTGAATAGAACTTACACATCTCCGATTTTGTTTATATCTACATTTGAGTGAGGTGGATAGGGTGAGGTGGCATTAATAGGGTATTAATTTCATCAACACAAGACAGAACAAGAGGTGGCATTAATAGGGTATTAATTTCATCAACACAAGACAGAACAAGAGGTGGCATTAATAGGGTATTAATTTCATCAACACAAGACAGAACACGAAACAATGGGTATTGAAATGGAAGTGATTGTAGAAAGCCTATTGGTCCATATTTCTTGATGCTTCTATATTAGAGCGGAGTCTTGAGGTGGGTAGAATATAGTTGTGCATTAATTGGCTGTTGATTGCTGGTGTTGACTTCTTAATGTGTAGTGCCTCGCAAACGTCAAGCCGCCTGCTATCGCTGTATCTATCGATGATTTCTGTGTTGTTTACTAGGATTTCTCTGGCGATGGTTTGGTTGTGGGAAGAGATTATATGTTCCTTAATGGAGCCCTGTTGTTTATGCATCGTTAAAACCTCCACCGTGAATTACCTCCAACTCAATTACTTACCTCAAGAATTTAGTTAGTTACTAAAACCGTGAATTACCTCCAACAGTGAAAAGAAATGTACGAAAGATTGAGAAAATTCGTGTTAGAATTATTAATCTTACTTTTTCGGTCATATTTAATAATATATATATATATATATATATATATATATATATTGCTACGATAATCTCCTTCAAGAGAGATTTGGCCTGCTCTTTCCTATCGTCATGTTACTTCAGTACATCTACAACATCTAGATACTACAAGCAAGTGTAGTACATATTTGGTCAGATACGTTTTGCCAGGTGCAAATGTATCACACACTCGCTCTCCACCTCCCCCCTCCATCGTCGCCGATCACCAAACTAGCATTTCCAGCCTGCCCGCTTCTGATTGGTGAATCGACGTCTGCACCACTGCACTTCTGCACCTCAGCGCCATCTACCTAGCCGATGTCTGGGCCTGCATCACTCATTGGAGTCAGAATATCCTGTGTTCTCAAGCTGACACAACCATCTGATATACGCTCTGTCTATTAGTGGATGTTCTCAGCCAGCGCTTTATTCTCAGCACCTGTTAATTTCATTTTGTCTTTATCCATTTTAGAGTAACGTCACCACTATATTATTTTACGTTATTTTTTTTAATCTTGTGAGTTTGCACTGTACATAGCCAAGGAATTGTCTTATTCATAATTTGTTTGAAATTTAATTAAAGTTTCATTGTTCATACTATTTGTTTTGCTTGTTTTGCCTTACTTTGCCTCAGGACACAACAGCTACGCAATCATTCTTTTTTTTTTTAAATGTGATAGGCATTGACACCAGCCACTGGGAGGACTGCCGAACACCTACACTTCTTTTTTCCATCACTAATATATATATATATATATATATATATATATATATATATATATATATATATATATATATATATATATATATATATATATATATATATATATAATATGTATATGTGTGTATGACATTGTCAGACCACGGAGGAAAATTGAAACAGGAATTTCTCAAGTACTTTCGTATATTAATACATCTTCAGAAAGAGTGAATGGCCCTGTGCAGTGTCCACGTACCTCACCTCACTCCACCATTCTCTCCTGCCTATTTATGTCCAGTACTCGACCTGTAAAACCACTCCTTCTGAAGATGTATTAATATACGAAAGTACTTAAGGAAATTCCTGTTTCAATTTTCCTCCGTGGTCTGACACTGTCACATTTTTAATCACGTGTTTATTTTCGTGATATACACACATATATGTGTATATATGTATATATACATATATAGAGGGGCGGGGGAGAGCCTTTTGAGCTTGCTGGCCTGTGTATATAACGTTTGAATCATATTTTTAATGTTTTTATTAGTATTTTTCTACCACAGACGTGGCCACACATTTACAATGCTAACCAGCATCTATACATTTTCTTCTGTCCTCCATGGACAGGGTTAGACAGGGTTAAACATATATATTTAATATTATAGCGTTTTGAATGTGTGCAAAGAAGTTAACGAAGATTGCAGCAACATTATTTTAAAGGATGCACGGTAGCGGAGGCATCGGCAATATACTGATTTTAAACTGGCATTTGTTGCAATTTATTACAAACCTGTGTGGGCTCTTGAGGCAAGCAGGCAGGCAGGCAGGCAGGCAAGGCAGGCAGGCAGACAGATAGACAGGCAGGCAGGCAGACAGACAGACAGACAGGCAGACAGACAGGCTGGCAGGCAGACAGGCAGGCAGGCAGGCAGGGCAGACAGACAGACAGACAGACAGACAGACAGACAGACAGACAGACAGACAGACAGACAGGCAAGGCAGGCAGCGTCCTGGTCCTCCACGAAACATAATAACAAATACCATTTCATTCTCCATGCGGAGCTTCCCCATGGTCTCAGAGGTCTTATCTGCACATCGTTCATCGGCTTGCACGCCAATTACCTCGTGTAATAAGGACGATGAATTGCTCTAAACTGCTTCGCAATACCATTCGTAGACTAATTTCTCAGTTTACACCCGAGCAACATTTATAAAGGTGTACAAACTTTTATATTCAACGTATATCATTTTTTTTATACTTGTGTTTGATGCGCATGGAATTTTTCGGTCGTTATCACTGCAGGTGGTACCCGAACACCCGACCCCCCCCCCCGGGTGTGTAGGTGTATCCGAACACCCGACCCCCGGGTGTGTGGGGGTATCCGAACACCCGACCCCCCGGGTGTGTGGGGGTACCCGAACACCCGACCCCCCGGGTGTGTAGGTGTATCCGAACACCCGACCCCCCGGTGTGTAGGTGTATCCGAACACCCGACCCACCCCCTGGGTGTGTAGGTGTATCCGAACACCCGACCCCCCGGGGGTGTGTGGGGGTACCCGAACACCCGTCCCCCGGGGGTGTGTGGGGGTACCCGAACACCCGTCCCCCGGGGGTGTAGGTGTACCCGAACACCCGACCTCCCGGGTGTTCGTGGGAGTACCCGAACACCCCCCTTCCCCCCGGGGTGCCCAAATACTCGACAGTAGCGTGTTGTTCTGGGTATACAACACCCGGAAGTCTTGATGGTGGTGATGTTGGTAGTAACTTTGGTGATGAGGGTGGTGGCCCCGGTGGTGATGACCCTGGTGGTGGTGGTGATGACCCTGGTGGTGGTGGTGATGACCCCTGGTGGTGGTGATGACCCTGGTGGTGGTGGTGATGACCCCTGGTGGTGGTGATGACCCTGGTGGTGGTGGTGATGACCCCTGGTGGTGGTGATGACCCTGGTGGTGGTGGCGATGACCCCTGGTGGTGGTGATGACCCTGGTGGTGATGACCTCTGGTGGTGGTGATGACCCTGGTGGTGGTGATGACCCTGGTGGTGGTGGTGATCTCTGGTGGTGGTGGTGATGACCTCTGGTGGTGGTGATGATGACCCTGGTGGTGGTGGTGATGACCCTGGTGGTGGTGGTGATGACCCCTGGTGGTGGTGATGACCCTGGTGGTGGTGATGACCTCTGGTGGTGGTGATGACCCTGGTGGTGGTGATGACCCTGGTGGTGGTGGTGATCTCTGGTGGTGGTGGTGATGACCTCTGGTGGTGGTGATGATGACCCTGGTGGTGGTGGTGATGACCCCTGGTAGTGGTGATGACCCTGGTGGTGGTGGTGATGACCCCTGGTGGTGGTGATGACCCTGGTGGTGGTGGTGATGACCCTGGTGGTGGTGGTGATGACCCTGGTAGTGGTGGTGATGACCCCTGGTGGTGGTGATGACCCTGGTGGTGGTTGTGATGACCCCTGGTGGTGGTGATGACCCTGGTGGTGGTGGTGATGACCCCTGGTGGTGGTGATGACCCTGGAGGTGGTGATGACCCCTGGTGGTGGTGATGACCCTGGTGGTGGTGATGACCCTGGTGGTGGTGGTGATGACCTCTGGTGGTGGTGGTGATCTCTGGTGGTGGTGGTGATGACCTCTGGTGGTGGTGATGACCCTGGTGGTGGTGATGACCCTGGTGGTGGTGATGACCCTGGTGGTGGTGGTGATGACCTCTGGTGGTGGTGATGACCCTGGTGGTGGTGGTGATGACCCCTGGTGGTGGTGATGACCCTGGTGGTGGTGGTGATGATCCTGGTGGTGGTGATGATGACCCTGGTGGTTGTGGTGATGACCCTGGTGGTGGTGGTGATGACCCTGGTGGTGGTGGTGATGACCCTAGTGGTGGTGATGACCCCTGGTGGTGGTGATGACCCTGGTGGTGGTGGTGATGACCCTGGTGGTGGTGGTGATGACCCTGGTGGTGGTGGTGATGACCCTGGTGGTGGTGGTGGTGACCTCTGGTGACGCACCAGAAAGCACTGTCGGGTCTCGTAATTATAACCCACTGTCAGACACACTGTGGGGTGTTCCCATCATGCGGGTCACGTTACGGTGTTAATTACGAGTGTAGGGTCATTACGAGTCGCTCGGGTTGTTCGGGTCACCTGTGTTGACCCTTCGCGACCTGTCTCACCCGCCCCAGGGTGTGTGGTTGAGATGCTGTGTGGCTGCCAAGCACACCACCAAACTACGACGTCGCTACAACGTTGGAACAAGTTGTTACACCTCCTAACAAGTTGTAACAACCAATATAGCAAGTTCTAACATGCAACACGTTGTAACAACGTTCTAATACGTCATAAAAACGTTATACCAAGATGTAACGACTTTATTACAAGTTGTAACAAGCGGAAAATAGAGACAGTTATGGTTTGTGTTTGCAGGGAGGGGGCCGGACCCCCCCCCCCGAGGCTGTGTCTGTACACAGGTTTGTCAACACTACATCTTGCTCCTGCATTGTCCTATCTGTCATCTCCATGGCTGTAATAGGGAAGATAGAGGATGATTCCCCCCCTTTGGACGTCTCCAGGTATAGGGGTTAGCGCCAGGATAATGGTCCAGAGGTTGACACACATGGGGGGGGGGGTGAAAAATAGGGTGTTGAACCCCATATAGAGGTCTCCAGGTAAGGGTGTTGAACCCCCATATAGAGGTCTCCAGGTAAGGGTGTTGAACCCCATATAGAGGTCTCCAGGTAAGGGTGTTGAACCCCCATATAGAGGTCTCCAGGTAAGGGTGTTGAACCCCATATAGAGGTCTCCAGGTAAGGGTGTTGAACCCCATATAGAGGTCTCCAGGTAAGGGTGTTGAACCCCATATAGAGGTCTCCAGGTAAGGGTGTTGAACCCCATATAGAGGTCTCCAGGTAAGGGTGTTGAACCCCATATAGAGGTCTCCAGGTAAGGGTGTTGAACCCCATATAGAGGTCTCCAGGTAAGGGTGTTGAACCCTATATAGAGGTCTCCAGGTAAGGGTGTTGAACCCCCATATAGAGGTCTCCAGGTAAGGGTGTTGAACCCCATATAGAGGTTTCCAGGTAAGGGTGTTGAACCCCATATAGAGGTCTCCAGGTAAGGGTGTTGAACCCTATATAGAGGTCTCCAGGTAAGGGTGTTGAACCCCATATAGAGGTCTCCAGGTAAGGGTGTTGAACCCCATATAGAGGTTTCCAGGTAAGGGTGTTGAACCCCATATAGAGGTCTCCAGGTAAGGGTGTTGACCCCAAAATGGTCCCACAGAAAGAGGGTTCGAAGCCCGTGATGGGGTTCGGGTGCTCTGGTAAGGGTCGGAATTCCACCAGGCGAGTTTATCCCAAGATGCCTCGCTAATTAACATTACTTCTGGGAAACTCCAGCGGCTGCGTTCAATTTTGCAGCCCCCCTCCCCCCCCCAACAAGCGGGGGGGGGGGGGTGACCGCACGCGCGCGCGTGTGAACATGTGCTTACCTGCCGAAAACGACCGCTCTCACTCCTACCTTTCTCGGTATCTTGTGATCATATTAACTCTTTCTTTCGATTAATGTAATGATTAGTTGATTTCTTCCTGTCCTTATAACTTGCCTCTCATGTCCGATACTAGTTTCGCAATACATCTCTGGGCCTTCTAAATCTTCTCGTGCTTCACGAGGTTGGCATTCCACGCTGCAGATTCTGGGACTGGTCTGACGTAAGGTGTGGGTAAGGCCTCGATTAATTACTTGCTTAGATTTATTAATAATTTTAGTATATTTGCTAATTGAGCATCTGTTATTTTTCTTTGTGTGTGTGTCCTTCAGGAATTACTGCAGGTGTTAGGTTCAATGCATGTCCTCCTCTCTATTACTGTGCACTTGGTGGTATTTAACTCCATTAACCATTTCCCATACCAAGCTTACTTGCGTACTGAAGTATCGTCCAATCTTCAGACATTGCCCCTCAACAGTTTTGCACCATTTGCAAGATCATGTAAGATCTTATCTCCTCGGATAGGTCATTTGAGCTCCTTAGGGGGTCCGAAGGAACGCAAAGCGTCTCTTTAAAGATTTGGCATTTTTCTTCCCGCTTTCTTTTCCCATTTCCTATTATGGGCGACGCCTAAATTAAGAAATAAATTGTAGAAAACCAGTTTAAAAGTGGTTGAATTTATTCAAGTCTTGTAAGACGAAGAATATGACTTGGCCCCTAATACAAGAACCTTTTTTCCCAGTTACCGAAGAGCCTGGCAATCTTGACAGGGGGGGGGGGGGAATTACCTTCATTTTGTCCATCGCAGACTATACAAAAGTCGCTTTCAATTACATGCAAATTATTTCTGCCACACAAAGCTATTGGTAATAAAGACGTTAATAGAAAAATATGTACACAATATTATGTAAGTTAATGATGACCAGTATTTACCAGGCAGTCAATAGACACACAGCTGTCAATAGACAATAACACAGCACCAGTCAATAATAACACAGCACCAGTCAATAATAACACAGCAACAGTCAATAATAACACAGCACCAGTCAATAATAACACAGCAACAGTCAATAATAACACAGCAACAGTCAATAATAACACAGCAACAGTCAATAATAACACAGCAACAGTCAATAATAACACAGCAAAGGTCAATAATAACACAGCACCAGTCAATAATAACACAGCAACAGTCAATAATAACACAGCAACAGTCAATAATAACACAGCAACAGTCAATAATAACACAGCAACAGTCAATAATAACACAGCAACAGTCAATAATAACACAGCACCAGTCAATAATAACACAGCAACAGTCAATAATAACACAGCAACAGTCAATAATAACACAGCAACAGTCAATAATAACACAGCACCAGTCAATAATAACACAGCACCAGTCAATAATAACACAGCAACAGTCAATAATAACACAGCACCAGTCAATAATAACACAGCAACAGTCAATAATAACACAGCAACAGGCAGTCAACAAAATGTCATAAATGTCATGCCCAGTTACATAAAATAGTGACTGTTGTTAGTCTATATTATGAGTGGTCATGTTTATCGCATTCCCAAGGCAGCGAGAACACTTCTTCTTCACCAACATGAACTCAAGTGTAAGTAGAATAAAATGTTAAAAATGAAAGAATATTGAGAGAAGGAGAGCAAGAGAGAGAGAGAGAGAGAGAGAGAGTGAGAGTGAGAGTGAGAGTGAGAGTGAGAGTGAGAGTGAGAGAGAGAGAGTGAGAGAGAGAGAGAGAGACAGAGACAGAGACAGAGAGAAGGAGAGCAAGAGAGAGAGAGAGACAGAGAGACAGAGAGAGAGAGAGAGAGAGAGAGAGAGAGAGAGAGAGAGAGAGAGAGAGAGAGAGAGAGAGAGAGAGAGAGAGAGAGAGAGAGAGAGAAAGTCTAACTATTATCAACAAAACCTCTTCTTAGAAAGCCTTATTCTCCCTGGTAGAGGTCATGAGGGGTCAGACGTCACCTTGGGATCAACTGGTTTCGCCTCTCCGGTGAGAAGTAGTTAAATGTAAATAATTGTTGAACCTGATACAGGCCCCTTGATGCCGTCCGTAACCTTTCATCTCACCTAATACGTCGCATTTTTTACGGAATCGATCAATCCGTTAAAAAAACGACGTATTAGCGAAAAATCAAAACACCGGGATACTGATGTTTTCCGAGCATCGATTTCGATAGGTTTGGTGGGTTGCTTGGGTTCGTTCGTTTCTAGTTAGGCAAAAGTGTTGTATTTTATAAGAAGCGGTAAATCGTGAGGACGTTAAGAATAACGGCCAAGTTCAAGATGCATGCAAAAAGGTGCTAACGATATTCAACACGGAGTTAGTCATTCATTATGCACCCCATACCCATCCCCGTGGGCGGTGGTGGACCCCATACCCATCCCGTGGGCGGTGGTGGACCCCATACCCATCCCGTGGGCGGTGGTGGACCCCATACCCATCCCGTGGGCGGTGGTGGACCCCATACCCATCCCGTGGGCGGTGGTGGACCCCATACCCATCCCGTGGGCGGTGGTGGACCCCATACCCATCCCGTGGGCGGTGGTGGACCCCATACCCATCCCGTGGGCGGTGGTGGACCCCATACCCATCCCGTGGGCGGTGGTGGACCCCATACCCATCCCGTGGGCGGTGGTGGACCCCATACCCATCCCGTGGGCGGTGGTGGACCCCATACCCATCCCGTGGGCGGTGGTGGACCCCATACCCATCCCGTGGGCGGTGGTGGACCCCATACCCATCCCGTGGGCGGTGGTGGACCCCATACCCATCTCTGTGGGCGGTGGTGGACCCCATGCCCATCCCGTGGGCGGTGGTGGACCTCATACCCCTCCCGTGGGCGGTGGTGGACCCCATACCCATCTCTGTGGGCGGTGGTGGACCCCATACCCATCCCGTGGGCGGTGGTGGACCCCATACCCATCCCATGGGCGGTGGTGGACCTCATACCCATCCCGTGGGCGGTAGGGTGGAGGTTGTGTTGGATGGTGGGGGTGATTATGGGGTGTGGATGGAGGGGGTTGGAGGGTTGACATGGGTTTGTGAGGGGCCCCTACTTGGCCTCCTTGGGCAAAGGCACTTTCCAGGCAGACATAATGGCGCCGACGGCTCAAACCCCCGTGACGCCAGAGGTTCCAAGACAACCAAATCAATAGCCAAGATATCCTGCCTTTTCCCATTTAATAAATTTCAAAGACAATGCAAGTGGATAAACAACCAAGCCTGTCTTTATTGACACGTGAAATTACACAATAAAAACAATTCCGTTTTGCGGTGGTATTTGAGATCAGTATATCTGAAGAGTTTAGGTAAGCGGATTTTCTTACAAGCTCACGTAGACATCTGTTTAATTCATCGACCGTAAAGCAATGCAACTCATATCTCTCACTCTCCATCACAAAACTCATAAATCAGTTTCGGCTTTAACCGTAATCCCGTAGCCTAAGTCAGAGTCGTGCATCCTTATCTTTGGCTGACTGCCCTCAAGATAAATCGAATGTTATTACTGAACTTGCAAGATTTCATGCAAAAATATTACCAGCCATTTTCGGGACGACAATTTGAGTTTCACACCTACTCAACAACTGACCGAAAAGGTTAAGGTTATATATATCCCCATCTCCAAGAGCGAAGGTGGCTAAAAACCCACACAATCCAAGTATACGACTGGATATATATATATATATATATATATATATATATATATATATATATATATATATATATATATATATATATATATATATATATCTATATATATATATATCACAAAAGTGACAACATTTCTGTCCATCCTGGACTCGTGTATCAAGTCCAGAAAGACCGAAACGTCGCCACGTTTTCTTTTCATATGTATGGGTTGGAGTACTGATATTGCCAAAGATCCTATAGCAGCAAACCACTATTATTATCCTATTGGCTCAACGCTAACTCTGTCTTTCTGATTAAGTTGAAGGGGAGGAACCAGTCATCCGCGGACCAATACCTCACCATAAAGACCCAGTCACCAGGAGTCAGACCCAGTCATAAAACGCCTCCACTTCTTGGCTAGGTGTTAAGAGTCTGCCAGGGAGAACAAGGTGCAATATATTCACGCAACGGTAGCCTCGCTCCTGGAATATGGTGTTGACCTGAAGTGTGTGTGTGTGTGTGTGTGTGTGTGTGTGTGTGTGTGTGTGTGTGTGTGTGTGTAACAGTAGCCTGTGTGTCACACCACCACCTTGAGCGTTAGTAACACCCAGTCAGTTACAAACACCCGTCAGTTACTAACACTGCGCTATTACAACACACTGCGTTATTGTAACACCCAGTTGGTTAATAGTACACCCCATGTGTTACTACAACACCCCCCCCCCCTGTTCGTTACTACAACAAGCTGCATTACTACATCACCCTGCCCTTGTATTTTGCAGTGTGCTAGTTACTAGTTACATTGCCGCTAATTCTCCATGTTTGAAGCTAAGCCAGTTGTTTAGTCTTACTCAAGCCGGCTGCGGACATCTGCTGTCTCTGTATATTATACAGGCTGGTGCAAGGCGTCCTCTTCACATTTGAACAGAGCCATCGGTGCAAGCATAGGAGCAGCCAACCCGTATTATAGGTATAGGTTAAGTAATAATTGTAATTACGAAGCAACAAGATGCTTATCTTAACATACTAAGAAGGTTAGGTACGGTCGGTGTTTTCTATGAAGCTTTTCAAGGTAAACGAAAATATTCACAATAAATTAGTATGTCACATATGCACTTATTTATTTTCAAGGTAAACTAAAATATTCACAATAAATTAGTATGTCACATATGCACTTATTTAATAAGTCAATTGTGATTTAAAGAAATTGCGAGAACGGGTTGTAACCTATTATAGGTATAGGTTAAGTAATAATTGTAATTACGAAGCAATAAGATGCTTATCTTAACATACTAGGAAGGTTAGGTAAGGTCGGTGTTTTCTATGAAGCTTTTCAAGGTAAACTAGTATGTTTAGTATGTCACATATGCACGTATTTAATAAGTCAATATTGACTATACGAAAGTGCGAGAACGGGTTGCCGTCTTTCTCGTTTTCTTTTGGTGATGCGGTTTATTTTCATTTTTCTCTGTCCTAACCACTTGGACTGGACGGTATAGAGCGACAGTCTCGCTTCATGCTTGGTCGGCGTTCAGTTCCCGACCGTCCACAAGTGGTGGGGCACCGTTCCCTTCCCCCCTAAATCCTTATCCTGACCCCTTCCCAGTGCTATATAGTCGTAATGGCTTGGCGTTTTCTCCTCATTCTTCCCTTCCCTACATTTTATAATGATGCGACACAAGTAGGATATACAAGGTTTGGAAAGGCAATTTGTGTTCTTGCATTCATATACAATGAATGCATTCATATACAATGAATGCCTTCATATACAATGAATGCATTCATATACAATGACTGCATTCATATACAATGACTGCATTCATATACAATAAATCTCTTCCACGGGACACTTGAGATTTGTATTCATCAGTTCCTGAAGATGATTACTCATATACAACCAAGAAGAAAAAGAAGATATTGAGGCCATACAATGGGATCGAACCCGCGTCCCTGCACTCCTCAGGCACACGCACTACCAACTGAGCCATAAAGAGCTCAAAAGTATCTAACTTTTCTCATAGAAATATCATGGTCTTGTGAAGTCATACTGCCTTTGTAAATCGACTTGAGAATGGTCCAGGACGGACCGAAACGTCGTCGTCCCTTCACCTTCTAGTGTGTGGTCTGGTCAACTGCCTTTGTAAATCAACTTGAGAATGGTCCAGGACGGACCGAAACGTCGTCGTCCCTTCACCTTCTAGTGTGTGGTCTGGTCAACTGCCTTTGTAAATATTCAACATACTAAGAATTTAAATAGCAAATACAGAGAGAGCAACCAAACTCATCTTGAGTAACACTCACTGAACAAAGCTGCCACTACCACTCACGGGATGGATATGGGGTGCATAATAAATGAGCGAACTAAAATGTGTTAGACTTAAATCCCTGATATACGCAACATACTCTTCAACAACGTCTGCTCACCACTCGGAGTTAACATAAAGATGCTATGAACTCGTCTCCATAACTGTCATGTCTAAGAGGAAGAAATGCTCAGAGCTGCACCATGTTCCACTAGAGGGAGCCGGTCGGCCCAGTGGACAGCACGCTGGACTGTGATCCTGTGGTCCCGGGTTCGATCCCGGGCGCCGGCGAGAAACAATGGGCAGAGTTGCTTTTACCCTATGCCCCTGTTACCTAGCAGTAAAATAGGTACCTGGGTGTTAGTCAGCTGTCACGGGCTGCTTCCTGGGAGTGGAGGCCTGGTCGAGGACCGGGCCGCGGGGACACTAAAAAGCCCCGAAATCATCTCAAGATAACCTCAAGATCTCAAGATGTTGCTAATCACACACAGAGTACATTTTGCCCCCAGAACTCTCTTGATAAACACAAGAGACTCGGTCCCGCAGGAGTACATAACTGCATTCCTTCCGTCTAATCGCCAGATGACTTAAAAGGTTCAGCATCAGGGCTGTCACTGCTCCGTGGCTCAGTGACCATTTGATAATCTTTTCCCAGACACAAAGAATAATGTAATGAATTTATTTATCACTGGAGACACCTGTTCAGTCTCTCCACAGCCTAGGTAGTCATTATGGCCGAGACCTCAGGGAAAGGCTGTTATTCACTAGCTAATATATTTTTGTAATGTCGCTCTGATGCTTTGGGTCGTTATTCACTGTAATGCAAGACATTAGTTTGCTAGTGTGAAAAATGTACAAAGTCATGTACCTCATGACTACGAGGGGGCCTCGTAGCCTGGTGGATAGCGCGCAGGACTCGTAATTCTGTGGCGCGGGTTCGATTCCCGCACGAGGCAGAAACAAATGGGCAAAGTTTCTTTCACCCTGAATGCCCCTGTTACCTAGCAGTAAACAGGTACCTGGGAGTTAGTCAGCTGTCACGGGCTGCTTCCTGGGGGTGGAGACCTGGTCGAGGACCGGGCCGCGGGGACACTAAAGCCCCGAAATCATCTCAAGATAACCTCAAGATAACCTCCGAGACCCGAGGATACCTCGTGCAGCTCCTGATGAAAATGAGGATCCCAAAATGTCAAGGAAATTTGATTTGATGTTGAGATCTTAAAATACAAGCGACGTTTCTTTAATCATTTCTTGATGACATCACTCTTATGGACGCAAGTCTACATCAGC
>NC_091174.1:11618008-11695508 GCF_040958095.1 Procambarus clarkii
CAACATCTATAGAGAAGGAACTTCGTAACGTACCACCACCACGTACACCGTACACGTACAACTGAGTACAAATAAGGTGTACGAAATGCGGCCGGGCACCACCTTTCACCTACCACAACAGCAAGAATGATAGAATTCAAATTATAAAATGCTCACTATTGCTATGAGCATTGTGTTACGTTGTGGCTGACTTTTACACTGTGCGGGATGCTGTTCATCCCTCGCTGCACCATGGACCTACAGATCTCTTTTAAATGTGTGTATTGTCCCAGGCATTGATAATATCTCCACCCCATAAAGCTTGCAGGTAAAACAAAAAAGGGGTTTAATTTCCAAATGTAAAATTAGTGGCCTCGAAGACAATAAGCCAAGCCAATCGGTGCTATTGTGAGGCCACCAGGGTCGTATACACCTCGTGGGCTCCACCACACGAGCCTCAGGGGGATTAAAAACAAGTTCAAATGCTGCTTGAATAAGTCCTCACTTCCCTGTACCCTCAACACCAACTATGGAACTCAATAAGAGGAGATTTAAGTGTTTATCAAACGATTAACTGGGAAGTGTATACGAATATCTGTTGGTAGGTCTGAATGGCATCACTGGTAACCATTGGTGGGTCTGTATGACATCCCTGGTAGCCATTGGTGGGTCTGAATGACATCACTGGTAACCATTGGTGGGTCTGTATGACATCACTGGTAACCATTGGTGGGTCTGTATGACATCACTGGTAACCATTGGTGGGTCTGTATGACATCACTGGTAACCATTGGTGGGTCTGTATGACATCACTGGTAACCATTGGTGGGTCTGAATGACATCCCTGGTAACCATTGGTGGGTCTGAATGACATCACTGGTAACCATTGGTGGGTCTGTATGACATCCCTGGTAACCATTGGTGGGTCTGTATGACATCCCTGGTAACCATTGGTGGGTCTGAATGACATCCCTGAGCCTGATTAGGATACTAACCATTCAATACCTGGTTGACCCTAGACGGATGTGACCAGCCAGCTAACTCGACCAGAGCTTCCTGGACCTGTCACCTTGACAGGTCCTCGCACCTGTCAAGGCGACATATATCTCAAGGCCCTGTCACATATGTCGCACCAAGGCAGCGACGTGCTACCAGGATCTGGAGCCCCAGGAGTAGTGGTGAATGGCACGTACAGTGATGGAGTAATGGTGATGCTGTGACAGTGACGGGATGAGGCAGTGATGGTGTGTGACAGTGTAGTCAAGGCTTTGCAGTAACACACAAACGCTGCCCATCCCTAACATAGGCCATGGTTCAGCAATGCATATCGCACCACTAAATTGTAAGCCGAATTTCGTACACGAACGAATTCAACCCCTGACCTAACTTTGGACGCAGGCAGCGTCCTCGCCAGCCCAGATCCTGGGAATATTTGAGTTTTCGCCTAACTCAATTTAGCAGAGTCCCAACAGTCAGATTTACAAAAAAAAAAATGGTAAAACTTTTTTTTTTTGCTAGAACCCAACGTTAATATTTTGAATACAGTTGAATTTTCGAACTATTTTTAATAATTCTGTTGAATCAATGTACTTTAGTAAATCTTTACTTTAGTAAAGTAGTTCCGATTAACCGCAAAATTACTCTTAAGGAAGCAGAAGTAAGTAATTTTATTAATGGATGGAATCCTTCAAGACTCGGGCCAAGATAATACTGAGAGTTCATATCGCAGTGAACCTGTCCCCTGGAGCCCACATCAAAAGGACACCCTTAGAGGCGTATGCCAGGTTAGCCAACATCAGGAACGCCTTTGGAAATCGAAATAATGACTCATTCAGAACTTAGCATACTGCATACCGTGCCAATTCTGTAGTATGCTGCAACTGCATGTTACTTGAAGTTGAAGAGAGCCTGAAAGTATGCCAACTAGATCAAACATCATTGGAAGACAGAAGGGTTAAGGCAGACATGATTACCACGTACAAAATTCTCAGTGGAATTGATAGGACAGCCGGATAATTTGGGATGGGTAGAACACGAGCAAACGGACAGAAATGGAAATTGAGTACTCAAGTGAACCACAAACAAATTTGCCACAGTAGTGAACAAATGGAATGCTTTAAGAAATGATATGGTGTGAGCCTGACTCCATACAGTTTCAAATGGAGGTATTAGAGAACCGAACAGGTTTGGGAACCTGTACAACAGTCGACTGAATGGTGATGGGCGGGGGTAAAGAGAGACGAGGCTCGACCCCCATGAGAACAATCAGGCAAATGTGCACACAGACTCACCCACACACACCCACGCACACACACCCACACACACACACAGAGATATTAGAAAGAACTTTTTTAGTGTCAGAGTGGTTGACAAATGGAATGCATTAGGAAGTGATGTGGTGGAGGCTGACTCCATACACAGTTTCAAGTGTAGATATGATAGAACCCAATAGGCTCAGGAATCTGTACACCTGTTAATTGACGGTTGAGAGGCGGGACCAAAGAGCCAGAGCTCAACCCTCGCAAGCACAACTAGATGAATACACACAAGTTAGCGTGCACGTCTTGTGTGAGCGCGCCAATAATCATGGTGAACAATAATTTGTTCTTGTTGTTTTAGATTCAGCTACTGGGAACAAAAAGTTCTAAGTAGCACGGGCTATGGTGAGCCCATGGTGGAACACCACCAGGAGAGGGAAAACTGAAGGAGCAGGAAGTGAGGGGGAGTCCTGGGACGACAGTTCGATCCCATTGTGCAGCAATAATATTTTCTCGTAAGTACATCTCGTTTTTGTGGGATTTCATTGGTACTTGTAGTGCCAATGTCAACACCTGCAGTGCCAAACACCAACACCTGCAGTGCCAACAAAAGCCAACGATATATAACCTTTAACCACCTCAATAAACGATTAGAACGAATCCAAACAAACTGATTTTCTATCCCGCGAGACAAGATAATTACCTTTTAACCCCACGAAAGAGGACCTGAAGCCCCATTCTTGCCATTTGCCTCTCCGGTAAAAATGTAACTATTTTCCCTATCCCAAAACAATAACCCAAGCAAGCTGCCTAACCTGTTCTAAGCCAGTGCCTATAAAACGTCACTATTACGACGCTTTAGTGACATTAAAAACACTACTAAATAGAAAGGCGGGGTCCAAGAGCTAAGAGCTTGATTCTGCAGATACAAATAGTAAATACAGGCAGCCGGTCACTAGGGAGACTGTCTATGAATTAGTCACAATAATGAGTAGTAGTTTAGATTTAGGAAAGACCCGAGTACATTCTGGGATGGCAACAGGATTGTTGATTTATGGTCAAAATAAACGGGTAATATAAGAGACGTGGGGATCGCTGGAGTGTTTCAAGCGTAGGCTAGACACACATATGAATGAGTTTAGGTGGATGTAAACAGGAGCTGCCACGGATGGCCCAATGGGCCTTCTGCAGTACATTTATTCATATGTTCTAATTGCTGTTCAATTATTTTCCATCAAGGCTCTTCGGGGAAGTGTATCTCGACACTCAGGAAATGTCAACGACAACTTGGATCGTAAATAAGAAAAAAAAGTTTGATATTTTAAAGTTTGCCTAAATACCCTAGACATGTTTTCCTGGTAGTTTATGTGTGATGCTCATTAAGAAGCGTCTCATAAGAGTCGTTAGAAGTGAACTTGTAAGCTGGTCGTTACGCCTCATATTAAAGGGGAGAAAACCGCTAGTCTCGGGTCGTAATGATGGCACCCGACTTAAGGATTGCTTTCAATTTCAAAGATGTCTTGAGTGTGGTTTCTCCAGAGGTGGACTTAACCGGGGAGTCTCCCCTCGCTAAGGTAGGAAGCACGAGGGTAGGTAGGAGGATAGGCAGGCAGGCAGGCAGGCAGGCACGCAAGCAGGCAGGCAGGCAGGCAGGCAGGCAGGCAGGCAGGCAGGCAGGCAGACAGACAGGCAGGCAGGCAGGCAAGCAGGCAAGCAGGCAGGCAGGCAGGAAGGCAGACAGACAGGCAAGCAGGCAGGCAGGCAGGCAGGCAAGCAGGCAGGCAGGCAGGCAAGCAGGCAGGCAGGCAGGCAGGCAGGCAGGCAGGCAGACAGACAGACAGACAGACAGACAGACAGACAGACAGACAGACAGACAGGCAGGCAGGCAGGCAGGCAAGCAGGCAAGCAGGCAGGCAGGCAAGCAGGCAGGCAGGCAAGCAGGCAGGCAAGCAGGCAGGCAGGCAGGAAGGCAGACAGACAGGCAAGCAGGCAGGCAGGCAGGCAAGCAGGCAGGCAGGCAGACAGGCAAGCAAGCAGGCAGGCAAGCAGGCAGGCAGGCAGGCAGGCAAGCAGGCAGGCAGGCAGGCAGGCAGGCAAGTAGTTTTAATTTTCGTTGTGATACACAGGAACACTGTATAATCTGGCATTTCGGGTCCCTTGGTTTTAAGCCGAGTACGCAGACCACTATGCTACAGGATCCACGTGCGTCATGGCTTGCAGCAGAGTACTGAGACTCAGAGGTCATCCACCATGCTCTCTACCCTAAGGTGACCGATACTGTAGCCAGGAAAGGTCACAGAATAAACAGGTAACAGAATATTTAGTGTTCTGGTCTAAGGTGGCCCACACTGTTCAGTACAGCCAGGCCACTTGACCTTGACAGCTCCAATTAGACTGAGGAGATCAGTTTTGGCCGCCACTCTACAGAATGGACTTAACTTCACTTGAACGCGTTAAACGAAGGATGACAAAGTTCATCCCGTAAATTAGAACTCTACCATATGAAGAGAGAGAGAAAAAAATGAAAAGTTCCATTTTCTAGATAGGTGAAGAGTTAGGAACGACATTATTGAAGTGAATCAATAGATGATGGACATGACAAGGGGAGATATTAATAAGGCATTACCTATATCAATACAGAACACGAAACATTGGATATCAATTTAATAAGTTTAGATTTACGAAAGACCTGGGAAAATACTTGTATGGAGACACGCATGTTATCCTCTATGATAACTATATTTATCATAAACATCATCACATGTTAAACACGAACTAAACACAGCTAGAATGAGCTAGAACTTTGCTAAATATATTCATAGATTTAGCTTAGGCAGTATATATACTAAAAGTGGAACGATACAGAGGAGATCTTAAGCTAAATATATGAATATATTAAGCTTAAATCATGCTAAATATATGAATATATTTATCATATAAATATAATATATATATCATATAAATACAATATATATATATCATATAAATATAATATATATATCATATAAATATAATATATATATCATATAAATATAATATATATATATATCATATAAATATAATATAAATATATGAATATGTTTAGCATGATTTAAGTAAAGACACTCACATCCTAGACACACTCTCTCAGGGGACACTAATTGCATATTAAAGTTTTCCAAGAAAGGTGGAAGAAGTGAAAGTTTGAGAGCCTGAGTTTACGGGAAGCGTGAGAACCCGCTGGTGTTAGGGGTCAGGGGTCACAGCTCCAGGACCCGCTGGTGTTAGGGGTCAGGGGTCAGGGGTCACAGCTCCAGGACCCGCTGGTGTTAGGGGTCAGGGGTCAGGGGTCACAGCTCCAGGACCCGCTGGTGTTAGGGGTCAGAGGTCAGGGGTCACAGCTCCAGGACCCGCTGGTGTTAGGGGTCAGGGGTCACAGCTCCAGGTCCCGCTGGTGTTAGGGGTCAGGGGTCAGGGGTCACAGCTCCAGGTCCCGCTGGTGTTAGGGGTCAGAGGTCAGGGGTCACAGCTCCAGGACCCGCTGGTGTCAGGGGTCAGGGGTCACAGCTCCAGGTCCCGCTGGTGTTAGGGGGTCAGGGGTCACAGCTCCAGGTCCCGCTGGTGTTAGGGGGTCAGGGGTCACAGCTCCAGGTCCCGCTGGTGGGGGGGGGGTCAGGGGTCACAGTTCCAGGACCCGCTGGTGGTAGGGGTCAGGGGTCACAGCTCCAGGTCCCGCTGGTGGTAGGGGTCAGGGGTCACAGTTCCAGGACCCGCTGGTGGTAGGGGTCAGGGGTCACAGCTCCAGGACCCGCTGGTGGTAGGGGTCAGGGGTCACAGTTCCAGGACCCGCTGGTGTTAGGGGGTCAGGGGTCACAGCTCCAGGTCCCGCTGGTGGTAGGGGTCAGGGGTCACAGTTCCAGGACCCGCTGGTGGTAGGGGTCAGGGGTCACAGCTCCAGGACCCGCTGGTGGTAGGGGTCAGGGGTCACAGTTCCAGGACCCGCTGGTGGTAGGGGTCAGGGGTCACAGTTCCAGGACCCGCTGGTGTTAGGGGGTCAGGGGTCACAGCTCCAGGTCCCGCTGGTGGTAGGGGTCAGGGGTCACAGTTCCAGGACCCGCTGGTGGTAGGGTTCAGGGGTCACAGTTCCAGGTCCCGCTGGTGGTAGGGTTCAGGGGTCACAGTTCCAGGACCCGCTGGTGGTAGGGGTCAGGGGTCACAGCCCCAGTGTAACAAGAGAGCAGTACATAGTACATGAACATCATAACAGCATGAACAGGCCACGTGGAGGATGAACAACCCACAGGCGCCAGTCAGGCGGCGGCAGACAATGTAAAAGTTACACCTCTGTACAAGTTAGCCATAGAGTCAGGTCAACGGTCATCGAATCACAAAGAGGTCAGAATTGATGCCGTCATGGTAATCTTCAGGGATTAACCCCTAAACAACAAATGCAAAACCCTCATGTTCAGCTGAGGAGCAGCAGATCAGGGGAGTCAGTTGAGTGGGCACAGCCCAGTAGGGAGGTGTGTGTGGACTCTGGGAAGGAACATCATCTCCAGGAAAACTGTGGAACAACATACGAGTAAGTACGGCTCTCTTGTACTAAAGCACCTCATTCAGTACCCTTGGCCTCTAGTAGGGAATATAGTTAGGGAGTGTCTTATTTAATTATTTCTAATAAAGTCAGAGATTAAGTGTTATTCAATGTGTATTAATGGTTCCTTGCTTTAGTGATATTGGGCCTACCGTCCCCTTTGCCCTAGTGACCTAGTGCTCTTAATTATTCAGTACTCCTCCCCCCGTTCGTCTTCCGTGTTGAGGTGTTAGTATTGGGTGTGTCCCGCCTTATTCTTGTGTACACCATAGTTCCCAAGTGGTCAGGATTATTCGAGTGTCAGGCCAGGATCCTTGTACCGTTCAATTGTTCCCTACACCTGTCCTGGTAGGTTATTCCATCTGCAAGACCTACGACTCTCACTCCGGTCCCCTGTCCGGTAACTCAGGGTGGTGGCAGCGTCACTCGGTAACTCACACGATAGGCTGTGACTACGATTATCTCTATCTTTCTGTCTCACTCGCCCTCACTAGTATCTCACTCTCCCTCGCCCTCACTCGCTCGCGTTCTCCCTCCCTTGCTCTCGTTCTCGCTCTCCTCTCTCTCTCCTCTCGCTCTGCCTCCCTCTTCCTCTCTCTCTCTCTCCTCTCGCTCTGCCTCCCTCTTCCTCTCTCTCTCTCTCCTTCCTCTGTGTACTGGTTTACGTCTTCGTATGACGGCCCGAGTGTTAACATCTTATATGATCGGTATAGCATCTGTTATTACCATAGAAAGAGCGGAGATTGCACGGTTAGCTCAGTGGTAGTAGCGGAGTGCGCGGTCGAGATAGATACAAGGCGAGATATTACAATGTGGTTCATTACACCAGGTCCCGCTGGTGTTAGGGGTCAGGGGTCACAGCTCCAGGACCCGCTGGTGGTAGGGGTCAGGGGTCACAGCTCCAGGACCCGCTGGTGTTAGGGGTCATGGGTCACAGCTCCAGGTCCCGCTGGTGTTAGGGGTCAGGGGTCACAGCTCCAGGTCCCGCTGGTGTTAGGGGTCAGGGGTCACAGCTCCAGGTCCCGCTGGTGTTAGGGGTCATGGATCACAGCTCCAGGTCCCGCTGGTGTTAAGGGTCAGGGGTCACAGCTCCGGGACCCGCTGGTGTTAGGGGTCAGGGGTCACAGCTCCAGGACCCGCTGGTGTTAAGGGTCAGGGGTCACAGCTCCAGGTCCCGCTGGTGTTAAGGGTCAGGGGTCACAGCTCCAGGACCCGCTGGTGTTAGGGGTCAGGGGTCACAGCTCCAGGTCCCGCTGGTGGTAGGGGTCAGGGGTCACAGCTCCAGGTCCCGCTGGTGTTAGGGGTCACAGCTCCGGGACCCGCTGGTGTTAGGGGTCATGGATCACAGCTCCAGGTCCCGCTGGTGTTAAGGGTCAGGGGTCACAGCTCCAGGACCCGCTGGTGTTAGGGGTCAGGGGTCACAGCTCCAGGACCCGCTGGTGTTAGGGGTCATGGATCACAGCTCCAGGTCCCGCTGGTGTTAAGGGTCAGGGGTCACAGCTCCGGGACCCGCTGGTGTTAGGGGTCAGGGGTCACAGCTCCAGGACCCGCTGGTGTTAGGGGTCATGGATCACAGCTCCAGGTCCCGCTGGTGTTAAGGGTCAGGGGTCACAGCTCCAGGTCCCGCTGGTGTTAAGGGTCAGGGGTCACAGCTCCAGGACCCGCTGGTGGTAGGGGTCAGGGGTCACAGCTTCAGGAAAACTATCATGAACATAGGAGACAGCTCCTATTTTCAGCCACCTAAACTCATGTCTACATGTCTAGCCTACGCTTGAAACAATCCAGCGATCACACATCTATTATGTTACCCGGTAATTTGTTTCATAAATCAACAATATTGCTTCTAAACCAGTATTTACCCAGGTCTTTCCTGAATATAAACTTATACAAAATATATCTATTATTTCGCGTTTAAAGTTTATATATTCATAAACCCTTTCACCTTTGATATACATCAATCATGTAGCCTTTCCTTAGTCTTCGTCTGTAAATTTAGTATATTTAACTTCTCGCCATAAAGAACCCCAAACACTTCGACTGGACGGTAGAGCGACGGTCTCGCTTCATGCAGGCCGGTGTTCAATCCCCAACCGTCCAAGTGGTTGGGCACCATTCCTTCCCCCCCCCCCCCGTCCCATCCCAAATCCTTATCCTGACCCCTTCCAAGTGCTATATAGTCGCAATGGCTTGGCGCTTTCCCCTGATAGTTCCCTTCCCTTCGCCATAAGGAAGGTTTCTAATTCCTGGGATTAACTCTATGCACGTTTAAGCGGATTTTTTTTTGTTCAACAGCGCGGAGACCAAAACTGAACTGCATAATCCAACTGAGGCCTAAAATAAAGGTCAAGATAAAGGTCAAGAACTTTATGCCCTTCTCAAGATTTATCCCTTAATGCCCTTCTCCATAGCCCTTCCAAGTGCTATATAGTCGTAGTGGCTTGGCGCTTTCCCCTGATCCTTCCCTCAAGAACAGGGGACTTGTTGAAAACGCGTCTAGAAATAAATCCCAGTGTCCTGATTGTCTCATTTCGTACATTTAACCATTAGATCTAAATTCTATCTGCTGTTTTTTTTAACACAATTTGATTTTTTTACCTATTTTCATTTTAGTTGGTCATACCGATGGACGTGGCGTCCCAGGCAAGTCCTATACCCTACCCTAGGGCGCCTGACAGCTGGGTGGACAGCGCATCGGATTCGTAGTCCTGAGGTTCCGGGTTCGATCCCCGGTGGAGGCGGAGACAAATGGGCAAAATGTTTCTTTCACTCTAATGCCGCTGTTACCTAGCAGTAAATAGATACCCAGGAGTTAGACAGCTGCTTTATGGGGGTGTGTAACAAAAAAGGAGAACTGGTCGAGGACCGGGCCGCGGGGACGCTAAGCCCCGAAATCACCTCAAGATACACACGGCAAATCCCTGTTTAAATCAGCGCTCTCTAAGTGTACATCGTAAGTTAATCACATGTTCCCATTTCAAATGATACCCACTAAAACTACTACTATTACATTCATGTCACTGACAATCATTGACCCAACAATCATCTGTGTCACTCTGTGACCCCAACAATCATCTGTGTCACTCTTTGACCCCAACAATCTATAAGACACTCATTGACCCAACAATCACCTGTACAATGTGGCCACAACCAACCATCACCAGCAAATGTCTGCAATTTTCCATTGTTTATATATTCATCTCCCGAACAAATCGATGCCCTCCATTCCTGCACCCATTTCACAGCATAACTGTGGCACCCCTTTCACAGCACAACTGTGGCACCCCTTTCACAGCACAACTGTGGCACCCCTTTCACAGCACAACTGTGGCACCCATTCCCAACACAACTGTGGCACCCCTTTCACAACACAACTGTGGCACCCATTCCCAACACAACTGTGGCACCCATTCCCAACACAACTGTGGCACCCATTCCCAACACAACTGTGGCACCCATTCCCAACACAACTGTGGCACCCATTCCCAACACAACTGTGGCACCCATTCCCAACACAACTGTGGCACCCATTCCCAACTCAGTTCTAGGCACAGTTCCATCTCTATCATCCCCATTCCTCAAGCGAGATAAATTCCATTCCGTACTACGCCTCAAAATTCAATCATGTTCCATTTTATTGTCACCCATCACCTTACCTCGGGGTGCAAATGCACTATGCGATGAGGAGAGAGAGAGAGAGAGAGAGAGAGAGAGAGAGAGAGAGAGAGAGAGAGAGAGAGAGAGAGAGAGAGAGAGAGAGAGAGAGAGAGAGAGAGAGAGAGAGAGAGAGAGAGAGAGAGAGAGAGAGAGAGAGAGAGAGAGAGAGAGAGATAAAAATTTAGAGTCTGGACCTATCATGGCTTCGCCAAAATAAATGTTGAAATAGGAGACGAGAAACCAGATACCAAGAATTGACTCACACTCACAAAAACGCACAATTGAATTAAATTAATCTAGCAGAAAGTGAAGCATGCAGTTGTCCCGCGAGCAGACAGCAGACAATTTCCCCCACGAGCGGGAAGCAGGCAATACAGTTGTCCCGCGAGCAGGAACCCCAGCAGTTTAGGACCAGACGGGAGACAAGCACCACAGTGAGAGCTATACGCGGCAGTATGAATGAAAATCACATATCGTGGGCCCTTTACCGGCGGCCATGACCCCCTAAGGCCAGCGGTGTGCGTGAGATCAACACTACATACTCACCCTCCAAGTACATGGACCACGAGGCGTGACTGGGTTAGCCTTTCACTATTCAACATCCTTCAATTGCACGAGCACCGTCTATCTAAACCCCTCGACCGTACACAAGGTACCAGTCCCACAATTAGCACTGTTGACAGTTAGTGGTTCCTGGTTGTGTATCCATCGTACAGAGGGGCAGCTGGTAATACAAAATGGTTCACACACATATTACCTGGTGCTTGTGTTTGCCTCCATATTGTAGAGAGAGTGAATATCAGCAGCTTCCTCACTGCAATAATACCTAATTGGATTAGTTTTGTCATTAAAGATGTTAATGATTTACGTAGATGATTTACGTAATGTTAATGATTTACGTAGATGATTAACGTAATGTATTGTGTAGAGCACCTGCAGTCTCAGCAGGTGTCAGGAGGACGACATTACTTAGTTTGTTTAAAGCATTTACATTTGGTTTATCTTGATTTTGTATTAGTGTTTGTTATCGATGTCTGTTATCCTACACTGTTTAACACGTCTGCTGGAAAAAAGTTCCCCCACATGACAATTACTTCTTCAATTACGTCTTCTTCCAAAACGGCTGAAAAATTTCCAATAAAAGTTCACAGTAACGCCACAGAAAAGTCAATTTGACTCGAGATTTGCCAAACATGAGCAATATGTTAATAATTAAAGCTAATGAAAATAAAACGGACTCCAGTTGACCAAAGACCGAAGGTCAAGTGAGTAAATTAGACCTTAACTTGCTCCTAACCTTTATATATAATTTTCTTCCGGGAAGCAGCACTCAAAATTTATACCTGGTTGATGGGGTTCTGGGAGTTCTTCTACTCCCCAAGCCCGGCCCGAGGCCAGGCTTGACTTGTGAGAGTTTGGTCCACCAGGCTGTTGCTTGGAGCGGCCCGCAGGCCCACATACCCACCACAGCCCAAAATATAATTGCAAAATTTTTTTGCTGAATATTTTATTAGACAGGGACCTGCGGACTCTCAGATGGCATTTAATGATCTCCAAACTGCTTTTTGATACAGGAAATAAAGAGTTTATCTTAGAACAACTTGTGTCTTTTTAGAGTTAACTTTTTGGAGTTACTTTTTGAAGAATGTTGACATGGCACAGAGACCCTAAGAAACAGAGCTGTCTCACTATGTACCATACAACCAGACCCCGTACCATACAACCAGACCCCGTACCACACAACCAGACCCCGTACCATACAACCAGACCCCGTACCATACAACCAGACCCCGTACCACACAACCAGACCCAGTACCACACAACCAGACCCCAGTACCATACAACCAGACCCCGTACCACACAACCAGACCCCGTACCACACAACCAGACCCAGTACCACACAACCAGACCCCAGTACCATACAACCAGACCCCAGTACCATACAACCAGACCCCAGTACCATACAACCAGACCCCGTACCACACAACCAGACCCCGTACCACACAACCAGACCCAGTACCACACAACCAGACCCCAGTACCATACAACCAGACCCCGTACCACACAACCAGACCCAGTACCACACAACCAGACCCCAGTACCATACAACCAGACCCCGTACCACACAACCAGACCCCGTACCACACAACCAGACCCAGTACCACACAACCAGACCCCAGTACCATACAACCAGACCCCAGTACCATACAACCAGACCCCAGTACCATACAACCAGACCCCGTACCACACAACCAGACCCCGTACCACACAACCAGACCCAGTACCACACAACCAGACCCCAGTACCATACAACCAGACCCCGTACCACACAACCAGACCCCGTACCATACAACCAGATCCCAGTACCACACAACCAGACCCCAGTACCACACAACCAGACCCCAATACCACACAACCAGACCCCAGTACCACACAACCAGACCCCGAACCATACAACCAGACCCCAGTACCACACAACCAGACCCCAGTACCACACAACCAGACCCCAGTACCACACAACCAGACCCAAATACCACACAACCAGACCCCAGTACCACACAACCAGACCCCGAACCATACAACCAGACCCCAGTACCACACAACCAGACCCCAGTACCACACAACCAGACCCCAGTACCACACAACCAGACCCCGAACCATACAACCAGACCCCAGTACCACACAACCAGACCCCAGTACCACACAACCAGACCCCGAACCATACAACCAGACCCCAATACCACACAACCAGACCCCAGTACCACACAACCAGACCCAAGTACCACACAACCAGACCCCAATACCACACAACCAGACCCCAGTACCACACAACAAGACCCATTATAAAAAAATATAACCCAATACCAACTGAGAAAAATGTACAAATATTCAGTGTACGAATAACATTTAACCTAATTCAATCGAATTTCCTTCAATAAACATTATTAAAACATTAAGACTATCGCCTTCAATATTCAGATGACGAAATCAAAGACAAAAATGGTAAGGCACTTTGAGCCTGGAGCTCCTTGTTGTGTCGAGTAACGAGGCCTCGCAGCCAATCACGACGCAGGAAAAAAACAACCCCATAAAAGTGATTGGCTTTCCAGCCTGCACTGTCTCTCCCCCCCCCCCTTTCCTGACGACTCGAACTCCGACCTAGTCACCGTGAACCAAATGGGCTTCCGAGAAGATATGGGCTTTATTGTCTACTGGTCCAAGCAGTCTGGGATGAGACTGAAATAAGCCTGGTTTAAGGCGGAAATAAGCCTGGGTTGAAGCTGAAATAAGCCTGGGTTGAAGCTGAAATAAGCCTGGGTTGAAGCTGAAATAAGCCTGGGTTGAAGCTGAAATAAGCCTAATTTGAAGCTAAACTGCTGTGTTTCTTATCTAGGTGTTGCCATTTAGAAAAAAAAAACACTTGAATTATGCCACAAATTATATATACACAGACACACATACACTCACACATATATTGTACTGTCGACGTTGGCATCAATGAAAAGTTCTTCATGACTATTAAAATCATTTTCTTTATAGCAATAATATTTTTAGAGACTAAGAACAACAGGACACATGCATTTATTCACACGAAACTGTTATAAACATTCGTTATAAACTTTTATATTTAATATATAGAATACGTATAATTTATATAATTGACTGCTGTCTCCCACCAACATCAAGTCATTCAACCATACACCTTCCCACGGCAAGGGTGAACATGTCTGTTATATCGGCCCCTTCACCGCGGTACACCGGTCGAGGGAGATATACCTACGACAAGATATACCTACTGAAGTGGGAGATATACCTACTGAAGACGTGCAAGTCTACACATCCGAGGCTACCGATCAGACGGAACTCCAAGCCTTCGATCTGATACTTCGTGACAAGTCCGCCGAAGTATAATTTCAAGGAGCAGCGCTGCCCCAACTCCTCGCATACCTTTCTTAACTGGAGGAGGAGAAGGAAGAGCAGCCGTGTGAAGCGTGAGGAGTGTGTGAAGGCCCGCTGTGACCTCTGACCTACCGCTACACCAGGAAGATAAAGACACTTTTCCAGGAATTCAGAAGATTGGACTGCATTTATTTCCCAGCATAGTATACGAGGAGAGGTTTTCCTGGGATCTAGATCATTAAGGCAGGTTTTCAGATCTCAAGACAGGTTCTAGGTACTTTAACAGGTATCCAGAACAGGAGGCTCGCTGTTCCCGGTATCCGAAACAGAAGGCTCGCTGTTCCAGGTATCCGGAACAGAAGGCTCGCTGTTCCAGGTATCCGGAACAGAAGGCTCGCTGTTCCAGGTATCCGGAACAGAAGGCTCGCTGTTCCAGGTATCCGGAACAGAAGGCTCGCTGTTCCAGGTATCCGGAACAGGAGGTTCGCTGTTCCAGGTATCCGGAACAGGAGGCTCACTGTTCCAGGCATTCAGAACAGACGGGCCACTTTCATAACGTAGGGCTAAAGAGCCCTGATCTTTTACAGGGTAGAGACTAATCCACACCTGTGCCACAGAACACAGGTGTGGAGGTGATACATGATGGATTACAGACAACCAAAGGTGAAATGATGATGCGATGACATTTCACACGAGAAAGTAATGCTCATTCAGTAGCAAAGGCGGCGACGTGAGCATACATACACATAGTGTCGGACAGTGACTGACTACTGATCCAGTCTACGGCACGAAAGATGTACTTCCAGGACTGACCGAAAGCGTCATTACTCTGGTCTGAGTAGTGTGTGTATAATTAATAACACCAAAACACATCGGTTAAAATTTTCATATCGGACAGACACACACACACTGTCCATTCTTTTTTTACTGTTTTCTGAGCCTGAGTGCAACTCCCTTTGCACTCAGGCTGAGACAAACATCAAAAGGACTGGAGAGCCTCAACGCCTCAACCATAGACCACGCCTCGTGTGGTAAAATATTGTTGAACACGCACACCACCCACCTCCCAGCGCTCTCCTCCTTCACCCAAAACTAAATACAACTAAATGTATTCCAACGTTACTTGAATAACAGAGGGAGGAGAGGGGAATGGGGGTAACAGAAGAGGGAGAAAGGAGCAGAGGTGAGAGAAGAAAGAAGAGATAGAGCAGGGGGGAAAGAAGGGAGAAAATTAATTAGGGTTTGAGAGAGAGAGAGAGAGAGAGAGAAAGAGAGAGAGAGAGAGAGAGAGAGAGAGAGAGAGAGAGAGAGAGAGAGAGAGAGAGAGAGAGAGAGAGAGAGAGAGAGAGAGAGAGAGAGAAAGAGAGAGAAAGAGAGAGAAAGAGAGAGAGAGAGAGAGAGAGAGAGAGAGAGAGAGAGAGAGAGAGAGAGAGAGAGAGAGAGAGAGAGAGAGAGAGAGAGAGAGAGAGAGAGAGAGAGAAAGAGAGAGAGAGAGAGAGAGAAAGAGAGAGAGAGAGAGAGAGAGAGAGAGAGAGAGAGAGAGAGAGAGAGAGAGAGAGAGAGAGAGAGAGAGAGAGAGAGAGAGAGAGAGAGAGAGAGAGAGAGAGAGAGCGTAACGACAACACCAGGAGGGTGAACAGAGACGGGTTCAAACAATAAGACGATCACAATCAACATTGTTAATACAGAATTATTTGTTGCTAATCTTAAGTACTTTTATTCTTATGGTTGCGGGTAAAGATTACGGTCATGAGAAATATTTTAGCTCGTTATAGCTACGGTTTATCGTTATTAGGAGAGGCAGTGATCATTTATGACTAGTGCCCGCGTTGTTGCTGTGAAGTTGTGGTGTCAGCAGCGGCGGCAGCAGCGGTGGCGGCAGCAACAGCAGCAGCAGCAACAGCAGCAGCAGCAGCAGCAGCAACAGCAGCAGGAGGAAATCAAAAATAGACCAGTAATTGTACTGGTATCAATAAGGTTTCCTCCCCTCAACCATCCCTCCCCCTTTCCCGCCAAAACGCCACCCCCTGAAGCCACCACCAATCATGACAACACCTGATATGGTCACCTCAACACCCCCCCCCACCCCACCCCCAGAGTCACAACACCACCAGGTATTTGCTTTTTCCGACATATTTAATATGTGGAGAGAGAATGTTGCCTGACGCCGCCGCTCCCCGCACGATACATGGAGGGTTCAGGCGTTCCACGCTAGGCTACGAGGGCTCAGGCAGCCTCGTACACGTATTCCAGCGCTGAAATTAAGCCATAAAGACGACTTGCGTGACTCTGGCGATATAACCAAGTTACTCAAGGCAATGTAAGCTATGTCCATAAGGTATAATTGGTTATACTTGATCACGGAGTGAAGACAATTGAGCAGAACGACTCCGTGTACATAGAAGAATTTATTGACGAAAAAAATCATTGTTTAAACATTATCTTCAGTAATGTCTTATTTCTGTTTGATATCTCTGCAGCGAAGGGTATAATTACTGGGTTTTTCTGTACCATGAACACTTGGACTCTTCCCGCGGCATGACGGAGACGTTTGGGCATGCTTTTTTGTTTATACTTTATGCCTGTGTTCACCTGGCAGTAAACAGAATCTAAGAGTCAGCCAACTGTTGTGGGTGGCATTCATAGGAAGATGAGTAGTTGGCCTAGCCTAGGGTGACCTCGATAATCTTTACCATCTTCCTGTATATATATATATATATATATATATATATATATATATATATATATATATATATATATATATATATATATATATATATATATATATATATATCCGTACAGTCTCCGTGGTGTAGTGGTAAGAACAGTCTCCGTGGTGTAGTGGTAAGACACTCGCCTGGCGTTCCGCGAGCGCTGTCATGGGTTCGTATCCTGGCCGGGGAGGATTTACTGGGCGCAATTCCTTAACTGTAGCCTCTGTTTAACGCAACAGTAAAATGTGTACTTGGATGAAAAAACGATTCTTCGCGGCAGGGGATCGTATTCCAGGGACCTGCCCGAAACGCAACGCGTACTAGTGGCTGTACAAGAATGTAACAACTCTTGTATATATCTCAAAAAAAAAAATATATATATATATTATATGCATACACACACACACACACACACATACACACACACTGGAGTATGCGGCCCCAGCATGGAGCCCGTACCTTGTCAAGCACAAGACGAAGCTGGAAAAAGTCCAAAGGTATGCTACTAGACTAGTCCCAGAACTAAGAGGCATGAGTTATGAGGAAAGGCTGCGGGAAATGCACCTTACGACACTGGAAGACAGAAGAGTAAGGGGGGACATGATCACAACCTACAAAATCCTCAGGGGAATCGACCGGGTAAACAAGGATGAACTATTCAACACTGGTGGGACGCGAACAAGGGGACACAGATGGAAGCTGAGTACCCAAATGAGCCACAGAGACGTTAGAAAGAACTTTTTTCAGTGTCAGAGTAGTTAATATATGGAATGCACTAGGCCGTGAGATGGTGGAGGCTGACTCCATACACAGTTTCAAATGTAGATATGATAGAGCCCAGTAGGCTCAGGAATCTGTACACCAGTTGATTGACGGTTGAGAGGCGGGACCAAAGAGCCAGAGCTCAACCCCCGCAAGCACAATTAGGTGAGTACACACACACACACACACACACACACACACACACACACACACACACACACACACACACACACATATATATATATATATATATATATATATATATATATATATATATATATATATATATATATATATATATACATACATATATATATTGTTTACATGTACATATGGTTGCGTGCACTGCTGTCGGTGGAGAATATTGGCATGATGTTTCAGCATGATGACCCAGTACGAGCCCTCAATTTAAACTGATCAATTTCCAACAAAAAAGTCTTTCTAACTGCGACTGAGAAATCGAGACAATTACTGTGCTAAACGACCTCAATAATGCGAGGACAATTTTTACTGCCAACATCTTAAATTTTAGCCACGAGATCACATCGATATAATGTAGCAGGTTTAATATATAATTTCAATATCCAGATCTTTCACTATATTTTTTTTTATATATTCCCTGTTAGGAGGAAGTGCCATCGTCGTCCCCGTCGATCCACATCTTCATTTTTAATATTTATTTCTATTACTGGTGATATTGAATATTGTTAACATTTTTAAAATCATTACCACTGTCTTTATATTAATACAATTTTATATGTTTATAATCTAAACTGTATAACGAAAAGGCTTCATAATTTCGTTAAGAAATTTGCGACCAAAGCAGCCACTTCCGTTATCCTTGGTTTGGGTTGAAATTTTCATGGGTATACTTTTTAATTACCACACATACACGGTACGTATGTTAATACAGCAACCCTTAGACTATATGAAGGGTTAGAGGGTATGTGTTAAGCCCTGCTGTGTAATACTAACACCTCCCATCTCGCAGGCTGGATGAATAACCATACAAACTCATGTGATCAATAGCCACCACTGGCAACTTTGGCTGCACTATGAACATATTCTCAAGAACATGAACGCAATTTAAATATATTTTGCAAGCTTCTGGTACCTCATATCGGCAGGTTTGAAGGGTCTATTGACAGGATATTCAATGATGTAGTGAGCCCATGACCCAGTTCCTGCTCACAGTGCTCAGGATTAGAACATTCGTCACCTGCAGTCACCTGTCGCAGGTGGCAATTACTGTGTCGCCCTGAAGGTGTAAAATCTAAATAATATCATAACTCTTTGTACCAGTGCTATCAGGCCTTCGAGGGTCTGATTTCTCTATCAGGCCTGAATGTTTGGAGCAATATAGAGGTGGGGGTTTAGTTTAATTCCTTCTTTGCTGCATGATAATCTTTTTCATGCTGACATTATGGCGTTTTGTTCACTCGCAGGATGAGTGGCGCTGCCCAATACTGTCACTATGGCGGTGTGTCCACTCACAGGATGAGTGGCGCTGCCCAATACTGTCACTATGGCCGTATGTTCACTCACAGGATGAGTGACGCTGCCCAATACTGTCACTATGGCCGTATGTTCACTCACAGGATGAGTGACGCTGCCCAATACTGTCACTATGGCCGTATGTTCACTCACAGGATGAGTGACGCTGCCCAACAATTTCGCCCTTCGGGGCAAAATTAGCATATACAACAGAAGTACCACAAACGGCGCCCCTTACATAATACTCTCGAAATTCCCGTTGGCACAGTCAATACCTGGGTAAGAGACTGGGCCTAAGGGACAAGTGATCCCGGAACCACCATCAAGATGTCACCTCAAGCCATTCGAATGCAGAATATTATCTTACGCTGTCAAGTTCACAAGTTCAGTTCAGGTCAGCATAGTATATATAATATATAATATTGCACCAAGGTCAAGTTAGATTAAGTAATACCACCTTGTTAAAGACACACAATATAGTCACGCTAGGTCATGGAAGATAGCATGATACAACAGGTCAAATGAGGTCAAGATTAGCTACTTCGTCAACCAGTCTTGTGACTTAACGAGGCAATTAAATATTTATGTACATTGACAGGGGTTACAGTCATTCAAACTCAGGAATGTGGAATCACTCGTCTATTTTTAGAGACAGGACTGTCTATGCGCGAGTCAAATACGACTTGATTCCTCGTTGAATAAGTTAACGAGACATGGACTGAGTGCGAAAGGCAGAGAGCGAGACAGGCGGTTGGGCTTGCAGACAAGCAGGCAGGCGGCTGGGCTTGCAATCAAGCAGGCAGATGGCTGGGCTTGCAGACAAGCAGGTAGGTGGATGGGCTTGCAATCAAGCAGGCAGGTGGCTGGGCTTGCGGACAAGCAGGCAGGTGGCTGGGCTTGCAGACAAGCAGGCAGGTGGCTGGGCTTGCAGACAAGCAGGCAGATGGCTGGGCTTGCAGACAAGCAGGCAGGTGGCTGGGCTTGCAGACAAGCAGGCAGATGGCTGGGCTTGCAGACAAGCAGGCAGGTGGCTGGGCTTGCAGACAAGCAGGCAGGTGGATGGGCTTGCAGACAAGCAGGCAGGTGGCTGGGCTTGCAATCAAGCAAGCAGGTGGCTGGGCTTGCAGACAAGCAGGCAGATGGCTGGGCTTGCAGACAAGCAGGCAGGTGGCTGGGCTTGCAGACAAGCAGGCAGATGGCTGGGCTTGCAGACAAGCAGGCAGGTGGCTGGGCTTGCAGACAAGCAGGCAGGTGGCTGGGCTTGCAATCAAGCAGGCAGGTGGCTGGGCTTGCAATCAAGCAGGCAGGTGGCTGGGCTTGCAGACAAGCAGGCAGATGGCTGGGCTTGCGGACAAGCAGGCAGATGGCTGGGCTTGCGGACAAGCAGATAGGTGGATGGGCTTGCAATCAAGCAGGCAGACGGCTGGGCTTGCAATCAAGCAGGCAGGCGGCTGGGCTTGAAGACAAGCAGGCAGGTGGCTGGGCTTGCAATCAAGCAGGCAGGCGGCTGAGCTTGCAATCAAGCAGGCAGGTGGCTGGGCTTGCAATCAAGCAGGCAGGTGGCTGGGCTTGCAATCAAGCAGGCAGGCGGCTGGGCTTGAAGACAAGCAGGCAGGTGGCTGGGCTTGCAATCAAGCAGGCAGGCGGCTGAGCTTGCAATCAAGCAGGCAGGCGGCTGGGCTTGCAATCAAGCAGGCAGGTGGCTGGGCTTGCAATCAAGCAGGCAGGCGGCTGGGCTTGCAATCAAGCAGGCAGGTGGCTGGGCTTGCAATCAAGCAGTCAGGCAGGCGCGCAGTGTGGCAAGGATCGAGGTTACTCCGTCAATGTTCCTGGGAGATCATAATTAGACACGACTGGTCTCTGGGGAGCTGGTTTGGGTTGGCGGAAGGGCGAGCGATTTATGCGGCTGAGTTTGGGGATACGGACGGACGGACGGACGGGACGAACGGACGGACGGGACGAACGGACGGACGGGACGGACGGGACGAACAGACAAATGCGCATGACCGCACACGCGCATATGTATACAACGTTCATGGTTCCTTCAGAAACTTCGACAAAGGGGATTTTCGGGCCCAATACACATCAAAGGTGAGACACTCTTGAATAGGCTTCACCCCGGCATGGCACCCTCGCCTGAAAGTGAAATAGAATGTCGAAAAGGCCCAAAGATATGCAACGAGGCTCGTTCTTGAGCTGAGGGGAATGACCTACGAGGAAAACGAGAATTGGACCATACCATGCTGGAAGACAGGAGACATAAAGGGACATGGTAACAACATTAAAGATTCTAAGGGAAACAGAGAAAGCTGAAATTGCTCAAACATAGGAACAGAAGAACGAGGATTCGTAGATGCAAACTTGAGACACAAATGACTCACAGTGATGTCAGAAAGAATTTTCTCAGCGTTTGAGCTGTTAATAAGTGGAATAGGGAATTATCATGGTAAAGCACCAAACCATTACTACTATATAGCACTGGGAAGGGATCAGGATAAGGATTTGGGATGGGACGGTGAGGTGAGGGGGAGGAGTAATGGTGCCCAACCACTTGGATGGTCGGGCGATTGAACGCCGACCTGCATGAAGCGAGACCGTCGCTCTTCCGTCCAGCCTAAGTGGTTGCTAAGTAGAATGGATTAAACGTAGAAGTCGTTGAAGACAATTCTATTGAAAATACCAAATGTAAACAAGGGTAAAAAGCGAGATAAATGTCACGGCATTCATTTAAGGACGCTTGGAAGGCGGGATTATGAGTCCATAAGCTCGACACTGTAAGCACATCTAGGAGAGTACACACAATCATGGTCTGATAACGGGTGAGGAAGGAGAACAGGAAGGGAGTGTGAGTGTGAAAATACAATTGGTGTCTGCGGAATCGAGCACGAGTGGTCCATCATGCAGAGGCTGAACCCTAGTAAACAAATCCACAAGGGCCGTGACGAGGATTCGAACCTGCGTCCGGGAGCATCCCAGACACTGCCTTAATCTGCACTGTTCATTTGAAGCATCACGTTAGTGTGATCTCTGTGTGTGTACTGAACCCTAGTATTTACTGCTGATACGTCGACGACATATTCGTGTGTGTTGAGAATGATAACACATTGGAGAGGCTTCGTGGCCAGCTACAAGAATTCTCAGGTTTACTGTTGAGAAAAGTGAAGGAGGCAGGATTCCATTCCTCGATCTTCTCGCTGAGGGTAATAACACATTGTTCATCAATGTGTTATTGTCAGGTTCATCGCAGATGTGCACCGTAAACCAACTGATGGATGAATATGCATGATCGGTAAGAGTGAATGCACTCACAGGTATAAGAGAAGCATAATCAATGCATATGTTGACGATGAGTCACAATAACGTGGCTAAAGTATGTTGACCAGATCACACACTAGAAGGTGAAGGGACGACGACGTTTCAGTCCGTCTTGGACCATTCTCAAGTCGATTGGCGACAATCGACTTGAGAATGGTCCAGGACGGACTGAAACGTCGTCGTCCCTTCACCTTCTAGTGTGTGGTCTGGTCAACAATGCATATGTTGGTCGTACAATACGTAAATGCTCTTTTTGGCAGCTCTTGCTACACGAACTTGAACGAATCCGCCAAATAGTTGTGAACAACGATTACAGCAATACGGAATTCGACGAAATCGTTAGTAAGAAGCTCGACCGTCATCTGACTGAAGATAATCAGGCCCCAGAGGTGGAAAATCGGCCCCCAAAAAGAAGACATTATAGTGTATTATAAAAATATATTTACTCGGGCATACAAGAAGGACGAGAAGGTGATACGAGATATAACTGACAGGACTTGTTAGCCTTACAGTGTTAGCCTTACAGTTAGCCTTAAAGCAACCCTCGTACCTCTTCCCTTATTATAAGAAATAACATCTCTGCCTCCTCTGACAAACTGAGGTATACTAATGTAGTGTATCTGTACAAATGCAGTTCTGGAGATATCCACATGCAGGCGATGAGTGACCAATAATGTGGCTGAAATATGTTGACCCTTCACCTTCTAGTGTGTGTTCTGGTCAACGCAGCTCTGGAGACTGTGCGCTCCGAAGTATATGTTACATTGGACATACCACGAATACACTGAGCAGACGTCTTTCACTTCATTTGGAAGAGGGAGGTATTAAGCATTATCATTCCCAACAAAACCCTAATCGCCAAGACACAGTGAAAGATACGACAATGATTACACGCACTGATGATCATTGAAGGCTTCGTATGCTTGAGGCTGTGTTCATTCGGCAGCTGAATGGTCCTCCATTGATCCAGAGAGAAGATATAAGACCTGGCGGACGATTAGAAGCTGGACTTAGGCAACAATCACCTGACCCTATCTTTCGGCTCTTCCTACGATTAAGGGGATCAGGTGAACCGTATAGTAAGGTGTACCCCTACACCTTTGTCTAGATTTCTCCTTGTAAGCTCAGTATAGCTGTGTCAGTCCAACAGTGTACTCCTGAAGGTCTAACAGTGCTGACGAAACGTCGAACAATAAAAATTGAAAGATTAAGTGATCTAGTGTTTCTTCACTCTCCGGCCGGATGATAAAGGATATTTGAGCAGGTGTGTGTGTGTGTGTGTGTGTGTGTGTGTGTGTGTGTGTGTGTGTGTGTGTGTGTAGCCGATTTTCTTTTCGACATGTTTCACTGAATATGACTGCATATTCCGTGTTGATTGTTTCCTTGTGTAGGGCTTGTATCTCTCTGTCTAGTGCTCTTGCATCTTAGCTTAACCGGAGGAGACTTTTTTCCAAATGTTATATTTGCTCAAGGTTGACTAAATGAACACAAAATTGTATAATGTGTTATACTTATTATAATTTACACAACGTTTCGAACCAACAAGATTCATTCTTAAACGAGGAGTGACTTAGCATATATGCACAGCATTATATGTAACTATTTCTTGACGGATGAGTCAACTGTTGGTATAACTTCCTGTCATGCCTCCTGGTCTCAGATCATGTTATTTCCACGTTCACAAAATTAATGTCTAAAACTTTCCGTGGTTGGACATTTTTTCTATGTGTTGATGTTTATGGTATTCACTACGTAGTGTATCCCCCCCCTTCCCCCTGAAGGGCTCGAACCTGGGTCCTGGTATTATCTGGTACTGATGAATTAAGTGTATTTCTTTCCCTGTGAGAGTGTAGGGATAATGGATGCATGTAAGCTCTCTATATTTTGCCACCCCCATTTTTTTGTGTGTGCGCTCTATTGTAAAAAAAAAATATATATAATGGCTGCAAAATCTCTCTCTCTCTTTGCCTTCCACAATACACGACGCGTAAAATATATTTCGTCCAGGAATTACACAAAGAGAAAAAGCAAAACAGAAAGTGAGACAAATCGGCCAAGCATATAATAACGACTAGGGGGAAAAAAAAACATAAAAGCATACCAATAATATATCTTCCTTGTCTTCCCTGCTATAAGCCACGCGAAGCATTCCTGGCTACGAGAATATATACACGAAATATATTTAAGAAAAGTTGCGTGTTTCAAACCTTGGCGAGGATGAGGTGGACCTCTGGCGCGCTAAACTTTTCCCCTCACATTACATTTACCTGCAAAAGGGACAAGAAAAAGTGTTAAGAGGCACTTCATAATATTCTCTGCAAAGGGATTTTTAGAACGGGTTTAAGAGTTGGATCTTGGAATGGAGGTTTACGGGAGAGTAGGATTTTGGAATCTGGGTTTTGGGGACCGGATTTAGTGATGGTTTCTTGACGGATGAGTCAACTGTTGGTATAAGGGGTCAATAGGAGAAGGGTTCTTGTTCTAAGTGTAATAGCATCAAATATATCATCGTCGTCGTCGATGACGTCGTCGTCCCTTCAACTTCTAGTGTGTGGTCTGGTCAACATATATCAAGCAAGTTATCAGGTTCATGAGCCGAGCAGCAGCTGACACGGGAGAAATGACAACAACAACAACGACAAGGAACTGGTTAAAGCAAGGGAGAAGGGAGGTAAGAGGCGAAGGAGAAGAAGACATAGAAGAAATGGTGCGATAAAAGTGGTATGGGAAAAAAAAGAGAAGCGGGCGTGTGTGTGTGTGTGTGTGTGTGTGTGTGTGTGTGTGTGTACTCACCTAATTGTACTCACCTAATTGTGCTTGCGGGGGTTGAGCTCTGGCTCTTTGGTCCCGCCTCTCAACCGTCAATCAACTGGTGTACAGATTCCTGAGCCTATTGGGCTCTATCATATCTACATTTGAAACTGTGAATGGAGTCAGCCTCCACCACATCACTTCCTAATGCATTCCATTTGCTAACTACTCTGACACTGAAAAAGTTCTTTCTTGTGTGTGTGTGTGTGTGTGTGTGTGACTATGAAAATAAAGTAGCATAACGATGCTTCGGTCCGTCCTGGACCTGATATGGGTCCAGGACGGACCGAAGTGTCATCACTTCTCTTATCTTTTCCCCCGTATATGTATCGGTTTATTATATATTTGTTTAACACATATGCAGGTCCTGATGCAATTTCAGAATTATATGAGTTAGCGTGAAATCAGTAACTGCTAAAGGCTGCACTTGCTTGCTTGCTCGCTCACTCTGGAAATTTGACTGGCAGACAGTGTCATTACTATGACAGTGACATTAGGTCATGCCAAATTTCCCAATCACCTTGGGCCGGCTGCTATCAACAGCAGGCAGGGAGCCGGATGGACCCGGGGACACCTCCCCGCTCCAGCCGTAATGGTCGCGGGTCACCACCAACCATCCAACTGATGTGACGGGTCAGAATCGCACAATTCTCTTGCAGTTTCTGGCGAACGTGAGAAGTGGCCTGAATCACACTTTGTCTCTCTCTCACTTTCCTTCCTCCCTCCCTCCCAACCTCCATCCCTCTCTCCCTTCCCTCTCTCCCTCCCTCCTTGCTGCATGTTGGTCACTCTGGTGCCTCAGATCTTCAAGTACCGAGTATCGTCTTAACACGAGATCCTTTAAGTATTCAAGATGATCTTTAGTATCACTCAATACACAATTTTTTTTTTTCAGGACAAGTATCTTTCATCAAAAGTGTTTGTATTCATAATCAAAATCAAAGTCTAAATAGGTTACAAGACTATGAAGGCACTTGATGTGTTTTGACTGGTCCGAACATAACGTAAGCTAAGACAGTTGCATGCTCAGGTCAAGGAGGTGTGGCCCCCCCTTCAACTTCCAGCAGGTGTGCCCCCTCGTCCCATCAACTTCCAGCAGGTGTGGCCCCTCATCCCTTCAACTTCCAGTAGGTGTGCCCCTCGCCCCTTCAACTTCCAGCAGGTGTGGCCCCTCATCCCTTCAACTTCCAGCAGGTGTGGCCCGTCGCCCCTTCAACTTCCCGCAGGTATGCCCTTCATCCCTTCAACTTCCCGCAGGTGTGCCCTTCGTCCCTTCAACTTCCAGCAGGTGTACTCCCCTCGCCCCTTTAACTTCCAGCAGGTGTGCCCCTCGTCCCTTCAACTTCCAGCAGGTGTGGCCCCTCGCCCCTTCAACTTCCAGCAGGTGTGGCCCCTCGCCCCTTCAACTTCCAGCAGGTGTGGCCCCTCGCCCCTTCAACTTCCAGCAGGTGTGGCCCCCAAACTTCAAGAAGTAACAACACCTCACCAATTTCAGTCTTGGTAATTTGCATAAATTATCTGTCTCTAATCCCATTTGTTATTTCCAAAAGCGTTCAGATTATCTATAGTTTGTTTCTTCTATGATTATCACATTTTTTCCCGCGAAAAGTGCGCGTTAAACTTGAAGGTCATGTCAGGTCAGCTGTGAGGGATGAGTACGTTTTAACAACTTAATCTTTCTCAAATATTCCATCACGTATAAAATGGTGGAAATGATGTTGTTTTGGGCCAATGTGCGAACTATACTCAACTGTTGAAATATTTTTGTCCGTGCATCAAGTCGATGAAGACCAGCCGATGTCATCAGTGTCTCTGGGATTGGGTTCGAAAATGGTTGATTAGTCCAATCCCTGCCTGGAGTTTCCGGTTACAGTAGGGACACGGAAGCGTGGGCTCCCGCCAGGGGGAGCCTCCAGCCCTGGACTTGCGAAAGGACTGTTTCTCCGCAGCATCATTCAGTGTCTTATATTCGTAGGCTGATGCACCAGCATGACCAACTCTGGACCCTGGCACAGCGATCCTCAGCCCAGGTTTTAGAGTGTGTGCAGCAGTTCTTGAGGGAAACCTCAAGAACTTTGATGTTCTTGAGGCTTCTTGATGTTCTTAAGTTTGATGTTCTTAAATCTCTTAGTTTGCCCTCCAAGAGAACGTTTTTCCTCGTTGTAGTTCACCGCAGAACATCTTCCTGGGCAGTCGTTCATCGGGCCGGTGCACACAGGAGTCTGCCAGTGCAGACTGCTATGTCTCTGTATGACCATCCTGTGTGATGGGGATTTTTTTAGCATCACCTAGTTAGCTTTTTTGACACACTGTACTCCACTTCATATAGTCTAGGGTAGCTGCACTAATGCAGATGTACCTCATGTATTAATAATAATAAAAAAAGGGGCACAACATGGCCAGCCCAGCAGAGCCTTGGGTGCATGGTGTGGATCCTGGTCACGCCCATCTGTGTAAGACCGTCTATAGCCGGCACTTAGGTGCCAGTTACAGTCGGTGACAGTCGGCTACAAGTGTCGGCTACAGGTGACGGTAGGTGTGTCCTACCGTCTCACCCTCGGCAGCTCTCGCAGATAACCTCAAATGGAAACGGTTTAGCTACAGTATTAATACAGCAAAATTCATTAACAAATTCATAAATTAAATATTTATGTTTAACTTTCACTTTTGTGTACGATTTTCCTGCGTAACTATATGCGGTGTTTATGTACCGAACAGAGTACTTGCGAGAGGCCTTTACCCTGTTTTGACAGCTTAGATTCTCTTTGAATAATGGTGTAGGTCACTTGTTTGCGTCCGGCCGGTGTCTGGCCGAGCTCCACCATCCTCTCATCCATCCTCTTTAAGTCGGCGATTTTCTCTCCATGAATCTGGTCGACAGCGTCCGCTCCAAGAGGAACTCCTCCGAGGAGAGGTGAGGTGTGTGTGTCCATGGTGTGTGTGTCCATGGACTGTCTTAAGGCGACTTCTGCCACGACACCGCTCACCAGGCTCACCATAGCCCGTGCTATTTGCCCCGCTCCTGTGCCAGGTATGTAACGGGCTCACCATAGCCCGTGCTACTTGTCCCGCTCCTGTGCCAGGTAAGTAACGGGCTCACCATAGCCCGTGCTACTTGCCCCGCTCCTGTGCCAGGTAAGTAACGGGCTCACCATAGCCCGTACTACTTGCCCCGCTCCTGTGCCAGGTAAGTAACGGGCTCACCATAGCCCGTACTACTTGTCCCGCTCCTGTGCCAGGTAAGTTACGGGCTCACCATAGCCCGTGCTACTTGCCCCGCTCCTGTGCCAGGTAAGTTACGGGCTCACCATAGCCCGTGCTACTTGCCCCGCTCCTGTGCCAGGTAAGTAACGGGCTCACCATAGCTCGTGCTACTTGCCCCACTCCTGTGCCAGGTAAGTAACGGGCTCACCATAGCCCGTGCTACTTGCAACTTGTTCCGAGTAGCTGAATCTATAACCACAACAACACGACACTGCTTGTACTTGATACATGTGTGTGTGTAAACATTTTACTGCAGGGGAAAATCTGGAGAGTGGCAGGAATACTGTCTTACCCAAACGCCAGATAATGAGCTCATTAGAAAGACTTTGGGTGCCTTCTTTAATGGTGAAGAGCAGTAGAGGAGCAGCGGTGCTATACCCTGCTGAAGCGTGTTGGGAATATTCGGTTGCCAACGTCCACTGATAATGTGTTGGGCACGTTGGTCGGGGTGGGTGTGTTGGTCGGGAGGGGGGGGGGTGTTGGTCGGGGTGGGTGTGTTGGTCGGGGTGGGGTGTGTTGGTCGGGATGGGTGTGTTCGACGGGGTGGGTGTGTTGGTCGGGGTGGGTGTGTTGGACGGGGTGGGTGTGTTGGTCGGGGTGGGTGTGTTGGTCGGGATGGGTGTGTTGGTCGGGGTGGGTGTGTTGGTCGGGGTGGGTGTGTTGGTCGGGGTGGGTGTGTTGGTCGGGGTGTGTGATGGGCGAGGATCGTTTGCGTGTGTGTGTGTGTGTGTGTGTGTGTGTGTGTGTGTGTGTGTGTGTGTGTGTGTGTGCGTGTGTGTGTGTGTGTGTGTGTGTGTGTGTGTGTGTGTGTGTGTGTGTGTGTGTGTGCGTGTGTGTGTGTGTGTGTGTGTGTGTGTGTGTGCGTGTGTGTGTGTGTGTGTGTGTGTGTGTGTGTGTGTGTGTGTGTGCGTGTGTGTGTGTGTGCGTGTGTGTGTGTGTGTGTGTGTGTGTGTGTGTGTGTGTGTGTGTGTGCGTGTGTGTGTGTGTGTGTGTGTGTGTGTGTGTGTGTGCGTGTGTGTGTGTGTGTGTGTGTGTGTGTGTGTGCGTGTGTGTGTGTGTGTGTGCGTGTGTGTGTGTGTGTGTGTGTGTACTGACCTAGTTGTCCTTGCGGGGATTGAGTTGTGTCTCTTTGGTTCCACCTGGCAACTGTCAATTAACTGGTAATATGTGTGTGTGTGTTTATAGGAAACTACCACACCAGCTTAGACTGAAGTCAGCTGAGAGCCGCTGATTCCCTCCTGCTGCTGGACCTTGACAGCATGTGTGCGACTACACATGCCGTCAAGGTGCTGCCCGAGCTCCATGGCCACAGGCAGCTACAAAAACTAACGTCCTGGCGCTGGATTCACGAAAGCACTTACGCAAGCACTTACGAACGTGTACATTTTTCCTCAATCTTTGACGGTTTTGGTTACATTTATTAAGCAGTTTACAAGCATGAAAACTTCCCATTCAACTGTTGTTATTGTTATAAACAGCCTCCTGGTGCTTCAGAGCTCATTAACTCTTGAATAATTGGAAACAAAGCCGCCAAAGATTGAGAAAAGATGTACAGGTTCGTAAGTGCTTGCGTAAGGGCTTTCGTGAATCTGGCCCCTGGCTCAAGCGGAGCCCAGGAGCTGGAATTCGCTACAGTAGACACAGTTGTTGAGACGCGAGCATAATGCACTGCAAGCACGGGTGGCAAATCTTACTTCCAAAACTATTTCATTCTATAACCAAGAAAGGTAGACAGACCTCATGTTCTTGAACTGCCAGAGAGCATTCGATACAGTTCTACTCATGAGAACTAGTGCACAAGTTGGAGTAAAAAACAGGAGTGAGAAGAGGAGGTGCTCCAGTGGATAGATGAGCTGCAAGGAATCGAGTCACTGTGAGAAGAGACTTCGCTACGAAATGGCTAGTTGTTAGGATGTGAATCCCTCAAGATTTGTGATGATTGATAAAGATTAAGCCACCCAAGAGGTGGCACGGGCATGAATAGCCCGTAAGCACAAGTAAGCGGGAGATTTGGTATATATATATACACACCCGACCTTACACCTGACGCACGAGAGACATCTCCCGTCACGCAGGGTGCAGTCGCACCTCCACAGATTTCCAGTATCATCTATTGATACTGGTAATGGCTCAAAAGGACCACCACTTACGGGCTATTCATGCCCGTGCCACCTTTTGGGTGGCTTAATCTCCATCAATCATCAATCAATCTACACCTGACGGATATAGTCAGGAATTGGAGGGCAAATAGGTTGAGAAAATTGTATTAACAAGAGGTAGGAGGTTGAGTGCTTGTAACAAGTAAGGGGTGGAGTATTGATAACAAGTAGGGAGGGGCATTTTGACCACCAGTTGGAATGGGGAGGTAGACATAAACAGATAAGTATGGGAGAAGGGGTTACCAGATAAGGGGAAGAGGGAGGGGTAAGAGAGGGAACAACAGACGATGAGAGGGGGTACCATCAAACAAGTCCCTATTGTATACCAAATACCCGTCAAGCCAAAGCTTGCCGGGTATTTCCATCTGATGACAGCCGCCATTCCTGCACCACAAGCTCCCCCCTGTCATCCACAAGCCCCTGCCTGTCATCCACAAGCCCCCACCTGTCATCCACAAGTCCCTGCCTGTCATCCACAAGCTCCAGCCTGTCATCCACAAGCCCCTGCCTGTCATCCACAAGCTCTAGCCTGTCATCCACAAGCCCCTGCCTGTCATCCACAAGCTCTAGCCTGTCATCCACAAGCCCCTGCCTGTCATCCACAAGCCCCCACCTGTCATCCACAAGTCCCTGCCTGTCATTCACAAGCTCTAGCCTGTCATCCACAAGCCCCAGCTCCGTGTATTGTGGCAGACTAGCACGACCTCTTGAGCTCCTGTAGCCGTCTCGTTCGAGTCCCCGGGCCTGCAACTGTATCCGTGAATGATGTAGCGGCTCTACCCACGCTTGTGGCTGTCGGCTGTACCGTGCCAGGAGCTGTATGTGCACCTATGCCTCCAACACCTGTCCCCGCGCCTGCAACAACATCTGCACCTGTGTACGAGGGGTGCATCTGTAACCTTACTTAGACTGTATATGCTTGCACTTTACATGGATTATATTCACAATGAAACGAATAAACAATGTAATCAGATATGCCATCCCTCAAAATGTTTACAATGACATGGCATGATGACGATGGTGATACAATGAGCAAACGTGTCAACCAACGAGCCTAACCATGATAGTGTTTGGTTATGATGAAGACTACGATGATTGCGATGACAGACTCTGTATAATGAAGGGAAAAAAATGATGGTGACAATGAACAATGATGATAAACTCCAGTGATCACGTCAATTAAAACGTAAAAACCACCAAAGCTCAGCCAAACAAGCCTGTATTCACCTAGTTGTGCTTGCAGGGGGGTTGAGCTCTGGCTCTTTGGGCCCGCCTCTCAACTGTCAATCAACTGGTGTACAAATTCTTGAGCCTATTGGGTTCTATCAAGTCTACATTTGAGTATGGAGTCTGCCTCCACCACATCACCACCTAATGCATACCATTTGTTAACTTCCCTGAAGAATGTATTGACTCAAGATGACACCAGCGTGCTCAAAGCTTGACATGATGCCTTGACATGATGGCTTGACACGATGGTTTGACATGATTGACCAGCGCTACAGCACAGATGTCTAAGACAGAAAGACTATGTGGATACATCACTACAAGATCATCCCAAACAACACATTTCGTAAATTTCACAATAAACACAATTTTACAGACTGAAGGCAATGTTCAGCCTAAGAGGAGCAGAGACCCACAAGACATAAAGATCACATTTAGAAACCCAAATCTCCCTTGGTTTCTTCCAAGCACCTGAGCAATGGAACAATCATGGTATATAGTTAAAAAGATTCAGAATATACACAGCCATCAATGCTTCAGGCTGATAAGAATCAGCAGGACACTACCAAGGCTAGGCCACCAACATAGGCCTAAACTGCAGTACTATCCTCAACCTCTTGCAATATTTGCAATGCTGCACTAACCAAACGCCTCAGTAAACTTTGTATTCCCCTCCTCAGTCTTTATCTCTAATCTCACATTAATATTTTCCGCCTCCCACTCCACTTCCCTCACCAAAGCCTTGGCTTAAAAACAACAATGAAGCTGTTGTGGTTATAATGCTAATGGGTTGTGGGGCGTCCCCTTGGTGTTGATGAAGGAATATGTCTGGAGAAAGGGCAGAAAGGCAGGCAGCCAGGGCTGGAAGGAGGCAGGCAGCCAGGGCTGGAAGGAGCCAGGCAGCCAAGGCTGGAAGGAGGCAGGCAGCCAAGGCTGGAAGGAGGCAGGCAGCCAAGGCTGGAAGGAGGCAGGCAGCCAAGGCTGGAAGGAGGCAGGCAGCCAAGGCTGGAAGGATGCAGGCAGCCAAGGCTGGAACGATGCAGGCAGCCAAGAGAAAAATGCAGCTAAGGTACTAAGGAGCCAGAAAAGAACCCCCCTCCCCAAAACAAACTTGTAGTAAAATTAAGGCAAGAGAGAAAGGAGGCAGGCAGCCAAGACAGGAATGCAGCTAAGGTACTAACGAACCAGAAAAGAACCCCTCCCCCCACCGAAAAAAATTGTAGTGAAGTTAAGGCAAGAGAGAGAGGAGGAAGACAGCCAGACTTACCCACAGACAACGGCAGCAGAGACAAAAGGCGAGGAATTCAGGGCAAGGAGACAGGCAGAACACAGGAAGGTTGTGCTGCAGACCAGAGCTTGCGTGCCAAGCCACAATCGCTCACCGATACACCCATGCAATGCAAATGCCGCTAAAACCTGCAGCGGACAAGCCGCCTTTGCCCTGTCGCGCTGCCGCTCGCGTAATTATATATACGATAAGAGCACTAACCTCAGACCTGATCTTTACAAGCACAACACACGATAAACTCCTCTAAATGGACCGTAAAGGTCGCAGAGGTTAGCAAGGATTGGGGGGATAGTAGGGACGGGGGATGGCAGAAATTTCCATTCGGATGCAAAGGGGTTTATGAATTAGAGCTTTGAGGCCAGTTGGTGAAGCCTGTTTGGCATTTTGCGCATGTGAGGGGCTCTACCAGCCCGCTTTAAGTGGTGCAGACTGCCCTTGGGTACGGTACCGTTACGTGGGCATGGTACGGGAGACAGCATCACCCACGAGTATGACAACTTGAGACTTTAGTGAAACAAGCGAACAACCTCACACATCCACCTGAATCACCAGGAAAAACTTTATCCATCTAATACACCCAAAAATTCTACTCAGTATTAATGGAAAAAAAGGCTTCACGTCGTTACATTAACCAATATTTTCAATTAAATAATAATTCAATGTTTTGACGACATTTTATATTATTTAAAAAATAGTAATTGAGAAACACCCGTAATGAACATCTACGTATTATAAGTAACTTAGACCGACATTATTTTACACCATAATTCACCTGAATTTGGAAAGTATTCGGACAAACTTTTGGCCCATTTTCTTCCAGGAATTCTCACAAAGTAAGTCCACTACGGGATCACCATAGCCCGTGCTACTTGGAACTTTTTGTTCTGAGTAGCTGAATCTAAAAACAACAACTCAGAATTAAACCTACAACATTGAGCACGACTTGAAATGTCTTAATGTTCAGTAAGCTCTAAACACCTGCATCATGGCCGACTACATACCTGCATTATGGCACATTACACACCCGACTCATCGCAAACCACACACCTGCCTCATTGCAAAATCAATGTTTGCACAATGTGCTTAAGTGTGGCTTCGGATTTGAGACAGTCATTCATCTCCCCCCCCCCACCCCGGTTGGAGCCGGTCGGCCGAGCGGACAGCACGCTGGAGTTGTGATCCTGTGGTCCCGGGTTCGATCCCGGGCGCCGGCGAGAAACAATGGGCAGAGTTTCTTTCACCCTATGCCCCTGTTACCTAGCAGTAAATAGGTACCTGGGTGTTAGTCAGCTATCACGGGCTGCTTCCTGGGGGTGGAGGCCTGGTCGAGGACCGGGCCGCAGGGACACTAAAGCCCCGAAATCATCTCAAGATAACCCCCAGCATCCCCCCCACTCACCTCATCTGCTTTTGTTTACATATCTTGAATTTTTCACATAATTATTTCATTATATTTCATTACCTGAAGGAAATGAGCCTAATCTCTTGAGACTCCCGAGAAAAAGTCACTTTTTTTTGGCTCTCCTCCTAAGCTGTGGGCGTGCCAGACCGCCTGAGTCACCTTACACCATCAGAGGGAAGAATTGTTGTATGACTCTCACAATCAAGGGGCGTCGTAGCCTGGTGGATAGCGCGCAGGCGCTATCTGTGGCGCGGGTTCGATTCCCGCAGGAGGCAGAAACAAATGGGCAAAGTTTCTTTCACCCTGAATGCCCCTGTTACCTAGCAGTAAATAGGTACCTGGGAGTTAGTCAGCTGTCACGAGCTGCTTCCTGGGGTGGAGGCCTGGTCGAGGACCGGGCCGCGGGGACACTAAAAAAAGCCCCGAAATCATCTCAAGATAACCTCAAGATAACCATCAATCACTCTAAGACTACATTGTATGGTTGTATTATACATGTTAATATCGATACACTCTAGACTGCTAAATGACATAGAAATACACGGTATAATTGTTATCCATTTTGCTTAATAGTCTGTCCTTCATATGGACTTTACACTCCCTCTCTTTGTTTCTCCATCTCTCTATTCTTCTTTCTTACTCCTATCCCACCATCCTTCTTTTCTGGCTACTCTGCATCCCTCTGTCCTATCTTCTCACTTTAATACCTATCGTCTCTCCCTGCTTCCTTCCCTCCCACCTTCTCCCCTTCCCACCTTCCCTCCCTCCCTCCCACCTTCTCACCATCCCACTTTCCCTCCAACCCACCTTCCCTCCCTCCCTCCCTCCCACCTTCTCACCATCCCACTTTCCCTCCATCCCACCTTCCCTCCCTCCCTCCCACTTCACCAATCTCTCGCCTCGCAAACAGAGATGACTTGAAAATATATTTCAATAACATATACTTCTGTATTTACGGTTCTTCCCTGCATGTATGATTGTATATATGCGTGTATAAACATACATGCATACTAGATTTCATTACATTACATACATGAAATATATATAATGCATAATATATATTGCACATTATATATTTCATTGCAAAATGAAATATATAATGACCAGGGTCAAACAGACCAGGATGAACAGAAACAGACCAGGATGAACAGAAACAGACCAGGATCAACAGGAACAGACCAGGATCAACAGAAACAGACCAGGATCAACAGAAACAGACCTGGATCAACAGAAACAGACCAGGATCAACAGAAACAGACCAGGATCAACAGAAACAGACCAGGATCAAGAGAAACAGACCAGGATCAAGAGAAACAGACCAGGATCAAGAGAAACAGACCAGGATCAAGAGAAACAGACCAGGATCAACAGAAACAGACCAGGGTCAACAGAAACAGACCAGGATCAACAGGAACAGACCAGGATCAACAGGAACAGACCAGGATCAACAGAAACAGACCAGGATCAATAGAAACAGACCTGGATCAACAAAAACAGACCAGGATCAACAGAAACAGTGGCTCCGTGACACAGGATCAGCCCAGATAACGACAGCCCGTGACATCTCACCCACAGGTGGGGGCGTGATCGGCCAATCTCCCCCACCAGAGTTAATAGTCACGATATCACCATTTTAAACCCAATTACTCACAAATAACACACCCTTCGTGACCATTTTCGACCGAAGGGCGTAAAAATATACAAACTTTAAGGGAATTATGTTGCGGTCCTATGTGGGGGGGTGCTTCCTGGGGGGATGTGTAACAAAAAGAAGGCCTGGTTGAGGACCGGGCCGCTCAGGGACGCTAAGCCCCCGAAATCATCTCAAGATAACCCTCAAGATAACCAAGATAAGCATCCTCTCAACTTTCTTGACAGAGAATAATGACATGTTTACAAGGAAAATATATTTTAGGGTTGGCAGAAATGCAGGAGACTGCGAGGAATGTTCGAAGTCTGGACACAATGCGCTGTTGCTGCTGGACACGGATCGCTGGAAAGAATATGATGTTGGAGGAAAGTTTAGTTTCATGTTCTTTTAGGCTTTCAGTCTACACGCATTATAATATATATGTATTTTTTTATATAAACATCGTTATAAAGTATTTAAGGACCTGCCTGCCTGCCTGTCTGTCTGCCTGCCTGCCTGCCTGCCTGCCTGCCTGCCTGCCTGCCTGTCTGTCTGTCTGCCTGCCTGCCTGTCTGCCTGCCTGTCTGTCTGTCTGTCTGTCTGCTTGCCTGTCTGTCTGTCTGTCTGCCTGTCTGTCTGCCTGCCTGCCTGTCTGTCTGTCTGCCTGTCTGTCTGCCTGCCTGCCTGTCTGCCTGCCTGTCTGTCTGCCTGCTTGCCTACCTGCCTGCCTGCCTGCCTGTCAGTCCATCCGTCCCAGATTCTCCATCCTCCCTCTCTCCCCCTTTCCTTCCCCCTCTAAGATAGAAAAAATATTTTATCTAAATATTAATATAAATGCACATTATAATTTTATATAGTTCTTTTTGTTGGTAAGGATATACCAGCGCGGGCCCTAAGCCTCTGGCTGGCCCACTAATATGCACAGTTCGTCATGGGTTCGTTATGGTTATGTTCGCAAATATTTGTATTTGCAATACGTAAACGAAGCATTTAGGGAGGCAAGATCCGAACACATGAATACAGTGAAGATTTAGTCAATAAAAGTTCGAACGTAATCAGTGTTGAGTCATGGGTAGAGTGGTATTCATTCATAATCATGAGGGGGGGGGGGGGCAGGGGTGGTGGTGTTTGGGGGGTTAGGAAGGGGGCAGGGGGGGCCGACGGATGTGGCTTGTGTATTAACGACCATTTGTCGAATGTTTGTGAGGGCGGGCTGAGCACAGTGGAAACAAGGTCACCCACGATTTCGAATGAGTTCGAGCCCTTGGCAGAGGGAGGAAGGGGGAAAGGGGGGCAGCCCGTCCTCCAAACAAAGACCCCAAAAGGGGATTCCATGCACTAGCCAAACCCCCTCTTTACGAATGATAAACGGGTTACACACGTCTCACAACTGATGACGTTCGAACACCTCCGGAACAAGTGCTTCACTGACGAATTTTGTTATTGGTTCAAATGTAGATATGATAGAGCCCAGTAGACTCAGGAACCTGTACACCAGTTGATTGACGGTTGAGAGGCGGGACCAAAGAGCCAGAGCTCAACCCCCGCAAGCACAATTAGGTGAGTACAACTAGATGAGTACACACACACACACACACACACACACACACACGTACGTATGTATGTGTGGAGGAGGGATGACATAGAAGTTACTGCTGTACAGAACAAGTAGTAGAAATAACAGTAGCAGAAGTAGCACAGCACCGATAACAAGCGAAACATCAGGTGTACCTGGAGTACCTTGCTGGGGCTGGGAGTGCTCTTCTCCTCCCCAAGCCTGGTCCGGGGCCAAGCCTGACTTGTGAGAGCTTGGTCCAACAGGTTGTGTTGCAGCAGGAATCAATAGGGGTAGAAGCAGCAGCAACAAAAAAAAGTAGATGTTGCAATTATAATAATAGTGGAAATATCCTCACGCTCATGAAAAGTGCAACAGCAACAGTAACTGCCCCCCAGTAGTACCAACAGCAACAGCCCCAGTAGTACCAACAGCAACAGTAACTGCCCCCCAGTAGTACCAACAGCAACAGCCCCAGTAGTACCAACAGCAACAGTAACTGCCCCAGTAGTACCAACAGCAACAGTAACTGCCCCAGTAGTAGCAACAGTAACTGCCCCAGTAGTACCAACAGCAACAGTAACTGCCCCAGTAGTACCAACAGCAACAGTAACTGCCCCCCAGTAGTACCAACAGCAACAGTAACTGCCCCAGTAGTACCAACAGCAACAGTAACTGCCCCAGTAGTACCAACAGCAACAGAAACTGCCCCAGTAGTACCAACAGCAACAGTAACTGCCCCCCAGTAGTACCAACAGCAACAGTAACTGCCCCCCAGTAGTACCAACAGTAACAGTAACTGCCCCCCAGTAGTACCAACAGTAACAGTAAGTGCCCCCCAGTAGTACCAACAGTAACTGCCCCAGTAGTACCAACAGCAACAGTAACTGCCCCAGTAGTACCAACAGCAACAGTAACTGCCCCCCAGTAGTACCAACAGCAACAGTAACTGCCCCAGTAGTACCAACAGCAACAGTAACTGCCCCCCAGTAGTACCAACAGTAACAGTAAGTGCCCCCCAGTAGTACCAACAGCAACAGTAACTGCCCCAGTAGTACCAACAGCAACAGTAACTGCCCCCCAGTAGTACCAACAGCAACAGTAACTGCCCCCCAGTAGTACCAACAGCAACAGTAACTGCCCCAGTAGTACCAACAGCAACAGTAACTGCCCCAGTAGTACCAACAGCAACAGTAACTGCCCCAGTAGTACCAACAGCAACAGTAACTGCCCCAGTAGTACCAACAGCAACAGTAACTGCCCCCCAGTAGTACCAACAGCAACAGTAACTGCCCCAGTAGTACCAACAGCAACAGTAACTGCCCCAGTAGTACCAACAGCAACAGTAACTGCCCCAGTAGTACCAACAGTAACTGCCCCAGTAGTACCAACAGCCCCAGTAACTGCCCCAGTAGTACCAACAGCAACAGTAACTGCCCCAGTAGTACCAACAGCAACAGTAACTGCCCCCCAGTAGTACCAACAGCAACAGTAACTGCTCCCCAGTAGTACCAACAGTAACAGTAAGTGCCCCCCAGTAGTACCAACAGCAACAGTAAGTGCCCCAGTAGTACCAACAGCAACAGTAACTGCCCCCCAGTAGTACCAACAGCAACAGTAACTGCCCCCCAGTAGTACCAACAGCAACAGTAAGTGCCCCAGTAGTACCAACAACAACAGTAAGTGCCCCAGTAGTACCAACAGCAACAGTAACTGCCCCCCAGTAGTACCAACAGCAACAGTAACTGCCCCCCAGTAGTACCAACAGCAACAGTAAGTGCCCCAGTAGTACCAACAACAACAGTAAGTGCCCCAGTAGTACCAACAGCAACAGTAACTGCCCCCCAGTAGTACCAACAGCAACAGTAACTGCCCCCCAGTAGTACCAACAGCAACAGTAAGTGCCCCAGTAGTACCAACAGCAACAGTAACTGCCCCCCAGTAGTACCAACAGCAACAGTAACTGCCCCAGTAGTACCAACAGTAACAGTAACTGCCCCAGTATTACCAACAGCAACAGTAACTGCCCCAATAGTACCAACAGTAACAGTAACTGCCCCAGTAGTACCAACAGCAGCACAAGTACCAATAGTACAAACAGTAGCACAAAGTACAGCAGTAGTAAAAGTAGCAACAGGTAAAAAAAAGTAGTAAACAGACCCTTTAATTTTAGAATTAAAATTAATTCTTTTTTCATAATTTTAGTAAACCCTAAAATTTTCTAAGAGTGTAAATATCTTAAAACTACCATTTACACTTCATCTCCTCCTCCAAGACCCCTACACTCTCCCCCTCCTCCCATCGCCCACAACAGCAAAACCCCCTTTTCTCACCCTTCACATTTCCGTTCTTCTCCTTTCTTTCCTCCGCCTGCACTATACCACCCCCTCGCCCCGCCACGCCACACAAACCTACTCGATGCTGGCAGCAGGAATCCACCTCTCCTGTCCCGGGTATTTTACAAGTTTCCACGGGATGGTCTTTTCCTTTCCGGGCGAGATACACTCATGTCCGCCTCGGTTTAGTCCCCCAACACTATCAGCCAATATCCCCAACTGGCTTTCTCCTTTTCGTCTCCCACCTCTTCCATTCCTCCCTACTCTCTCTCTCTCCGTCCCTCCATATCCTGGTTCCCCTGATCAATGTGTCTACATACATGATATTAAAGCCTTGATGAAGCCCTTGCTACAAGCGCTGGACCTTGTAGTGTGTTCAAGCAGATGACTAGACTATCGCTCCACATGTAGTGTCCTGGTCATGTCTGCCTCGTGTGTAACATGCGGCGTGTTGTAAATCCAACGCGCGTGCACAGGTCAGCAAGACAAAGGTCTTCATAATTTGTCATGTATTTAAGAGATATATTAATACTTCACCAGGAAAATAAGACACAAAATTAAACCCTCATTCAAATATTAAACTGTCTGAAAGGTGTCTCATAACTTAGGATACTGAATGACACACACACACACACACACACACACACACACACACACACACACACACACACACACACACACACACACACACACACTGACACACACACACAGGAAGCAGCCCGTAGCAGCTGTCTAACTTCCAGGTACCTGGTTGATACCTACCTATTTAAAGCTAGGTAACAAGGGCATCAGGGTAAAGGAAACTCTGCCCATCTGTTTCGGCTGGATACGGGGATCGAACCTCGGTCCCTTGGTGCACGAGCCTAGAGTGCTGTCCACACAGCCACCTGTGCGTGTAATTACCTAAGTGTAGTTACAGGATGAGAGCTACGCTCGTGATGTCCCGTCTTCCCAGCACTCTTTGTCATATAACAGGCCACATATAACATATAAAACATAAAACGTGTGTGTGTGTGTGTGTGTGTGTGTGTGTGTGTGTGTGTGTGTGTGTGTGTGTGTGTGTGTGTGTGTGTGTGTGTGTGTGGAAAAAAAACAGAAAAAAATAGCAGTTAGTAACAGTTGAATAATTGACAGTTGAAAGGCGGGCCGAAAGAGCAGAGCTCAACCCCTGCAAGCACAACTAGGTGAGTGCACACACACACACACACACACACACACACACACACACACACACACACACACACACACACACACACACACGCACACACACACACACACGCACACACACGCACACACACACACGCGCACACACACACACACACACACACACACACACACACACACACACACACACACACACACACACACACACACACACACACACAGCTGAGCACGTACATACAAATCACCATCATTAAAACCGGTCTTCCAAAGGAGAAGCACGAAGCAAAAACCCGGCCTTTTCCTGGTGACCAATACCAGGCCTTCGTAAATAAGGAAGAGTGTCAGCTGTGGGCTTCCAGCTGTCGTGAGGTCGAAATGTGAAGTGGAACCCTTCCCTGACTGAGCAATCATGGAGGCTTTGGAAGTGGCAGAACACCTGAGACTCCTTAATGTACTCGACTACTACTACCTCTCACTGACCCTACGAGTCTCTCCACCTTGTCTGTGTGGCTGCCTCTTACGATCGTACGTGTAATTAGGGGTGGCTCCTCGCTTACTCGCCCGGGGCCGGATTCACGAAGCCGTTACGCAAGCACTTACGAACGTGTACATCGTTCCTCAATCTTTGACGGCTTTGGTTACATTTATTAAACAGTTTACAAGCATGAAAACTTGCCAATCAACTGTTGTTATTGTTATAAACAGCCTCCTGGTGCTTCGGAGCTCATTAACTGTTTTATAACCGTAAACAAAGCTGCCAAAGATTGAGAAAAGATGTACAGGTTGGTAAGTGCTTGCGTAACTCCTTCGTGAATCCTTTAATATAGTCCTTCGTAAAAATATATTTTATTTATTTATTTATTATATTAAAGTGTACAGGTAAAGTGTCCATTGGGCGAGCGGAAAGTGAGGCCAGAGGGAAGAGTAGGCCGGAGAGGAACATTTGTAGATCAGAGGGAATAGTGCGAGGCCTCGGAGTCATTCGCCAGCGTCTTGCGACGTCTCAGGATAAAACTATCAATCATCTGCCTCCATGTCCATTAAACTGCGCCTTCCCAACAGCTTTGGGTCTCATTGGCTGCTTGTTGAGTTACCTCTTTGTGTAAACTACTTGTTGGATGCCCTTTAACTACCTATTACATCCCTCATGGTAGGGTTGTTCCTAATTACCAACTATTAACTTACCAACCCTTTAATTTATAGTGTCTTTCGTACTATAAATAGTCATATGCAGTCATATGCATATATCATATGTGGTCATATGCAGGCGATGAGTCACAATAACGTGGCTAAAGTAAGTTAACCAGACCACACACTAGAAGGTGAAGGGACGACGACGTTTCGGTCCGTCCTGGACCATTCTCAAGTCGATTGTCACAATCACAATCACAATCTCACAATCGACTTGAGAATGGTCCAGGACGGACCGAAACGTCGTCCTCCCTTCACATTCTAGTGTGTGGTCTGGTCAGCTTAAGGTCATATTCAATCCTTTTAAAAACGTGTTGAGCTAAAGCCTGTCATAAGGTGCCTACTACCTTCAATGGTTCTAAGAATGTTATATGTTACGGTCATATGTACCTAGGTCTACATGGTGTAAGTTATTTCTGAACAACTAAGTTAATATCGGAGAAATTCGCTGCCGCTTCACGAAATGTGTACATTCAATTTTCCTATTAATGCTGACTCACTGTACTCATTGTACACTCTGTACTAAGGTACGAATAACAGCAAAATATTTACACAGATTTGTGCTGAGTGTAACAAGAGAGTGACGCAGCCTCCGTCAACACATGACTGTAAACTTTAACAGTTATTGTCTCCAGAGCTGTAGACTGTCAACCACACAACAGTTAAAGAAAACGTGGTTTTAGGAGTGAGAGAATGTGTGTGTGTGTGTGTGTGTGTGTGTGTGTGTGTGTGTGTGTGTGTGTGTGTGTGTGTGTGTGTGTGTGTGTGTGTGTGTGTGTGTGTGATTGTGTACCTACCTAGTTGTGCTTGCTGGAGTTGAGCTCTGGCTCTTTGGTCCCGCCTCTCAACCGTCAATCAACTAGTGTACAGATTCCTGAGCCTACTGGGCTCCATCATATCTACACTTGAAACTGTGTATGGAGTCAGCCTCCACCATATCACTTCCTAGTGCATTCCATCTATTAATTACTCTGACACTGAAAAAAATCGTTCTAATTTCTATGTGGCTTATCTGATTATTAAGTTTCCACCTGTGTCTCCTTGTTCGTGTGTGTGTGTGTGTGTGTGTGTGTGCGTGTGCGTGTGCGTGTGCGTGTGTGTGTGTGTGTGTGTGTGTGTGTGTACGTGTGTAGGGGATACAGGGGTGCTTGTGTATATTCAGTCTTGCCCATCCAAAGACTCTGCCAAAGAAGACAATAACAGACCATAATTAAACATTTCTAAACAAAATGGGATTTCAATGATTAATTTTCCATGAGGGAAAAATACATGTTAAATAAATTAACCATTAACATTCTTCAAATACAAGCGACGTTGTATTCTGAGACAAACGGCCATTTTATTTTTGTGATGATAAAAAATGTAAATTCTTATTACGGGATAATTTCTTGCTGTAAGAAATTCGAACTACTGAAAAAAGTATGATAAAAGGATCGCTACTCAAAAAACTTATATCTTGAGGTTATCTTGAGACGATTTCGGGGCTTGGTGACCCTGCGGCCCAGTCCTCGACCAGGCCTCCACCCCCAGGAAGCAGCCCGTGACAGCTGACTAACTCCCACGTACCTATTTACTGCTAAGTAACAGAGGTGAAAGAAACTCTGCTCATTGTTTCTCGCCGACGCCCGGGATCGTACCCGGGACCACAGGATCACGCGTACAGTGTTCCGTCCGCTCAGCCACCGGCGCCACTATATTTTCGCAGCACCTAATAACCTAATATTGTTCAACCTAATATTAGAAAATAGGTTTTTCTAACATATATCGCGATACAACTATTTTTATTTAATTGTAATTGAGATGACTCTCGCATTCATAAGCTTTTTATTCTTATATCTAACACTGATAGGTAGGATGTTTTCTTAGGATGTTCATCCCGTTTTCTTAGGATGTCTCAGAGATAAAGACCTGTGGAGCCGTAGACTAAGACAATCTTACAGCCACTTAAGACGCACAAAAAACACACCAGGAAATAGAGGATGTGTAAGTTGGATGGTATTTATTAGGTACATCCTGGCCAAGGATTTATTCAATTTTCCAGTCAACTATTTCTGTACAGTAATTATTTCACCCGGCGTAAAATGAATTCACAGTCGAATTAAACAAGTCAATTTTCACCTGTAATTACACACAAGTTATATTGAAACTGATGTACTAGACAGTAAACACTTTGCTTATTGCTCAGAGATCATTAGTCACACGTTCCATGCTATTACGAATAATTCATAAAAGTCTGTAATCTCCCGCTCGTTTCTTGAAGTTCAGCGGAGGTCATTCAACAGCCGCACGATTTCAACTGTTCATTTATATCAGCGCTGGCTTGATAAATTACACTTACATAGTAATTTCATCAAACGAGTCTGACCTTGCGATAACGCAATTTTAGTAGAACAACATAACATTATTGCAAACGTGAGAGGTCGGAAATTGATGTGTTGCAAACACGGTGGATTTTAAAATTGTTTCAAAAGTGGTGGGTTGAAAATTTATTGGCTTGAAACGAGGAGTGTTGTAAACAGTGTGTGTGTGTGTGTGTGTGTGTGTGTGTGTGTGTGTGTGTGTGTGTGTGTGTGTGTGTGTGTGTGTGTGTGTGTGTGTGTGTGTGTGTGTGTATACTCACCTAATTGTGCTTGCGGGGGTTGAGCTCTGGCTCTTTGGTCCCGCCTCTCAACCGAGTGTGTGTGTGTGTGTGTATGTGTACTCACCTATTTGTGCTTGCGGGGGGTTGAGCTTTGGCTCTTTGGCCCCGCCTCTCAACTGTCAATCAACTGGTGTACAAATTCCTGAGCCTATTGGGCTCTATCATATCTACATTTGAAACTGTGTATGGAGTCAGCCTCCACCACATCACTGCCTAATGCATTCCATCTGTTAACTACTCTGACACTGAAAAAGTTCTTTCTAACGTCCCTGTGGCTCATGTGGGTACTCAGTCTCCACCTGTGTCCCCTTGTTCGCGTACCACCAGTGTTGAATAATTTATCCTTGTCTACCCGGTCGATTCCCCTGAGGATTTTGTAGGTAGTGATCATGTCTCCCTTTACTGTTCTGTCTTCCAGTGTCGAAAGGTGCATTTCCCGCAGCCTTTCCTCGTAACTCATGCCTCTTAGTTCTAGGACTAGTCTAGTGGCATACCTTTGAACTTTTTCCAGCTTCGTCTTGTGCTTCACAAGGTACGGGCTCCATGCTGGGGGCCGCATACTCCAGGATTGGTCTTACATATGTGGTGTACAAGATTCTGAGTGATTCCTTACACAGGTTCCTGAAGGCTGTTCTGATGGAAAGGGTAAGCTTATGTAAGGTCACGTTTGTTAGAAAGATTAGAGCATTTGAGTATATACTGTGAAAGGGAAGAGACCACAGCAACATAGCCAGGACTCAAGTTCATGTTGGACTTGAACTTGAGTCCTGGCTTTGTTGCTGTGGACTCTTCCCTTTCACAGTACATACTCAAATGCTCTAATCTTTCTAACAAACGTGACCTTACATAAGCTTACCCTTTCCATTTATCTTTCTTTCTCTTTTCTCTCTTTTTTCTGTTCATTGTCTTCTACGTTCCCTCGCTTTCCTCTTCTTTTTCCTATTATTTTCTCCTTCTCTTTCGTTGGTTATAATGGGAACTGCCTCGTATGGGCCAATAGGCCCTCTGCAGTTCCTACTTCTAGCCCCTCTACTACACCTTACTTTGCTCCTCATCTCTCTCGTGCCTATTTATTGCCTGTTTCTATTTCCTCATCCATTTCCTCATAATGCAACCTCAGAATACTGAGAAAAAAAAATTGTACCACTTACGGGCTATTCATGCCCGTGCCACCTCTTGGGTGGCTTAATCTTTATCTCTCTCTCTTCCTCATCACAATCGACTTGAGAATGGTCCAGGACGGACCGAAACGTCGTCGTCTCTTCACATTCTAGTGTGTGGTCTTGTCATCACTCTTTTTAACCCTGTCGTAGCTCAGTCGATTAAGGCAGTGTCTGGGATGCTCCCGGACGCAGGTTCGAATCCTCGTCACGGCCCTTGTGGATTTGTTCATTTGATGCATCACGTTAGTGTGATCTCTGTGTGTAAAGGTGTTTACACTTGTTTTTGGTTCTTATAAATGGGTTTATAAGGTGTGGAAAGGAACGTGGCACAATTAAAATCAATAAAGCATCAATTATTGTTTATACAGTAACTGTCTCAACTCTATCATCTTCAGAGATGAAAAACTAACATTTATTATATATCTTTTTTTATTTAGTGAGAGAAAACATTTAATTTACATTTATTCTTAATTTTTTTTATATATAATTACCCTTTGCATGTGTACTCACCTAGTTCTAATCACCTGTTTGGGCTCGCGGGGAATGAAATTCAGCTCTTGGGTCCCGCCTAAACTTACACTCGATTGGTTTGTGTGTATATAAGCTCCCACGGACTTAATTAATTTCCACCTGTGGCAAGAACGATGCTGTCTAGTGCTAGAGACCGTCGCTGTGACCGCTAATTACCTCCACCTCTCACAAATTGCCTCGTTAGCATATTACCATCAACATCTCCATTTCCTCCCCATGTACACAATCTTTACACTCATAAATCCCACTCACTTGCACCAAACTTTAAAAAAATGTAAATGAATCCCACCCGTGTCTGTAAATCCCACCTCCAGTGTCCGTAAATCCCACCCCAGTGTCCGTAAATCCCACCCGTGTCCGTAAATCCCACCCCTGTGTCCGTAAATCCCACCCCAGTGTCCGTAAATCCCACCCCTGTGTCCGTAAATCCCACCCCAGTGTCCGTAAATCCCACCCCTGTGTCCGTAAATCCCACCCCTGTGTCCGTAAATCCCACTCCAGTGTCCGTAAATCCCACCCAGTTTCCGTAAATCCCACCCCAGTGTCCGTAAATCCCACCCCAGTGTCCGTAAATCCCACTCCAGTGTCCGTAAATCCCACCCCAGTGTCCGTAAATCCCACCCCAATGCCCGTAAATCCCCCCCCCCCGGTGTCCGTAAATCCCACTCTTGTGTCCTTTGGGGAAGCAAAGATAACCTTTGCCTTTGTGACTGAGAGCAAAGGAAGGGAAGCCTAAGGGAAAGGAAGTCTAAGGGAAGGGAAAGGAGGATGGGGGAGGGGCTGAAACGGGAGAGGGAAGCACCTTGAGAGAGTGCTTTTGCAACCTCATGAGTGCATTCACTCCATGTTGCTCCATGTTGCTGGTTGTGTTACTGCATGAGGCTGTATGTGGTTGCATGATGTTGAAATGTTAGGTTATGTGGCACGCAGGTTACATGCTGCATAATATAGCATGATCCTAAATGTTTTTTTTTTTTTTTGCACAATGCTGTACATTGTCGCATTCTGTGGATATTGATCTTTCGGGCAGATATAGCATGGACCTGCAGGCCTTTTTTTGCATGATGCTGCATCTCGCAAGACGTGTCTTGTCCCGTCTTCTTAAGGCTCATACCTCCGATACTTTATTTCAGTACCATAAACTTCTGGGGGTTGGCCCAAGTGCCATCTTTTAAGATATATCGGCAACTATAATGACCCCCTTTGCAATTTTGATAAGCCTGAAATTGGCTATTTGATTTCTGTAGAGTATTTGAGGTTTCAGTGCATTGTAATTACATTTTCCAAGAGAGGTGCAGAGAAAGAAGGAAGGAAGAGAAAGATGGAGAGAGGGGGAAAAGGAGAAGAGGGTGGGAGAGGAAGGAGAAAGGGATAGGTAAAGAGACAAGGAGATTGGGGAGGAGAGTTGAGAGAAGGAAAGAGGTGAGAGGGGGGAGATTGGGGATGTTAGGGGGGAGAGGGAAGATTGGAGAGATGCAGGATGGAGGGGGGGGGAGGGGTATGAAATCCCCACTATCAAAATTCCGCTAAGTAAGCAAAATTCCGTCACTAAATTTTACATTCATTCAATCTTACATAACTTACAATAATTACTCTAAGAACAGTCTTTAATTTACTGCTCTAAGGTGATTTTTGGATTATTTGAAAAGGTTCTCCTAATATTTTAAAGACACGAAATCGTTAAAATATCTTCCCAAAATTCCGGTTGACACGTGAAAAAAATTTGCATTAAAAAGTTGGCGATTTTGGTGAGCACACTTGAAAAGGTTGCTTACCCCTGGCCGTGGGCTGACATTAATTAGCCTGTCGAGCTTCCTGTCCCCGGCAGGCTTGTCATAAGATGCAATTCAAAGTGTTAATTGATTTGATTAGAATTTTTAAGACATTTATCCGAGCGTTACATTTAGTGTGCAAAGACACCAACATAAAACCTTAAAATCGCTCACCCTGAAGCAAGTTACCCGTTCTCGCACTTGCTTATAGTCAATATTGGCTTATTTAATAAATGCATATGTGACATACTAATTGATTGTGAATATTTTAGTTTACCTTGAAAAGCTTCATAGAAAACACCGACCTCACCTAACCTTCTTAGTATGTTACGATAAGCATCTTATTGCTTCTTAATTACAATTATTACTTAACCTATAACGTTGATAGGTTAAGTAATAACTGTAAATAAGAAGTAATAAGATGCTTATCTTAACATACTAAGAAGGTCAGGTGAGGTCGGTGTTTTCTATGAAGCTTTTCAAGGTAAACTAAAATATTCACAATCAATTAGTATGTCACATATGCATTTATTAAATAAGCCAATATTGACTGTACGCAAGTGCGAGAACGGGTTGGAACAAGCTGTTATGCTACTGGCTCAAATGCTGACGACCTGTTATCACTCAGCACTTAGTGATATAAACACTAGCGCTTGTCCACCACTTCCCACTAACACGCTCACAGCAGCTCCTTTGTCTAAACACAAACGTACGAACCCAAGCAACCCACCTAACCTAGCAGATGTCAAGAAAACGTTAATATTGCTTTAAATTTGTCTAATACGTCGCAAGACTCCACAAGGCTATTATTTGGCTCGGTGTTGACTTTAAGGAAGTAATACTAGTTTACTGAGCAGCTGAGTAGTTTACTGACGAGTATGGGTGGATGGCTGTCAGTAGTGGGTGGTGGGGAGTGGGTGATTAGGAGTGGGTGACAGGGATTGGGTGGCGAATGAAACCAATCATGCACGGCATATAATGACTGATCGCTTAGGAAGACCTGGGGCCAGATTCACGAAGCAGTTACGCAAGCACTTACGAACGTGTACATTTTTCCTCAATCTTTGACGGCTTTGGTTACATGTATTAAACAGTTTACAAACATGAAAACTTGCCAATCAACTGTTGTTATTGTTATAAACAGCCTCCTGGTGCTTCGGAGCTCATTAACTGTTTAATAATTGTAAACAAAGCCGCCAAAGATTGAGAAAAGATGTACAGGTTCGTAAGTGCTTTCGTGAATCTGGCCCCAGACATCTGATGCTACCATACCACCACCAGCCCTCTTCTCTCTTCCCCTACCACCATCACAACCACCAGCCCCTCCCCCCACAATTAGACCATCTAGCCTCTTAAAATGGTCTTATTTTACTATTTTTGTGGCTTGTCTGTCATCTTCAGCCCCTTCCTCGAACTCTTTCTTTACACCCAATCGTTCTTCCCATTTCTCGCTTTACTTTCCTTCCCTCCCTCTCCCTCTCTCCCTTACTCACAATCATTCTTGCAATGTTTACTCTCCCCAGGAAGTGCATTGCGTCCCTCGATGCTGCTCCAGATCGGTGTGGAGGGACACAAACATTTTCATCTCACAGAAAACACCATTATTTTCTTGTGTGTGGAGCAATGTGGGTCACCGCTCTTTCCTTTCAAGAGTCCCAGTTCGGTACACAATTTTACGTTTCAACAAAATTGTGGGAAAGTTTGTTGTGAATGTTGCGACAATGTTCTATTTGGTCATTGCAGCAACGTAAATTGTTTGTATGTGGTTACGCTGCTACAACATTGTACTCATCTAATTGTGCTTGTAGGGGGGGGGGGGGGTTGAGCTCTGACTCTTTGGTCCCGCGCATCATCTACGCACAATTTTGTTTATTACAATTTTAAGGTTTCTAGATTGTCACTTGTAAGATGAGACAAAACACATACATGTAAGTATGTAAGTATATATAAAGTGTATGTACATATAAATATATTTAAAGTTTTCTCTAATTATAATCTCATACACCAACCCGTCCTCCTTTTCAGATAGTAATTTTGTTAATAATGTAGACCATCGTGTGTGTATATATATATATATATATATATATATATATATATATATATATATATATATATATATATATATATATATATATATATATATATATATATATATATATATGTGTGTGTCTCATTGAATATGACCACATATTCTGAATTGACTATCTTCTTGTTTAGGGCTTCCATCCCTTAAACAATTATTCTTGCATCAGGGTTTAGTTGAAAGAGTTCTCCAAAACTATGCAAGAATAATAGAGGGATCGAAGCCCTAAATCAGAAGATAGTAAATACAGAATATGCTGTCACGCGGTCTGGTACAAGGTGAAAACTCGTAGAATACTTTGGAAATTATTATATTTGCTCATCACTATCTATCCTTCTATCCAAACGCAGTGCTTATCACGCCCTTTCTATCCTTAGGTCCCCCATCCTACCCAGGCTTCATCCCCCATCTTCCCTGTCCCTCCAAGCCGCCCTATTAAGCTCTGAATGTAGCCTTAAGTAATGCTGGCAGCTTGATAAGGTCGACATGGCCAGTTCTAGCTGAAATTTATTCACATGTGTACTCTATCTGGCACCATATTTAATCACAAAGAATTATGTGATCCTTTTGGATTTTTTTGTTCCCTAGTTTTTTCTCTGTCTATCCCTCTCCTTTTTCTTTCTCCCTCTCTCTCCCTCACTACATCCTCCCCTTCTTTCTATCTCCTATACTGGTGTAATGACCCCACCCCCTCTCTCTCTCTTTCTCTCTCTCTCTCTTTCTCTCTCTCTCTCTCTCTCTCTCTCTCTCTCTCTCTCTCTCTCTCTCTCTCTCTCTCTCTCTCTCTATCTCCTATACTAGTGTAATGACCCACCCCCTCTCTCTCTCTCTCTCTCTCCCTCTTTCTCTCCCTCTCTCTCATTCTGTCGCCTGTACGCCAACAGTTGGGTTCCTCGTGAATTACGAACATCTATAAATGTCTACGGGCTCACCATAGCCCGTGCTATTTGGAACTTTTTGTTCCAGGTAGCGAATCTTAAACAACAACAACAACTATAAATGAACAACATTGTTGATAATTGCGTTATTTTAGACTTGAAGTGCATCTTGACTTGAAGAGCCGGTGGCTGAGCGGACAGAAGACTAGACGCGTGATCCTGTGGTTCCGGGTTCGATCCCGGGCGCCGGCGAGAAACAATGGGCAGAGTTTCTTTCACCCTAATGCCCCTGTTACCTAGCAGTAAATAGGTATCTGGGTGTTAGTCAGCTGTCACGGGCTGCTTCCTGGGGGTGGAGGCCTGGTCGAGGACCGGGCCGCGGGGACACTAAAGCCCCGAAATCATCTCAAGATAACCTCAAGATAACCACCACGTGACACCGCTGGCTCAGTGGGTCCGTAGTGTGTACGATCTGAAGTCAAGACTCATGACGGGTTATCTTGAGTTATCTTGAGTTGATTTCGGGGCTTTAGTGTCCCCGCGGCCCGGTCCTCGATCAGGCCTCCACCCCCCAGGAAGCAGCCCGTGACAGCTGACTAACACCCAGATACCTATTTACTGCAAGGTAACAAGGTCATCAAGGTGAAAGAAACTCTGCCCATCGTTTCTCTCCGGCGTCCGGGATCGAACTCGGGACCACAGGATCACGTGTCCAGCGTGTTGTCCGCAAGACCAACGCATAGATAGAACGAAATGACGAAACGTGGATTATATTCAGAGAGAAATCACATTAATGGTATAATACGGGATCCTTGTGGGGGGCAGTAGTTCTCCAGGTTGTAATTCTTTTAACCATGTCGTGGTGCAGTTGACTAGAGCGCGCCTGGGAACACACCCTGGGCGTAGGTTCGAACTCTCATCAAGGCTCCAGTTGGATTTGTTCATGGGTAATATTGTTGTGAATTACCGCCTCCGGAGGTCTGGCCTAACCAACACTGGTTGACAGTATACCCAGCCTCCGGAGGTCTGGCCTAACCAACACTGGTTGACAGTATACCCAGCCTCCGGAGGTCTGGCATAACCAACACTGGTTGACAGTATACCCAGCCTCCGGAGGTCTGGCCTAACCAACACTGGTTGACAGTATACCCAGCCTCCGGAGGTCTGGCATAACCAACACTGGTTGACAGTATACCCAGCCTCCGGAGGTCTGGCCTAACCAACACTGGTTGACAATATACCCAGCCTCCGAAGGTCTGGCATAACCAACACTGACTGACAGTATACCCAGCCTCCGGAGGTCTGGCATAACCAACACTGGCTGACAGTATACCCAGCCTCCGAAGGTCTGGCATAACCAGTATACCCAGCCTCCGAAGGTCTGGCATAACCAGTATACCCAGCCTCCGGAGGTCTGGCATAACCAGTATACCCAGCCTCCGAAGGTCTGGCATAACCAACACTGACTGACAGTATACCAATCCTCCGGAGACAGCCAAAACAATGTTCACTGATAAGTGATCTTGACGAAGGACCACTAACGAAGCATCTCGTTAGCTGGCAATACCAGGCACCTGCCTAACGAGGCCGAAAACTTTGGACTGAGGGTTCGACAGGCGACGACTCACAAGGAGTCATTCGGTGGTCGTTACTGACCGATGTAACCTTTGTGTTTACTGGCTGACGGGTAGTGAGTTGCCCTTCTGGGTCTTAACTGTCAGCTGGAGTAACCGGTCAAGAGGTCATTGACCGGTTGACCGGTTACTCCAACGACCATTGAGGTTGACCATTAGAGGTCAAGCACGATGGGTCTTCGTTAGTAATTGGATGATATCAATCAGTGCATATATGCACTGACTGATATCAGTGCATATGTATATGTACAGTGAATATGTATTAGTGCATATGTATATGTATTTTTTATGTATTTAATTAAGCCTAAGATACCGTACATTAGGCTTAGGATTCTTTATTTAGGCCTTGCGCACGATAAGTTATTTATCTATCTTGCGATGATTTCGGGGCTTGGTGTCCCCGAGGCCCGGTCCTCAAACTGGCCACGGGGAAGTTTTTGTCACACATCCCCAGCCCGTAGCAGCTGTCTAACTCCCAGATACCTATTTACTGTTAGGTGAACAGGCGCATCAGGGTGAAAGAAACTGCCACTTTGTTTCCGCCTCCACCGGGGATCGAACCCGGAACCTCAGGACTACGAATCCCAAGCGCTGTCCACTCAGCTGTCAGCCCCCACCTGTTTCCATATTTTTATAATGTCATTTGGGCAAATTCAGTAATTCAAAAGGTGAAGTTTCATAGGTCAGCTTTCGTACGTTTGACCAAATAGCTTCCATAAGTGCAATCATTACTGAAGAGTGTACTGTATTAGTACATTAATAGTATATAATATAAATTATCACTGAACTAACATCTAAGCTTATGAGCACACCAGGCACCGCTGGAGTACACCAGGCACCGCTGGAGTACTCCAGGCACCGCTGGAGTACACCAGGCACCGCTGGAGTACTCCAGGCACCGCTGGAGTACTCCAGGCACCGCTGGAGTACACCAGGCACCGCTGGAGTACTCCAGGCACCGCTGGAGTACTCCAGGCACCGCTGGAGTACTCCAGGCACCGCTGGAGTACACCAGGCACCGCTGGAGTACACCAGGCACCACTGGAGTACTCCAGGCACCGCTGGAGTACTCCAGGCACCGCTGGAGTACACCAGGCACCGCTGGAGTACTCCAGGCACCGCTGGAGTACTCCAGGCACCGCTGGAGTACACCAGGCACCGCTGGAGTACTCCAGGCACCGCTGGAGTACACCAGGCACCGCTGGAGTACACCAGGCACCGCTGGAGTACACCAGGCACCGCTGGAGTACTCCAGGCACCGCTGGAGCACACCAGGCACCGCTGGAGTACACCAGGCACCGCTGGAGTACACCAGGCACCGCTGGAGTACTCCAGGCACCGCTGGAGTACTCCAGGCACCGCTGGAGTACTCCAGGCACCGCTGGAGTACACCAGACACCGCTGGAGTACTCCAGGCACCGCTGGAGTACTCCAGGCACCGCTGGAGTACTCCAGGCACCGCTGGAGTACTCCAGGCACCGCTGGAGTACTCCAGGCACCGCTGGAGTACACCAGGCACCGCTGGAGTACTCCAGGCACCGCTGGAGTACTCCAGGCACCGCTGGAGTACTCCAGGCACCGCTGGAGTACTCCAGGCACCGCTGGAGTACTCCAGGCACCGCTGGAGTACTCCAGGCACCGCTGGAGTACTCCAGGCACCGCTGGAGTACACCAGGCACCGCTGGAGTACTCCAGGCACCGCTGGAGTACTCCAGGCACCGCTGGAGTACTCCAGGCACCGCTGGAGTACTCCAGGCACCGCTGGAGTACTCCAGGCACCGCTGGAGTACTCCAGGCACCGCTGGAGTACACCAGGCACCGCTGGAGTACTCCAGGCACCGCTGGAGTACTCCAGGCACCGCTGGAGTACTCCAGGCACCGCTGGAGTACTCCAGGCACCGCTGGAGTACTCCAGGCACCGCTGGAGTACTCCAGGCACCGCTGGAGTACTCCAGGCACCGCTGGAGTACACCAGGCACCGCTGGAGTACTCCAGGCACCGCTGGAGTACTCCAGGCACCGCTGGAGTACTCCAGGCACCGCTGGAGTACTCCAGGCACCGCTGGAGTACTCCAGGCACCGCTGGAGTACTCCAGGCACAGCTGGAGTACTCCAGGCACCGCTGGAGTACTCCAGGCACCGCTGGAGTACTCCAGGCACCGCTGGAGTACACCAGGCACCGCTGGAGTACTCCAGGCACCGCTGGAGTACTCCAGGCACCGCTGGAGTACTCCAGGCACCGCTGGAGTACACCAGGCACCGCTGGAGTACACCAGACACCGCTGGAGTACACCAGACACCGCTGGAGTACACCAGACACCGCTGGAGTACACCAGGCACCGTTGGAGTACACCAGGCACTGCTGGAGTACACCAGGCACCGCTGGAGTACTCCAGGCACCGCTGGAGTACACCAGGCACCGCTGGAGTACACCAGGCACCGCTGGAGTACACCAGACACCGATGTAGTACACCAGACACCGCTGGAGTACACCAGACACCGCTGGACTACACCAGACACCGCTGGAGTACACCAGACACCGCTGGAGTACACCAAACACCGCTGGAGTACACCAGACACCGCTGGAGTACACCAGGCACCGCTGGAGTACACCAGGCACCGCTGGAGTACTCCAGGCACCGCTGGAGTACACCAGGCACCGCTGGAGTACACCAGGCACCGCTGGAGTACACCAGGCACCGCTGGAGTACACCAGACACCGATGTAGTACACCAGACACCGCTGGAGTACACCAGACACCGCTGGACTACACCAGACACCGCTGGAGTACACCAAACACCGCTGGAGTACACCAGACACCGCTGGAGTACACCAGGCACCGCTGGAGTACTCCAGACACCGCTGGAGTACACCAGGCACCGCTGGAGTACTCCAGGCACCGCTGGAGTACTCCAGGCACCGCTGGAGTACTCCAGGCACCGCTGGAGTACTCCAGGCACCGCTGGAGTACTCCAGGCACCGCTGGAGTACTCCAGGCACCGCTGGAGTACACCAGGCACCGCTGGAGTACTCCAGGCACCGCTGGAGTACTCCAGGCACCGCTGGAGTACTCCAGGCACCGCTGGAGTACTCCAGGCACCGCTGGAGTACTCCAGGCACAGCTGGAGTACTCCAGGCACCGCTGGAGTACTCCAGGCACCGCTGGAGTACTCCAGGCACCGCTGGAGTACTCCAGGCACCGCTGGAGTACTCCAGGCACCGCTGGAGTACACCAGGCACCGCTGGAGTACACCAGACACCGCTGGAGTACACCAGACACCGCTGGAGTACACCAGGCACCGCTGGAGTACTCCAGACACCGCTGGAGTACACCAGGCACCGTTGGAGTACACCAGGCACTGCTGGAGTACACCAGGCACCGCTGGAGTACTCCAGGCACCGCTGGAGTACACCAGGCACCGCTGGAGTACACCAGGCACCGCTGGAGTACACCAGACACCGATGTAGTACACCAGACACCGCTGGAGTACACCAGACACCGCTGGACTACACCAGACACCGCTGGAGTACACCAGACACCGCTGGAGTACACCAAACACCGCTGGAGTACACCAGACACCGCTGGAGTACACCAGGCACCGCTGGAGTACACCAGACACCGCTGGAGTACACCAGACACCGCTGGAGTACACCAGGCACCGCTGGAGTACTCCAGACACCGCTGGAGTACACCAGGCACCGTTGGAGTACACCAGGCACTGCTGGAGTACACCAGGCACCGCTGGAGTACTCCAGGCACCGCTGGAGTACACCAGGCACCGCTGGAGTACACCAGGCACCGCTGGAGTACACCAGACACCGATGTAGTACACCAGACACCGCTGGAGTACACCAGACACCGCTGGACTACACCAGACACCGCTGGAGTACACCAGACACCGCTGGAGTACACCAAACACCGCTGGAGTACACCAGACACCGCTGGAGTACACCAGGCACCGCTGGAGTACACCAGGCACCGCTGGAGTACTCCAGGCACCGCTGGAGTACACCAGGCACCGCTGGAGTACACCAGGCACCGCTGGAGTACACCAGGCACCGCTGGAGTACACCAGACACCGATGTAGTACACCAGACACCGCTGGAGTACACCAGACACCGCTGGACTACACCAGACACCGCTGGAGTACACCAAACACCGCTGGAGTACACCAGACACCGCTGGAGTACACCAGGCACCGCTGGAGTACTCCAGACACCGCTGGAGTACTCCAGCCCCCCTCCCCCCCCCCCACCGTCAACGAGGGTGAAATAACTAGCCACATCGCGGCGCCCCAGACCACATTTTCTGCCGCTCAATGCAATCAGTACATCCAACAGCATTTCTGGCGCGTTCACGGAGTATTTTCCCACGAAGCGTGTGAGCAATTGGGACCACAAGTCGCACAGCCGGGCATCCTCAGCACCCTCCGAGCGATGACAGACCCTGGGGGCTGTGTGACACAGACCTTGGGGACTGTGTGACACAGACCCTGGGGGCTATGTGACACAGACCCTGGGGGCTATGTGACACAGACCCTGGGGGCTGTGTGACACAGACCCTAGGGGCTGTGTGACAGACCCTGGGGGCTGTGTGACACAGACCCTAGGGGCTGTGACACAGACCCTAGGGGCTGTGTGACAGAGACCCTGGGGGCTGTGTGACACAGACCCGTGCTTTCTCACCGGGGAAGGAAGCACGTTTCTGACCGCAAGGTAGCTGCAAAGTGAGACCGAAATTGATGGGATTGCTGCGGTATCGAATGCAGTCCGAGGTTAAGAATTTATCCGAGTTTTCGCAGAAAATTGAAGTAAATAACTTAAAAATAACTTAATTCTGTCATATTTTCCTGAACGAAGCTCCGTCTTTTCTCACGATTATTGGGCTGTTGTGGAGGTGGTAAACTAGATCTTGTCATCATACCTGATCGACAATGGTTACAAAAAAATGATTTTTTCGGTAAAATTGTAAATGATAACGACAATTTTTGGAGTGGATGATATCGAGGCGTTGCTCCTGGTGGGAGGAAACTGGAAAATAAGCACGACAGGGACTACAGGAGACAATACAACAACAATAACACAATACAACAGGAGACTACAACAACAACAGCACAATACAACAGGAGACTACAACAACAACAGCACAATACAGCAGGAGACTACAACAACAACAACAACAGCACAATACAGCAGGAGACTACAACAACAACAACAACAGCACAGTACAACAGGAGACTACAACAACAACAACAACAGCACAGTACAACAGAATACAACAACAACAACAGCACAATACAACAGGAGACTACAACAACAACAACAACAGCACAATACAACAGGAGACTACAACAACAACAACAACAGCACAATACAACAGGAGACTACAACAACAACAACAACAGCACAGTACAACAGAATACAACAACAACAACAGCACAATACAACAGGAGACTACAACAACAACAACAACAGCACAATACAACAGGAGACTACAACAACAACAACAACAGCACAATACAACAGGAGACTACAACAACAACAGCACAATACAGCAGGAGACTACAACAACAACAACACAATACAACAGGAGACTACAACAACAACAGCACAATACAGCAGGAGACTACAACAACAACAACAACAGCACAATACAGCAGGAGACTACAACAACAACAGCACAATACAACAGGAGACTACAACAACAACAGCACAATACAACAGGAGACTACAACAACAACAGCACAATACAACAGGAGACTACAACAACAACAACACAATACAACAGGAGACTACAACAACAACAACAACAGCACAATACAGCAGGAGACTACAACAACAACAACAGCACAATACAACAGGAGACTACAACAACAACAGCACAATACAGCAGGAGACAACAACAACAACAACAACAGCACAATACAACAGGAGACTACAACAACAACAACAACAGCACAATACAGCAGGAGACTACAACAACAACAACAACAGCACAATACAACAGGAGACTACAACAACAACAACAGCACAATACAACAGGAGACTACAACAACAACAGCACAATACAGCAGGAGACAACAACAACAACAACAACAACAGCACAATACAACAGGAGACTACAACAACAACAACAACAGCACAATACAACAGGAGACTACAACAACAACAACAACAGCACAATACAACAGGAGACTACAACAACAACAACAACAGCACAATACAACAGGAGACTACAACAACAACAACAACAGCACAATACAGCAGGAGACAACAACAACAACAACAACAGCACAATACAACAGGAGACTACAACAACAACAGCACAATACAGCAGGAGACTACAACAACAACAACAACAACAACAACACAATACATCAGGAGACTACAACAACAACAACAACACAATACAACAGGAGACTACAACAACAACAACACAATACAGCAGGAGACAACAACAACAACAACACAATACAACAGGAGACTACAACAACAACAACACAATACAACAGGAGACTACAACAACAACAGCACAATACAACAGGAGACTACAACAACAACAACAACAGCACAATACAACAGGAGACTACAACAACAACAGCACAATACAGCAGGAGACTACAACAACAACAACAACAACAACAACACAATACATCAGGAGACTACAACAACAACAACAACACAATACAACAGGAGACTACAACAACAACAACAACACAATACAGCAGGAGACAACAACAACAACAACACAATACAACAGGAGACTACAACAACAACAGCACAATACAGCAGGAGACAACAACAACAACAGCACAATACAGCAGGAGACAACAACAACAACAACAACACAATACATCAGGAGACTACAACAACAACAACAACACAATACAGCAGGAGACAACAACAACAACAGCACAATACAACAGGAGACTACAACAACAACAGCACAATACAGCAGGAGACTACAACAACAACAGCACAATACAACAGGAGACTACAACAACAACAGCACAATACAGCAGGAGACTACAACAACAACAACAACAACAACAACACAATACATCAGGAGACTACAACAACAACAACAACACAATACAACAGGAGACTACAACAACAACAACAACACAATACAACAGGAGACTACAACAACAACAGCACAATACATCAGGAGACTACAACAACAACAACAACACAATACAACAGGAGACTACAACAACAACAACAACACAATACAACAGGAGACTACAGCAACAACAGCACAATACATCAGGAGACTACAACAACAACAACAACACAATACAACAGGAGACTACAACAACAACAGCACAATACAGCAGCAGACTACAACAACAACAACAACAACACAATACAGCAGCAGACTACAACAACAACAGCACAATACAACAGGAGACTATATACTCTCCTGACTGTACCACAGCCCGTCTTCTCCAGCGTTCACAGCGTCACTAAAATGATGAACTAAATTACCCGAACCTAACCTAACTGACGACCCACGAATAAAAAACCGAACATCACGTCAATTTTGCGAGCTGCTGTGATTCTTTGTACAGCTTATTTTGACGGGGGGGGGGGGTTACGGTCAAAATGCGATGTGCTATGCGAGAGGACAGGCTGTTAACCTCCTCCCCTTTTCCTAATACAATGGAATCGACCAATCCGTTAAAAATCCGACGAATTACCACACATTACACCACCACAATCTTGACGTTCCTCTATGCTTCGAGAGAAAGTGGGCCGGTTTAACATGGCAAACTCTTTTGTCCTGTGTTTGGTTGTTATAGTTTCTTAACTGCCTCTTCGCGTGTACAACTGCACTCACCTACTTGTATCTGTTGGGTCGAACTTCGGCAAATGGGATCCGCCTCTTATGGTAAATCGTTTAGTTATTCCAAGGCTTTACACACTAGCAGGAGATAACGTTATGTGTAAATGCTGTTATGTCTATACAACCTTGATCAAATGTTGCATAAAAGCTCTCACTTAGTTTAATGTTATTTAACATTTTCTGAGTCATGACATCTGTGTTAAGAGACAGCCGTCTGATCTGAATTCATCAACGTGAACCATTTCGCTCTTCAGATTGTGATGCTGTGATTGTCCTTTGTCACTGTGATTGTTCAGTTGAGATAATGCTGCTGTGATTGTGGCGCTGAGATAATGCTGCTGTGATTGTGGCGCTGAGATAAATCAACACAGTTGACGGCCAGGGTGACGACATGAGCTTGGACGGTTGTGATGGATGGGTTGCTTACCTTTCTCACCAGCGACATTGCACCCCAAGATCAACATTCGTGGGAGGGAGAGAGGGAGGGAGGAAGACGGGGAGAGGGAGAGGGAGAGACAGGGAGAGGGAGAGGGAGAGAGAGGGAGAAGGAGGGAGAGGGAGAGAGAGGGAGAGGGAGAGAGAGGGAGAGGGAGAGGGAGGGAGGGAGAGAGAGGGAGGGAGAGGGAGGGAGAGGGAGGGAGGGAGAGGGAGGGAGGGAGAGGGAGGGAGGGAGAGGGAGGGAGAGGGAGGGAGGGAGAGAGAGGGAGAGAGAGGGAGAGAGGGAGAGGGAGAGGGAGAGAGAGGGAGAGAGAGGGAGAGAGAGAGAGAGGGAGAGGGAGGGAGACAGAGAGAGACGGGAGGTGGGGTGAAACGAAATAGAAGTCAGGAAAGGTCGGGTTAAACGTGGAGAACAAAATCAGTCAACACAAAACCTTGTGTTCTACACAAGTTAAAGGTTTAGAGCCCAACAACCTACCCAAGGTGGCAGCTGCGTGTCACGAGGGGGGTATAAGGTACCATATATAAATACCAACACCTCTAACAATATATACAAACACCCGTACCATAATATATTGTAAATAAAACGGTCAACAGTAAGAGTTTTTTTTTTACCACAAACGTGGCCACACATTTACAATGCTAACCAGCATATATACATTTTCTTCTGTCCTCCATGGACAGGGTTAGAGATGTGTTAAACATATAGTTCAAGGGGTTAAAGAGTGTAAGAGTTATTTACACATTCGCTGTCTCCAGACATTTGACACAACTTGTGTCTTCAACCTATTTGTGGCTTGCGGGGGTTGAGCTCTGGCTCTTTGGTCCCGCCTCTCAACTGTCAATCAACTGGTGTACAGGTTCCTGAGCCTACTGGGCTCTATCATGAATATGTATGAATGAAAGAATGCTTATAGAGGGCTCGCTGGATTCTTTCAGGTTTACGTGGGTATACATAGGAGGTATATCTCTCATAACCCTGCTACGGTTTACCTTATTCTTGTACTTGTGTATATAAACATTTTTTTTATACATGTAGGCTATATATGCATATATGTATAGACTTTTTAGGACTCTTCAAAGCCCAATTCTGTCAGAAATGAGCGTCACAAACCTAATTCCGCCCTTGCATAAACATATATATATATATATATATATATATATATATATATATATATATATATATATATATATATACTACAATGTTCATTCAAGAAAGACCTGGGTAAATACTAGTTTGGAAATAGGGGTCTTTGAATATATGGAACAAATTACCGGGTAACAGACGGAGTTACTCGATTGTTTCAAGCGCAGGTTAGACACATGTAATGAATGAGGCTGTCTGCCTATAAACAGCAGCTGCCTCGTATAGGCCTATAGGCTAACTGCAGTTTCCTTGATTCTTATATTCGTATAATATATATTCGTATAATATATATTCGTATATTCGTTGCATATACCCCCCCCCTCCCCATTACAAAATAAAGGCGTAACCAGTATTTTCGAGTAGGAAGACAGTTAACCAATCACGCGCGACCAAAATTATCCAGCCAATCAGGGAACTCCAACAGGAAGCTAACTGAATAATGTTAGGGGAAAGTATATTTACGGCGGAGCGAGTGCTGGTAGAGGGCTGGTTGAAGACTGGTTGGAGACTGGTTGAAGACTGGTTGAAGACTGGTTGGAGACTGGTTGAAGACTGGTTGAAGACTGGTTGGAGACTGGTTGAAGACTGGTTGAAGACTGGTTGGAGACTGGTTGAAGGATGGTGGAGGGCTGGTTGAAGACTGGTTGAAGACTGGTTGGAGACTGGTTGGAGACTGGTTGAAGACTGGTTGGAGACTGGTTGAAGACTGGTTGAAGACTGGTTGGAGACTGGTTGAAGACTGGTTGAAGACTGGTTGGAGACTGGTTGAAGGATGGTGGAGGGCTGGTTGAAGACTGGTTGGAGACTGGTTGAAGGATGGTGGAGGGCTGGTTGAAGACTGGTTGAAGGATGGTAGAGGGCTGGTTGAAGATTGGTTGAAGACTGGTTGAAGACTGGTTGGAGACTGGTTGAAGACTGGTTGAAGACTGGTTGGAGACTGGTTGAAGGATGGTGGAGGGCTGGTTGAAGACTGGTTGGAGACTGGTTGAAGGATGGTGGAGGGCTGGTTGAAGACTGGTTGAAGGATGGTAGAGGGCTGGTTGGAGACTGGTTGAAGACTGGTTGAAGACTGGTTGGAGACTGGTTGAAGACTGGTTGAAGACTGGTTGGAGACTGGTTGAAGGATGGTGGAGGGCTGGTTGAAGACTGGTTGGAGACTGGTGGAGGGCTAGTTCTACACGTGTGGATGGAACTAGCCTGTCAGAAAACGGTTCATATCCTGGCCGGGGAGGATTGACTGGGCGCCAATCCTTACCTGTACGACGCTGTTCACCCAGCAATGATTGGGTACCTGGTTGTTAAAGGATTGGCAGGTCGTATTCCAGGGAAACTAGAGGATAACTCTTACCACGACCTATAGGAAGCGAAAGCTCTCAGTCTGATAACAGGAATCAACAAGTCATCTGTTCCTGTGTGAAAAATTAAAAAAAAAATATAAAAAATTATATTAGGCTATAATCTTACAGAAAAGGACGGTCCTGAAATCTTATGGTCAAGGACAGGGCTCGAATCTTACAGAAAAGGTCGCTGTAGTCGAAGATGATCTTGCAGGCTGTTCCAGAACCTCCTGGAACTCCTGGAACGACCGGAATTGGATGTCGTAACCTCGTTTCAATCCCAGGGGCGGAGCTCTCAACCACCGTATGGAAGAAAGGCAAGAGCCTTTGAGAACTCGAAAAGCCTTTTTTCTAAACAGTTTCACAACAGGAGGTAGTGCCGAAATTCCTTCAGGAATATTCTGGAGGGTTCGCCACTCTTTAAGAGAAATTGAAACCTCCGAAGGAGGAACAGAAGCAATTTGGCAAGAGCAGATGAGGAGACTCTCCTAGAGGCGAGTCAGTGACGTCTTGCACAGCTGAGTGGACGAGGTGAGGCAGGCGTGGGCGAGGTGAGGCAGGTGTGGGCGAGGTGAGGCAGGTGTGGGCGAGGTGAGACAGGTGTGGGCGAGGTGAGGCAGGTGTGGGGGAGGTGAGGCAGGCGTGGGGGAGGTGAGGCAGGTGTGGGGGAGGTGAGGCAGGCGTGGGGGAGGTGAGGCAGGTGTGGGGGAGGTGAGGCAGGTGTGGACGAGGTGAGGCAGGTGTGGACGAGGTGAGGCAGGTGTGGACGAGGTGAGGCAGGTGTAGACGAGGCGAGGCAGGTGTGGGACGTTGGAGAGAGAGAGAGAGAGAGAGAGAGAGAGAGAGAGAGAGAGAGAGAGAGAGAGAGAGAGAGAGAGAGAGAGAGAGAGAGAGAGAGAGAGAGAGAGAGAGAGAGACAGAGAGAGAAAGAGAGAGAGAGAGAGAGAGAGAGAGAGAGAGAGAGAGAGAGAGAGAGAGAGAGAGAGAGAGAGAGAGAGAGAGAGAGAGAGAGAGACAGAGAGAGAGAGAGACAGAGAGAGAGAGAGAGAGAGAGAGAGAGAGAGAGAGAGAGAGAGAGAGAGAGAGAGAGAGAGAGAGAGAGAGAGAGAGAGAGAGAGAGAGAGACAGAGAGAGGAGGGGGAGGGGGAGGGTGGAGGGTGGAGCGAATAAAAAATGAATACGGACCGATTCAGGACTAACTCGTATGGCTTTTTTCCCCCCATTGCAAGCAAACAATACTAGTGATTATCATCTTTCCCAGAGAGACAATGCAACTCGAGGACTGATGTCTCTTCCCCCTCCTCTTCCCCCCCCCTCCTCCCCACCCCCCCCCCCACCCCCCCCCCCCTCCTCATCTTGCATTGTGTGAACTATTACCTCCTTGTCAGGAGGAACTTGGGTCGATGTGCTGCGTGTCAGAGACGACTGGACGCCATATATCGAGGCCCGGGGAAGAGACCCCTCCTTCGTTAGGACATATACAACATGCCTGTGACTGTCCTCCTTTGTGTATGGTGCCCCCGTGTGAGGCGTCGGGTATGGTGGTGTGGTGTGGTGGACGCTCCCTTGCTGGGACTTGATCACTTCATAATTGGTTCTTGTGGTGTTGGCAGGTGTGTGTAGTGTTGTGTGGTGTGTGTAGTGTTGTGTGGTGTGTGTGTGTGTGTGTGTGCAGTGTTGTGTGGTGTGTGTGTGTGTGTGTGTAGTGTTGTGTGGTGTGTGTGTGTCGTGTTGTGTGTGTGTGGTGTGTGTGTGTGTGTGTGTGTGTAGTGTTGTGTGGTGTGTGTAGTGTTGTGTGGTGTGTGTGTGTGTGTGTGTGTAGTGTTGTGTGGTGTGTGTGTCGTGTTGTGTGTGTGTGGTGTGTGTGTGTGTGTGTGTGTGTGTGTGTGTGTGTGTGTGTGTGTGTGTGTGTGTGTGTGTGTGTGTGTGTGTGTGTCGTGTTGTGTGTGTGTGTGTGTAGTGTTGTGTGGTGTGTGTGTGTGTGTGTGTGTAGTGTTGTGTGGTGTGTGTAATTACCTAAGTGTAATTACCTAAGTGTAGTTACAGGATGAGAGCTACGCTCGTGGTGTCCCGTCTTCCCAGCACTCTTTGTCATATAACGCTTTGAAACTACTGACGGTCTTGGCCTCCACCACCTTCTCACTTAACTTGTTCCAACCGTCTACCACTCTATTTGCGAAGGTGAATTTTCTTATATTTCTTCGGCATCTGTGTTTAGCTAGTTTAAATCTATGACCTCTTGTTCTTGAAATTCCAGGTCTCAGGAAGTCTTCCCTGTCGATTTTATCAATTCCTGTAACTATTTTGTATGTAGTGATCATATCACCTCTTTTTCTTCTGTCTTCTAGTTTTGGCATATTTAATGCTTCTAACCTCTCCTCGTAGCTCTTGCCCTTCAGTTCTGGGAGCCACTTAGTAGCATGTCTTTGCACCTTTTCCAGTTTGTTGATGTGCTTCTTAAGATATGGGCACCACACAACAGCTGCATATTCTAGCTTTGGCCTAACAAAAGTCATGAACAATTTCTTTAGTATATCGCCATCCATGTATTTAAATGCAATTCTGAAGTTAGAAAGCATAGCATAGGCTCCTTGCACAATATTCTTTATGTGGTCCTCAGGTGATAGTTTTCTATCTAGAACCACTCCTAGATCTCTTTCTTTATCAGAATTCTTTAAAGATTTCTCACATAATATATAGGTTGTGTGGGGTCTATGTTCTCCTATTCCACATTCCATAACATGACATTTATTAACATTAAATTCCATTTGCCAAGTGGTGCTCCATATACTTATTTTGTCCAGGTCTTCTTGAAGGGCATGACAGTCATCTAAATTTCTTATCCTTCCTATTATCTTAGCATCATCAGCAAACATGTTCATATAATTCTGTATACCAACTGGTAGATCATTTATGTACACAATAAACATCACTGGTGCAAGAACTGAACCCTGTGGTACTCCACTTGTGACATTTCTCCATTCTGATACATTGCCTCTGATTACTGCCCTCATTTTTCTATCAGTCAGAAAATTTTTCATCCATGATAGAAGCTTACCTGTCACCCCTCCAATATTTTCCAGTTTCCAGAACAACCTCTTATGTGGAACTCTGTCGAAAGCCTTTTTTAGGTCCAGATAGATGCAGTCAACCCAACCATCTCTTTCCTGTAATATCTCTGTGGCTCGATCATAGAAACTGAGTAAATTCGATACACAGGATCTTCCAGATCGAAAACCATACTGTCTGTCTGATATTATATCATTTCTCTCTAGGTGTTCTACCCATTTAGTTTTGATTAGTTTTTCCAATACTTTCCCTATTGCACTTGTCAATGATACAGGTCTATAATTGAGGGGGTCTTCCCTGCTGCCACTTTTGTAGATTGGAACTATGTTAGCCTGTTTCCACCCGTCTGCTACGATTCCTGTACACAGGGATGCCTGAAAGATCAGGTGAAGTGGAATGCTGAGCTCAGATGCACATTCTCTCAGAACCCATGGTGAAACGCCATCTGGGCCAGCTGCTTTGTTCTTACCGAGCTCCTTGAGCATTTTTTCCACTTCGTCTCTAGACACCTCTATGTGTTCTATGTTGTTCTCTGGAATTCTTATTGTATCTGGTTCCCTAAAGATTTCATTTTGTACAAACACACTTTGGAACTTTTCGTTTAGTGTTTCACACATTTCCTTTTCATCTTCCGTGAATCTATTTCCCATTTTCAACCTCTGAATATTATCCTTTACCTGCAATTTGTTGTTTATGAATTTATAGAATAGACCTGGTTCTGTTTTACATTTGTCCGCAATCCCTTTTTCAAAATTTCTTTCTGCCTCTCTCCTCACTGCCGTGTAGTTGTTTCTCGCATCTTTGTATCGCTGGTATGTTTGGGGGTTCGGCCTCTTCCTGTATTGATTCCATTTTTGTGTCTTTCGGTCTCTAGCCCTCTCGCAATTTCTATTGAACCAATCCTGTTTCCTAGTTCTGCATCTCTGTTTTGGTATAAATTTTTTTGTGCCTTTATCATATATTTCACAAAACTTGCCATACATCTCATTCACTTCCTTGCCTAGCATCAAGTCTGTCCAATTATACTCACTAAAAAAATTTCTAAGGTCACCATAATGTCCTCTCCTGAAGTCTGGTTTTTCAACTGCTTCAACCTCCTTATTTTCTTCCAGCTTATAACGCATTGCATACTTTATTCCCAAAAAGACATGGTCACTTTTACCCAAGGGAGGAAGGTACTGAATGTCAAATATCTCTTCCTCCTTCCTGGTAAATATCAAATCTAGCATGGAGGGAACGTCCCCTTCCCTCATCCTCGTAGCTTGTTTAACATGTTGATACAAGAATGTTTCCAGGATGAGGTCTACAAATTTACAGGTCCAAAAATCTTCTGTTTTAGCTTCATATGCTTCCCAGTCTATGGATTTCAAGTTGAAGTCACCGACTATCAACAGTCGTGATCTATCGTTATCCGCTCTCGCTATAATCTCTCTCATTATTGTTATAAGACCTTCACGTTTACTATCTAGCTCCTCCTTTGACCATGTGCTGCTTGGCGGTGGACTATATGCATTTATCATCATTAGTTTATCATCCTCATAGCAGATCTCTAGTGCTATTATGTCAACTTCTTGTGGATTGGCAGTCATTATTTCCTTCACCTTTAGGTGTTCTTTTACCAGCACAGCAACGCCACCGCCTTTCCTAATTTTTCTGTCCCGTCTCCAAATTGAGTAGCCCCTTGGGAATATGACCTCATTTAAAATTACATCTTCAAGTTTTGTCTCCGTGAGTGCAACAATGTCTGGTGTCTGCAGCTGTATTACATCACTTAACTCCAGTATCTTCGATCTCACTCCATCTATGTTGGTGTATGCAATCTTCAGGAACTTGTTCCCCCTCTCCTTATTCTTCACTCCCCCTCTCTCTATTGATTTTGTTGGTTTGCCTTTATGTACCACTTTACTGGTTTGCCTACCCCTATCACTTTGTAGAAAAAAGAATTTATTTCTTCTTAATTCCTGCTCTCATTTAAATGTTTTGCCTCGGCGAGGTTCAGTTTCAGCTTCTCTCTATCTTCTTTTGAAAGATCTCGTCTTAACGACCACCCTTTCCCATCCTCATCCCTTTGCAATTTTCTAGCATTCCTTAGTACTTCTTCCATCTGTTTGGCACCGTTTAGGGTGATCCTCAAAGGTCGATCTTTCCCTTTTACGTACCTGCCTATTCTCCTGTAGTCGCACACATTCTCTCTGTTTGTAAGACCTTCCACGAGGCCAACAATTTTATCTACTACTTTAGCTTCTTCTACAGCTCTTTCTGACCTAGATGTTATCGCCTTTTCTTTGCAGCCAAAAATGATCAGGGACTTACTCCGATCAACTGTGTTTTGCACCAACTTCGGGTTAGATGCCAATTCTTTTCTCACTTCCAGCCTAATGTTTGTTTTATCTTGGTTGCTGCAGTGTTTGACTTCTTTTACTGCTTCTTCTATTTTTTCCTTCTCCTTGGCCACTTGTGCATAAGTGAGTTGCATATCTTTCTTGCACTGTTCTATTCCCTGTGTAACTTCCTCCATCTGTGCTGACAAAAGCTGTTTCTCCTGTTGAATTTCCTTGCCTAACCTATTGTAGTCATTTATGTTTAAATTTACTTTAACTTCTTCCAAAGCTATTTTTAAGAGTTTATTTTCTTCTTTTATTTATTTCTTATTATCTTCTTTCTTATTATTTATAATAATATTTATTATTATTGTGTGTGTCGTGTTGTGTGTGTGTAGTGTGTGTGTGTGTGTGTGTGTGTGTGTGTAGTGTTGTGTGGTGTGTGTAGTGTTGTGTGGTGTGTGTAGTGTTGTGTGGTGTGTGTGTGTGTGTGTGTGTGTAGTGTTGTGTGGTGTGTGTAGTGTTGTGTGGTGTGTGTGTGTGTGTGTGTGTGTGTAGTGTTGTGTGGTGTGTGTGTGTCGTGTTGTGTGTGTGTGGTGTGTGTGTGTGTGTGTGTGTGTGTGTGTGTGTGTGTGTGTGTGTGTGTGTGTGTGTGTGTGTGTGTGTGTGTGTGTGTCGTGTTGTGTGTGTGTAGTGTGTGTGTGTGTGTAGTGTGTGTGTGTGTGTGTGTGTGTGTAGTGTTGTGTGGTGTGTGTGTGTCGTGTTGTGTGTGTGTGTGTGTGTCGTGTTGTGTGTGTGTAGTGTGTGTGTGTGTAGTGTTGTGTGTGTGGTGTGTGTGTGTCGTGTTGTGTGTGTGTGTGTGTGTGTGTGTGTGTGTGTGTGTGTAGTGTTGGGTGTGTGGTATGTGTGTGTAGTGTTGGGTGTGTGGTATGTGTGTGTCGTGTTGTGTGTGTGTGGTGTGTGTATGTGTGTGTGTGTGTGTGTGTGTGTGTGTGTGTGTGTGTGTGTGTGTGTGTGTGTGTGTGTGTGTGTGTACTCACCTAGTTGTACTCACCTAGTTGTGCTTGCGGGCGTTGAGCTCTGGCTCTTTGGTCCCGCCTCTCAACCGTCAATCAACAGGTGTACAGATTCCTGAGCCTATTGGGCTCTATCATATCTACACTTGAAACTGTGTATGGAGTCAGCCTCCACCACATCACTTCCTAATGCATTCCATTTGTCAACCACTCTGACACTAAAAAAGTTATCTAATATCTCTGTGGCTCATTTGGGCGCTCAGTTTCCACCTGTGTCCCCTAGTGCGTGTGGCCCTTGTGTTAAATAGCCTGTCTTTATCTACCCTATCAATTCCCTTGAGAATCTTGAATGTGGTGATCATGTCCCCCCTTCCTCTTCTGTCTTCCAGCGAAGTGAGATTTAATTCCCGTAGTCTCCCCTCGTAGCTCATACCTCTCAGCTCGGGTACTAGTCTGGTGGCAAATCTTTGAAGATTTTCCAGTTTAGTCTTATCCTTGACTAGATATGGACTCCATGCTGGGGCTGCATATTCCAGGATTGGCCTGACATATGTGGTATACAAAGTTCTGAATGATTCTTTACATAAATTTCTGAATGCCGTTCGTATGTTGGCCAGCCTGGCATATGCCGCTGATGTTATCCTCTTGATATGTGCTGCAGGAGACAGGTCTGGCGTGATATCAACTCCCAAAACACACACTCCCTGTGTGTGTGTGTGTGTGTGTGTGTGTGTGTGTGTGTACTCACCAAATTGTGCTTGCAGGGGGTTGAGCTCTGGCTCTTTGGTCCCGCCTCTCAACCCTCAATCAACTGGTGTACAGATTCCCAAACCTACCGGGCTCTATTATATGTACACTTGAAACTGTGTCTTCCTCTCGCAAGCAAAACGCAGCAGCAGCAGTGACAAGTCCTGGAACACCCTGATGCAGCAACACAAACTTTCTTGTTTAGAAAACAAGAAAGTTTGTTTTCTTGTTTTTCTTGTCCTCCCCCCCCCCCCACCTCCCCTACTCCCCGATACTAAACTGAGATGAACAGTGACAGTAACTACAGTGATATCCTACTGAGGGTCTTTGCCACTGAGAAAGGGAGAAAGTTTGGCGGTTTAGATAGAGTTAAACAGCTTTATCTGTTCTTTATCCTCCTCTGGCGATCGTCAGTCTATATAAATCCAGTTCAACAGACCTTCCTTATCAGGGGGAAAACGCCAAGCCATTACGAAAATATAGCACTTGGAAGGAGGGGTCAGGATAATGATTTTGGGATGGGACGGGGGGTGGAAAGGAGCGGTGCCTAGCCATTTGGACGATCGGGGATTGAACGCCGACCTGCATGAAGTGAGACCGTCGCTCTACCGTCCAGCCCAAGTGGCAGGGTGAAGTCGATGAGCGGCAGCAGATTCTTCTTTAATACTATTTGTGTGTCCCGAGCATTTCTCTCCTGACATCAGAGTAAAGATGTGTCTAAGTTACTCTTGTCTGTGTCTTGGAGGTCTAAGTTACTCTTGTCTGTGTCTTGGAGGTCTAAGTTACTCTTGTCTGTGTCTTGGAGGTCTAAGTTACTCTTGTCTGTGTCTTGGAGGTCTAAGTTACTTTTGTCTGGGTCCTGGAGGTCTAAGTTACTCTTGTCTGGGTCTCCTGGAGGTCTAAGTTACTCTAGCCTTGGTCCTGGAGGTCTAAGTTACTCTAGCCTGGGTCCTGGAGGTCTAAGTTACTCTAGCCTGGGTCCTGGAGGTCTAAGTTACTCTAGCCTGGGTCCTGGAGGTCTAAGTTACTCTTGTCTGGGTCCTGGAGGTCTAAGTTACTCTAGCCTAGGTCCTGGAGGTCTAAGTTACTCTAGCCTGGGTCCTGGAGGTCTAAGTTACTCTAGCCTGGGTCCTGGAGGTCTAAGTTACTCTTGTCTGGGTGCTGAAGGTCTAAGTTACTCTTGTCTGGGTCCTGAAGGTCTAAGTTACTCTTGTCTGGGTCCTGAAGGTCTAAGTTACTCTAGTCGGGGTCCTGAAGGTCTAAGTTACTCTTGTCTGGGTCCTGAAGGTCTAAGTTACTCTTGTCTGGGTCCTGGAGGTCTAAGTTACTCTAGTCTGGGTCCTGGAGGTCTAAGTTACTCTTGTCTGGGTCCTGGAGGTCTAAGTTACTCTAGTCGGGGTCCTGAAGGTCTAAGTTACTCTTGTCTGGGTCCTGAAGGTCTAAGTTACTCTTGTCTGGGTCCTGAAGGTCTAAGTTACTCTTGTCTGGGTCCTGAAGGTCTAAGTTACTCTTGTCTGGGCCCTGAAGGTCTAAGTTACTCTAGTCTGGGTCCTGGAGGTCTAAGTTACTCTTGTCTGGGTCTCCTGGAGGTCTAAGTTACTCTAGTCTGGGTCCTGGAGGTCTAAGTTACTCTTGTCTGGGTCCTGAAGGTCTAAGTTACTCTTGTCTGGGTCCTGAAGGTCTAAGTTACTCTTGTCTGGGTCCTGGAGGTCTAAGTTACTCTTGTCTGGGTCTTGGAGGTCTAAGTTACTCTTGTCCGGGTCCTGGAGGTCTAAGTTAATCTTGTCTGGGTTTCCTGGAGGTCTAAGTTACTCTTGTCTGGGTCCTGGAGGTCTAAGTTACTCTAGTCTGGGTTTCCTGGAGGTCTAAGTTACTCTTGTCCGGGTTTCCTGGAGGTCTAAGTTACTCTTGTCTGGGTCTTGGAGGTCTAAGTTACTCTTGTCTGGGTTTCCTGGAGGTCTAAGTTACTCTTGTCTGGGTCCTGGAGGTCTAAGTTACTCTAGTCTGGGTTCTGGAGGTCAAAAAGTTGTAAGAGCGTGCCCAGGACCATTAACCATACGAGGTTAATGGTCGTATGGTCGCGAACAAGGACCTCTGCGGGATAATGGGTCGTAAACCTGATCAGAGGGCACCAAATCGGCTTCTTGCGCCATGCCAAGGAGCTTTTAAAGTGGCATCTGTGGCCATAACGGATAAAATACCCCGAAGAACCAGTCCATAAACACACACACAATAACAGCATTACCAGAAATAATCCTGGAAGATTACAATGGTCGGGAGAATAAGCATGGTGTAAAGCCTCCCAAAACGGTATTGAATTCGACAATGGACGAGACTCCGCCATGAGTCTGAACTTGTCTCTGAAGAGCCAGCAAAACGATTGGGGAAAGATGATAATGCGCAATAGTATTTTTGGGTTTATATATATATATATATATATATATATATATATATATATATATATATATATATATATATATATATATATATATATGTTGTAACATATCACCTCACCCAAATGCAGGTATAAAATCGAAGATATGTATATATATATATATATATATATATATATATATATATATATATATATATATATATATATATATATATATATATATATATATATTATTAAATATGACCGAAAAAGTAAGATTAATAATTCTAACACGAATTTTCTCAATCTTTCGTACATTACGCTTCACTGTTGGAGGTAAATAAAAAATCACTTCTCCAAAATTCATTTTTATTTCTAGTCTGACGCGACACGGGCGCGTTTCGTAAAACTTATTACATTTTCAAAGACTTCACAAATACACAACTGATTAGAACTTACGTATCTCTGCTATTATATCTACATTTGAGTGAGGTGGGAGGGATGATGTGGCATATAGTGATGTGGCATTAACACAAGACAGAACATGAGGGGATATTAATAGGGTATTAAAAGTATCAACACAAGACAGAACAGAAACAATGGGTATTGAATAGAAGTGTTTGTAGAAAGCCTATTGGTCCATATTTCTTGATGCTTCTATATTGGAGCGGAGTCTTGAGGTGGGTAGAATATAGTTGTTATATATATATATATATATATATATATATATATATATATATATATATATATATATATATATATATATATATATACACACACACACACACACACACACACACACACACACACAGGCCTCGTAGCCTGGTGGATAGCGCGCAGGACTCGTAATTCTGTGGCGCGGGTTCGATTCCCGCACGAGGCAGAAACAAATGGGCAAAGTTTCTTTCACCCTAAGTGCCCCTGTTACCTAGCAGTAAATAGGTACCTGGGAGTTAGTCAGCTGTCACGGGCTGCTTCCTGGGGTGTGTGTGTGGGGTGTGGGAAAAAAAAAAAAGTAGTTAGTAAACAGTTGATTGACAGTTGAGAGGCGGGCCGAAAGAGCAAAGCTCAACCCCCGCAAAAACACAACTAGTAAACACACACACACAATGTATTCATCTAGTTGTATTCAATTAGTTGTGCTTGCGGGGGTTGAGCTCTGCTCTTTCGGCCCGCCTCTCAACTGTCAATCAATCAACTGTTACTAACTACTATTTCCCCTCCCCGCAGGAAGCAGCCCGTAGTAGCTGTCTAACTCCCAGGTACCTATTTACTGCTACGTAACAGGAGTATTAGGATGAAGGAAACTCGGCCCATTTGTTTTTCCGGCGGTGCCGGGGGATCGAACTCTGGTCCCTAGGTCAATGAGCGCTGTCCACTCAGCCACCACCAAGGGAGGTGGTGGCTGAGTGTGTGTGTGTGTGTGTGTGTGTGTGTGTGTGTGTGTGTGTGTGTGTGTGTGTGTGTGTGTGTGTGTGTGTGTGTACTACTTAAAAATACAATCATGAGTCAATATCTGTTAAAAATAAGATGTGTGTCCAAGAGTGAAGACCAGACGTTTAGGGCGAGCCTCGCCAAACTTTGCAGGGTGACTGGTATGGGTGTTGGGAGATGGTAAAAAGCGATCAGATCCATAGAACCCAACCCGGGCATAGCCGGGTACCCCATCTAGCCTGTTACATGCATTCCGTTTAGACAATTAATGCTCTACAATTATGACGCCATCGATCAAAGCGTCGAAAGATCGGAACTCTAATTATCTTACAACCACTTCAATACTAACGCAGCCTTTAGCCAATCAGCACTGGCCTCGTTAGGGTAAATGGGTTGTTACTGGGAGTTCTACACAACTAGACAATAATGACGAAATATTGCTTTGTTTTGCTTAAGACAATATTTTATAATAATATTTTTTTGTTCATGTGAGAAAAAAATGCAAGGTAATCAAGTCATTGAGACACATTAAGGTCTAATATAGCATAACACCGTCACGGATCATAAAGGCTTTATTTATAAAGCCGTGTCGGCTTTATTGCACAAATATGGCTTTAGCTTCTTCAATACATAAGAATCATGTTGGATTTTGCATTACATTGCATATGCAAGCTTCATGCTCACGACCCATCCTCAATAAAGTCACAACTTCCGTGACAAACCAGGTGCTTCGCCCCCAGACCACAATTAGTTCCTTATATTACCACATCATTTGCATACCAATGACTCGAGAAGTAATCTGCAATTATTCATAAATTATCTTCACAGGTAGCCACAAGATATGACCTGGATTATTTGTTCAAACACTTCCCCTCAGAGTGCATAGTGAGTTGCACTCGTCACGGCGTTACCTGCACTTGTCACGGCGTTACCTGCACTCGTCACGGCGTTACCTGCACTCGTCACGGCGTTACCTGTACTCAGTCACGGCGTTACCTGCACTCAGTCACGGCGTTACCAGCACTCGTCAAGGCGTTACCTGCACTCCTCCGCCTCTCACCACCTCCGCCTCCGACCTATCATCTTAACCCCTTCTTCGCTAGTTCCACCTCTCATCTAGTCTTGGGGCGGTATTACCCCCCCCCCCCCCTCCTTCCCTTCCTTCCCACATCTCAATGAGTGCAGGCCAGGAGAGGCTGTCCAACTCTGACCCCTCCAACACCCCCACACCATCACCCCGACCCCACGACGTGTTCTGTGGGGTGCCACATGCACATCCCCTCCCCCATTAACCCCCCCAAAGGTGCCATTAAGCCATGTTGGCTCACACCACCTCCCCTTCACTTTGCATTTGAGTAATGGCGTTTGTTAATGAGAAGACAGCCGTGATGACAGCCTTCTGAGACGCTGACTGTCACCAGGGGGTTTCAACCCTCTTCCTCAACCTCAGACGACTGGCTATGGCTTCGTTGTGTATCAGAAGACCATCAGTTTGTGTGTATTTGGCAATCTTAAAAGAGCATGATTGCCAGGGGAAGAAAATGCTGTAGGAGGAGTATAGGCGTTGACAGAGATGCAACTTGCGTGGGGTGGGAGAGTAATAGTCAGCTGGTAGAGGTTGAAAAAGACTTAATGGTAAGTAATGGACAGTCGGCCATCACGAGTCATCAGGCGGAGGGCCTCGCTGTCTTCCTGTCATAAGTCAACACTGCAAGACGGTAGTTTGCTGTGATTAACACAGTGCAAGAGTCTTGTTGGGAGATGGAGGGTCTTTAGCGTGGACGGTGGAGACTCTCAACGGCGGGTGAAAGTTTACACTTTAGTTTACACTTGGTCGTCTCAAGTGTAAGCTAAGGCCGTCTCAGGTGTAAACTAAGGCTGTCTCAAGTGTAAACTACACTTGAGTAAACACTTAGTTTACACTCAAGTGTAAACTAAGACAGAAAACTTAATTGAGTGTAATTTAAAACTCAATTAAGTAATTGAGTTTACTCAATTTTTCAATTGAGAAAAAACTCAATTGTAATTAAAAACTTAATTACACTTGAGTGTAAACTTAGTTTACACTCAAGTGTAAACTAAGACAGAACGAAGTGTCCTCATAGCCCTCTCGCGTCATTGGCTCAGCACAATAGCATATGGAAGGTGCTGGCGTATGTAGCGTACTCCCTCACATTCCTGCCATCCTGGGCGCCGTCTAGCACCTCACGATAGCCAGATCACCTCAGATAGCAAGATAACCTCACGATAGCCAGATTACCTCACGACTTGAAGACTATACATTTTCAGCCTGAACTGTGGTTAGACTTATTTATATATAAATTAGATTTAATATATATATATATATATATATATATATATATATATATATATATATATATATATATATATATA